>NC_089741.1:43141037-43191037 GCF_040412425.1 Macrobrachium rosenbergii
AGGTCGACTCATAATCGTTTGGCTTCGTTGCAATGCTTACTGCAGCTCGCGTGATTAAATTGAACCTTTAAAGGCTGGGCTTTGCAATTAACATTGCAAGGTCTGGGGGGTCCGTGATGTTAAGGAAGTTCTCTTTGTTCTCAGATGAGGTCTATCTTTTTTTTAGACGATTATACTTGATGAATGAATTTATATAGTGCTAACTAGATAAACAGGCATTGTTACAGTTGGTATGTTTCTTATGATTGTAATTAGTTGTATGACTTCGGTGAATTTATTGTATGTGAATCGATCATGACTGTAGCTGACAGACTGTTGATGTCTGGTAATTGTCAAGAAATTTATTCTAACCTCGGAATCATAGTTCGATATATATATATATATATATATATATATATATATATATATATATATATATATATATATATGTGTAGTGTATGTGTGTGTGTGTGTGTGTGTGTGTGTGTATGAAATTAGGTGCCCACAAATAAAAAAATAACACAGGGAAAACCATATATTTCGGCCATTACTTTTTAGCTCCTTCGTCGGTGTCCTCTTTGTCATCAGGGCTTAAATTTTTTGGAACAGTAATAAAATACAATGTATATATATATATATATATATATATATATATATATATATATATATATATATATATATATATATGGATATATAAAAAAAGACCTTTTTATGCGCGAAAATTCGAAATATAACAAGTGCAAGAAAGAAAGAAAGAAGAAAGGAAGAAAGAAAAAAGAAAAAAGAAAAAAGAAAGAAAGAAGTGTAAATACTATCAGTGATTCACTGCAACTCATTTTACTCTCCACGAAAACATCCCTTTCCCTCCAACCAGTGAAGTAAGTGATGATTCATTTAGCACCAATCTGGGTCTGAAGGACGCGCATCCTATCCTGAAATATAAATGCAAGAGAATTATACGATTTCTGTCGGCATTCTCTTTTGTGACTAATTTTATCGATCACTCAGCTTTTCACTCTCTACCTCTCTGATTTTATCACATCTTTTTGTCATCACTGATTATCTCTGCTTCTTCTCTTCCTCAATTTACTCTCTTGTTCAGCCCCGATCCAGGAAGAGTGAATTGTCAATAAGACCCTGGAAAATAACACAGAGACCCATTCACAAAGTACCGAGTTCTTCCCATAACGTGAACATCCCCGTTGTATGGTGGCATGTCTAATTAGCATTTCGCCTTGCGAAGGTACACGCACTAGGAAGAAGGCACTGTAACAAGGACATTGTGGAAAAAAAAATATTTGTTTCCATAGCATGCCCCTTAATTAACTCTCCCTGAGACATGTTTGTTGCTCTTGCGCGACCCTGAATCAATTCTCCCGGTGGCCCGCGTGATTCCCAGTCACTTAACAGAATAATTAAATGACTGTTTCTTTTCCGTATACTGACTTCAGCCACATTGGTTACCGACGCCTTAACTGACAATGGGTCACAATGCGGCTAAAAAGCCCCCAACAAAGTGAATGAGTGAGTGAGTGAAATCACAAAACTGACTGACTGATTTAACATTCTGACCTAAGCAGGTACTGACGTAATCGACTCCTCTGACCAGTCAGCCCTTAAGTGAAATTCTAAAGAAATAAAATATCAGAACTCTCAAGAAAACAAAAGTGATTTTATAAGCAGAAGGTAAAAGTAAAAGTGAAACGTTTTTCTGAGAAAAAACAAGAGGATTTCTGGTTTACAATTTTATAAACTGGTTGTCAAAATAATCGTCATGACTGTGATTTGTAAAAATCGCGTAGTTATTGTTATTATTGTTATATTGTGATTGTTATTGTAACTTGCAGAGCAATAATAATAATAATAATAATAATAATAATAATAATAATAATAATAATAATAACCCTTTAGAACAACAGCAATAATAATAATAATAATAATAATAATAATAATAATATTAATAATAATGGAAAAGAAAGCCACAATTCTTGTGTATAACATTTGTTTATTGGTAATTATTTACATATTACTTTGATCTCGGTACTTTCAGGTCCTAACTGTGACTTTTTTCAAGAGATGAGGTAGTCAGGCTGGTTCAGAAATTGCTGGGCCTTTGAACCAGCCTGAACCTCATTGAAAAAGGGTCACAGTTAGGAAATATTTTGAGATATAATATGTAATTACTTACCAGTAAACAAGTTATACACAAGAATCTTGTGGTTTCTCTTTCCATCTTCAGAAGAAAACTGAAAGAAGTTTTTGTTTGGTTCAATAATAATATTATGTACACAAATAATAATAATAATAATAATAATAATAATAATAATAATTATTATTATTATTATTATTATTATTATTATTAAAAATGCCCACCAATTCATAAGGAGTCAGCCAAAATAGTCTACGGTTTAGAATGCTCATGTGCTAAAAAGGTAAAATCAACCCACTTATAAGTTCTAAGTTAAATATAAAAAAGAAAAAAAAATGCCCATTACTGACGTATGACCTCGCTTCCAAAGATAGGCTGAGGGGGGGCTGCCCAAACTCCACCTTTTGAAAGTTGCAAATGATAAGTTGCCCCAAGCAATTGACGAAAGCGGTGTTGCAATCTTACACGCAATTTGGCAGCTCTGGGAAGTGTGGGAGTGATTGTTATTATTATTATTATTATTATTACTGAACATGGAAATCCACATAAATATTTTTGGCAGAATACGTTGAAATCAATCAGTGTATTATTATTATTATTATTATTATTATTATTATTATTATTATTATTATTATTATTATTATTAATTATAAAAATATAATTGTGGATCTCAATGTTCCTTGCATTACTCGCGTTATTATAAGAAAATTTTTTTAACCTGAAAACAATCTTTCACTAAATAGGATGCGTATTTGTAACCCCCTCAAAAAAAAAAAAAAAAAAATAGAAAAAACAAATGAATAACAACATCGGTGTGGATTTGTTCGATTGGAGAGTGAGGCCTTTACATTAAAAAAAACTCCAAAATTCGATGATTCGTAGAATTGTCTTCAAGAACTGATAAGTTGAAAATGGCTTGGAAAAATGATCATTGAATGTGTGACTGATTCCGGTAAGGAAATAGAAAAATTTGACTTTAAATTTTGATAATTGTATTAGAGCATTAGTCAAGCTTTGCTTTATTTAAAAATCACTTAAAGTCTGCCAAAATATTCTAGAGTAGTTTTTTTTTAAATTAGCTAAGTCCTATGATTGGTAGCCAGACGAGTCATCAGAAATTTACTGAGAACGGTAAGGAAAAAAAGATGTCAACTGCTGTTAGAATCATCTGTGCGAATGAGTCATTTGCATACTAAGGGGAAATCTGATTCTAAACCTTGCAGATTCATAGTCGAATCTAAAATTCAGTTCGTTAAACCTCACTTAACATTTTTGTGTATTATTTAGTAACTGATTTCATAGCGATAATTGCTTATTGAAAACAACATAGCTAATTCAACCCACCAAAGATATTTCTCGCGTTTGTTCATGAACTTCACATCCTACGAAACAAAGACGCAAAAGAAAAAAAAAAAACGTCGCGGCCGTGGACGGAAATTAGAAAAAAAAAATATATGAAGTGTCTAATTGTACCTTCTTGTAACCATTACTTGCGAAAAAAGGTAAAATAAAAAAAAGAGTCCTCTAGGAATCTGGGAGTCCTTGAGACACTATTTGTCTGAACTTCAACTTCGTCAATACCCTCAGCCTTCAAATATCGTTTAGAAAAAAAAAAACCCAAAACACGATCCTTGTATTTTTCGTAGAATGGGGCTTTACGTAGAATGCTGAAATTTTTTTGTTCATTAATTAATTTTATACTTCAGTCAAGTATAGTGCTTTTGCATGCGATGGTACATATATGTATATAAGTATACATATACATATGCTCTCACAAACACACACACACGCACACAAATATACATACATACATATATACATATATATATATATATATATATATATATATATATATATATATATATATATATATATATATATATATATATATATATATATAGAGAGAGAGAGAGAGAGAGAGAGAGAGAGAGAGAGAGAGTCGCCCACATACAAGGAACTCATGACTTTTCAACTCAAACTATTCTCAATTGCAAATCAAGAATAAAAATTCGTGCATTGTTTCACTCTCTGCCAATCGATTTACAAAGACTGAATGTGACAATAACTTGTTGGAAAAGATAAATGAGAAACTTGTAATACACCATCGAAGAAGAAGAAGAAGAAGAAGAAGAAGAAGAAGAAGAAGAAGAAGAAGAAGAAGAAGAAGAAGAAGAAGAAGAAGAAGAAGAAACATATAAAAACGATAAATTAAGGAAGGACGAAATCGCAAACCAATTCGTTAGCATCGATCGATTTCCTAACCTTTTTATTTGAATAGAATAATAGTTTAACTTGAACACTAAGTAAATCTCACTTTGGGTGTTACGTCACGGCATTATATCTCTTGACGTAACGTTAACGTAACTTTAACGTAAAGTAACGTAACGTAATTCACATTTGCGGCGTTACGTAACGACATTAATCTCGTGTCGTAACGTTAACGTAGCATTAACGTTAACTTTAAATTTAACATTAACGAAACGTAACGTAACGTTAACGTTAACTTTAACATTAACGTACCGTAACGTAAGGTAATTCTCGCTTGGCGAGTTACGTAACGGCATAAACCTCGTGTCGTAACGTTAACGTTAACTTTAACCTTAAATGTAACGAAACGTAACGTTAACTTCAACGTAACGTAACGTAACGTAACGTAAAGTAATTCTCACTTGGGGCGTTACGTAACGGCATTAATCTCGTGTCGTAACGTTAACGTTAACGTAACGTAACGTTAACGTAACGTAACGTAACGTCACGTTAAATTTAACGTAACGTCACGTCACGTTAACTTTAACGTAACGTAACGTATGTTAACGTTAACTTAACGTTACATAACGTAACGTAATTCTTACTTGGGCAGTTACGTAACGGCACTAATCTCGTGTCGTAACGTTAACGTAGTATTAAGGTTAACTTTAACGTTAATGTAACGTAAAGTAACGTCACGTAACGTTAACTTTAACGTAACGTACCATAACGCAACGTAATTCTCACTTGGGGCGTTACGTAACGGCATTAATCTCGTGTCGTAACGTTAACATTAACTTTAACGTTAACGTAACGTTAACTTTAACTTCAACGTAACGTAACGTAACTCAACGTAATTTTCATTTAGAGCGTTACGTAACGGCAGTAATCTCGTGACGTAACGTTAACGTAACGTAACGCCTAAACGCTTCCGAAATATTTAGGGAGTGACTTGCAATCCCCGTCTTTTGCGAGATTCGAAGGAAATTGCAAACACTAGAGTGATAAGACACGCACAACGCCTCGTTGAGTATACCTTCATATTCATTCATTTGTGAGATTACTTTCCTTGGATGTTTTCATTATATTTTTATTTGTATTCTTTGTTTTTGCATCTGTACCTTCGTTTATATCTTCTTTTTATAAATGGGTATTTGTTTTAAACTAAGATTGCTGAGCAAGCTAATGTTGTCTTTGGTTTGATAATAATAATAATAATAATAATAATAATAATAATAATAATAATAATAATAATAATAATTAAATTTAAGAAATGTTCTCTTTGGTTTGTTAATAATAATAATAATAATAATAATAATAATAATAATAATAATTAAGATTACTGAGCTTGAGCAAATGTTCTCTTTAGTTTGTTTAATAATAATAATAATAATAATAATAATAATAATAATAATAATAATAATTAAGATTGCTGAGCAAGCAAATGTTCTCTTTGGTTTGTTAATAATAATAATAATAATAATAATAATAATAATAATAATAATAATAATAATAATAATAATAATTAAGATTGCTGAGCAAGCAAATGTTCTCTTTAGTTTGTTAATAATAATAATAATAATAATAATAATAATAATAATAATAATAATAATAATAATAATAAATAATAATAATAATAATAATAATTAAAAGCAAGCAAATGTTCTCTTTAGTTTGACAATATATAAAGCACGGTAGGACAATATATGCGAATATATCCATAACTAAAAAAAAAATATGGGAAAACATGGATTACCAGGAAAATTATCTCAGGTTTTCTTGAGATTAATAAATCAATAAAGATAAAACTAACTTAATTAAAACTATTTCTATACCAGTATATAAAGAATGAGAGAGAGAGAGAGAGAGAGAGAGAGAGAGAGACACGGATATCGAACTGACCAAGCGGGTGTGTCTCTTTAGAAAAGTGACTGGGAGAGTCTAATTCAAGGACTCTCTGTCCTAGTTGGGAGGGACAGATCTGCACGAGAGACATCTGGTGACGGGACGGAGTCCTCTCAGTAAGGCGAAGCCACCGCGCTTGCGTAACAAGAAGCATGAGTCATTACAAATGAATAAGTAAATAAAGCTATATAGATGAATAAGTAAAGAGATTAATAACAAGCTTTATTAAGCAGCAAGCAAGCATTAATGAATACGCTGCAATAAACATTTAAAAATCTACAAATCTTCAATAAAAAAAAGTAGGAACAAACACAAACACACACACACACACACACACACACACACACACATACATATATATATATATATATATATATATATATATATATATATATATAAATTATATATGTATATACATATATATACATATATAATTATATATATATACATATATATATATATATATATATATATATATATATATATATATATATATATATATATATATATATATATGTAGAATCTACTGGTCACTTTTTCGATAAGTTAAGAGGGCATTGTGGCTATTAGAATTACATATACACACATATATATAATTATATATATATATATATATATATATATATATATATATATATATATATATATATATATATATATATATATATATGTGTGTGTGTGTGTGTGTGTGTGTGTGTCTGTATAATATAACTCCCGCTTTATATTTTTACTCAAATGTTCCAGACCACATTCGACCTTATAATTGCAGGCGATAAACTTTCCTAATTTGATCCCGAGGTTATGTAGAACCATTCTCAGGTTAACAAGCCGCCTCAAGAATCCAGGGAGACGCCTCTGAGGTCTCGAAAGCGTTTCTTTCCCAATTTAGAATAATCAAGAGAAAAATATACAAGGAAAAGTTACGTAATGAATAATTTTTCTTATGTTTTATGAAGCGGTTTTGACACGTGCAATTATGAGTCTATTTGTGTTGTGTTTATGGTTCTACTTGTTTATGTAAATATATGTGTATGCAAAAAACAGAACACAATCTCTCTCTCTCTCTCTCTCTCTCATGTATATATATATATATATATATATATATATATATATATATATATATATATATATATATATATATATATATGTATATATATATATATATATATATACATATATATATATATACATATATAAGTAGATATCTATTTATCTATCTATTTTTTCTATCTATCATTCTATCTATATACAGTATATGTGTTTGTATGTGTTTATTTATATATTCCTTTCTCTCTCTCTCTCTCTCTCTCTCTCTACTGTATATATATATATATATATATATATATATATATATATATATATATATATATATATATATATATATATACATACATAAAATAACCTACGATTCTATGCTTGAAGAATTCAATTTAACCTACAAATGTTCATGTGTTATTCTTGAAAAGTTGTCATTACTTCTAAACAACCTACCCGCTCACATTAATCTCAATCAGAATCAATTATTCCCCACCTCCCGACCCTTTAGAGAGAGAGAGAGAGAGAGAGAGAGAGAGAGAGAGAGAGAGAGAGAGAGAGAGAGAGAGAGAGAGAGAGAGAGAGACTTGCATCTTCTTTAGACATGATTTATTCCCGGTTGAACTGACTGCCGGAATACTGATAATTCTTTCGACCTGATTTGAGTTTTCTAAGTTTTTTAACACGGAGGCCGGTGGGATGGGCAACCAAAATGCCTTACCTATCCCAGAGGGAAGAAAAACTGAGTTAGGGAGAAAGTTCCCGAGTTGTTATGACGGTAGCGTACTGAAAAAGACTATAATAGATACTGAATTTTACAGTGAACAAAATTCAAGTATTAATTGTAAAAATGATTTTCATTTGTTTTTACAATTTCCATTCTTCAAAAATCTGGTATATACGAAAAATTTGAACTGCGGATGAACCCCCTGTACATAAAACTTCCACAGCATAGGAAGATACAAACACAACTGCTTGGTTATAGCAGTTGTGTCTGTAACTACAACCAAGCTAGGGTTATAGTTACACGTCTCGTCGACCAACGTATTACAAACAGGTCTTATAACCCACATTATTCCCAAATGATCTGATGTGTTCCTGGCAAGGTCGCCCATCATAAATCATCGAATGATTGACAACTGTATCACAATTTTAAATTGTCAAGCTTTTACGTTATTACCCATCTCATGGCGTTGCGAAATGACGTGTTTATTGAAGAAGTAATCATGTGGATGATCCTGCTAAATTGCAGGTGAAATCATTGCCAAAGGTCACCTAATTCTTCCCTAAATATTTCAGAGTGGAATTTTCCACTTAAACCAGATTGAACGACAAGAGGAAATTTGGGTTTAAAATGACTCATCAATAACATAATATCGAAAGGAAGTATTATTATTATTATTATTATTATTATTATTATTCTCATGATCTCAGAATTGGTGAAGAAAGTCCACAATAGTATATACACATCACTGCTGTTTACTTTAACCTTTTATTATTATTATTATTTCAAATGCCTGTTTGCCATTGTTTTAAAGAGAAGTCTCTGTCTAATAATTCATCTGTTTATTCCAAAAAAATATTTCAAGATACGGTTGTAATTAACTTCTTTAATCATAGTTTCTTTTAAGATCGAAACTAGGTCTAAACCACTACCAGGCTTGAACAATGTTTAATAAAATACTATTATTAACCGTGGTTAGTAACTGGAGGGGTGACCGGCAATGAACACCCCTGACCACTACTGAAAGCCGTTACATCTCGGAGTCTACCAGGTCAACGGATTCACAATGGGAATTAAGTTATATAATATATATAGATGTACTGTATATATATAAACATATATATGAATATACATATACACGTATATATACATGTATATATATATGTATATATATATATATATATATATATATATATATATATATATATATATATATATATATATATATATATATATATATACATAGAGAAATAGAATATATATATATATATATATATATATATATATATATATATATATATATATATATATATATATATATATATATATATATATAGAGAGAGAGAGAGAGAGAGAGAGAGAGAGAGAGAGAGAGAGAGAGAGAGAGTTTACTTACAGATTAGCAAGCACACAGAACATATATTTGATAAAGAATTAACTAATTATCGAGAGATTGGCGACCTCCAGCCTGTGCGTATATTAATAGGGAATATCCTCGCAACTCAAAAGCAATTTCTTGATGGAAACTTTGCGTCAGTTACCACCAATTCAATCAGCCCATTTCTCCCAATTTACCACAGCTAATGGGTCAAGGGAATCACACTCGTCAGATGCCACTTGTGCCCAATTATCAGTATCACGAACGAGTCAAGGTCACGAAATGGGAAAGAGGTCACGAAGGCTCTGTTGCTTATATCTTTTTATAACCGGAGGATCAGTGGTGTTTATTTATTTGCTTTCATTTATTTGTTGCTTTTATTGGGTTTTATTACGATTTTGTTTCATTGCATAATTTTTTCTCTCTTTTTCAAATACGTCCAAATATAATTTCGCGGAAGGTTGCTTAGCAAATGAATTAACTTTTTTTTATGTTGTTTCATATGGGTACGAGCACATTTTGCGTAAAAAAATAATAATAATAATAACAACAACAACAACAACAACAACAATAATAATAATAATAATAATAATAATAATAATAATAATAATAAATGAATAAGTAAATAAATAAAGTCACAAGTGAACATATGGTTGTGGATTTTCTTCTCCTATCCTGAGATCACGAGTAATAATAATAATAATAATAATAATAATAATAATAATAATAATAATAATAATAATAATAATAATAATAATAATAATAATGAGGATAAACAAATACATAAATAAATAAATAAATGAAACTTTTCTCTGGAAGAGATACCGTGAATTCCTTTCGCGTGAGTACTGCTGGGAAACAGGTTGGGACTCTCGCCTTGGGGTAGAACTCCTGAAGCCAAGAGCTACACTAATTGGTTCCTAATTAACCTCCAGGAATTTATCAGCACTACGAGGGGTAACCGGTTTATTTAATTCTTTAATTCTTTATACTGTTTACTTTCTGTGTGTGGAATTTTCTCTTCATTTTTCTGTGTTTCCCTTTGAGGATGTTTAAGTTGCCCGCCCCATCGGCTGCAAAAAAAAAAAAAAATCCTCATTTTTCTGTAGCTGAAAATGAAGTACTGTCACAGCAACAAACACGATTATTCCCTTATTCAGTTGCATTGTTTATACACACACACACACATATATATATATATAGATATATAGATATATATATGTATGTATGTATATATATATATATATACAATATATGTATGTATGTATGTATGTATGGGGTTTGATAAAGATGAAGAAAGAAAGAGAAAGCAAAGATAAAGAGGAAAGAAGAAGAAGAAGAAGAAGAAGAAGAAGAAGAAGAAGAAGAAGAAGAAGAAGAAGAAGAAGAAGAAGAAGAAGAAGAAAAGTTATTTTAGTGATGAAATTACTGATAAGAGCTAAAAATCTAAAAGTTGTGATGATTTCCCTCGCCCTCTTCAGAGTTTGAAAAGAAAAATATAACAGAGTAATCAAAGTTATCTTCCAAGGAAGACCTTGACGTTTATTGATGTTCTTAAAAATAAACAATGAAAATTCAAGGCAAATTCCAATCACTTATCGTCCGCAAATAGTAGATATTTATTAGCATCTTCGCTTCCTCATGTGTTTTTGTCATTCTGTAATGTAATGATTCCCAAGAGACAAAATAACATCACTTGTCATTTTTTCATTGATTATACATCGTGAACAAATCCTCAAAAATGCAATGGCCTTGGTTTATTAAAGAATTCGATTCTCACCGTCATTTCCAGGCGATTCTCTTTAGGCAGCGTTGGAAGGTCATGAAAATATTAAATAACTATTTTCTTTCATGTCACCAATGCCAAAATTGACGTCAAATGATTGTTTTTTTTTTAATCTTTCATATTCAATCATTTATTTCCATATTTGTTGGATTCAGATTTGAATATTTTCCGTATCAGTGAGTTTGCATTTAAACATTTCTGTGAATCTTTGATCTTTGACCCATATGTGCGACCTTGACGTCGCTCTGCAGGATAAATCATTTATTGATTTCGGATCTGATTACGGTCTACTGGTTAGTGGATTTGAATTTGAACAGGATATGCTTGTGAATTATTTGACCTTCGACCCTTAAATATGACCTTGACGTCACTCTGAACATCGACTTCAATAATAATACAGAATGAAAAATGAATTAGTAAAAGGACGGATGTACAGAGGACTTGACAGACAAACAGACAGAAACCCCTGGATGGTAAACAGGGTATAAATATTCACTTTACAGGATACTGTTCCTCCTACCTTACCCCTCCCCTCCCCTGCCCATATATCTCAATACGGAGGCCGATGGGACGGGCATCCTTTCGTTCTTATCCAGCCAAGTTCTGATGCAAACGAGGAAGAGGGAGAATAAAAGTGTCACATCCATAGGATCGCTACGGTTTGTTGCAAGCTTCAGGAATGCTTGGTATATCACAAACTAGGGTCGTTCAACCTACACTAAAGTCCTTTGGTTTTCTAGAATGGTTCGGGAATGCCATCAGCGTTCTCTCTCTCTCTCTCTTCTCTCTCTCTCTCTCTCTCTCTCTCTCTCTCTCTCTCTCTCTCTGCACAATTAGACTTTCCATCAGTCATCTGTACTTCAGGCCTATTTCATGAGCCTCTGTTTGTAGGTAGACACTCACGATCTTATTTTCTTTAATCAGTCTTTATAAAACATTTTTCATGTTTTGAAAATAATAATGGAGAAGATGGCTGTCACCGATATATTCTGTGCATCTTTATAACAAATATCTTCCAGTATCATTCATGTTCTCTGAAACACGTTGAAACCAAGTCTTCTCGTATGAGTTTCATTCATCGTCAAAAATAAAAAAATAATAATAAATATAAAAGTAAGAAATGCAAGTAAAAATAAAAAAATAATAAAATTAAAAGTAAGAAATTCAACTAAAAATAAAAAATAAACGAAAACAATAAGGAAATAAGAGTAAAAATTAAAATGATAAAAAATAAAACATAAAATAAAGATAATTATAAATAAGATTAAAAGGCAACATTAAAAGATACGAAAAGTGAATGTATAAAACAAATGAAAATATCAAATTAAACTAAATAAATAATAAAAATTAACAAAAACGTGCAACAGAACATTAGTATCAAACTGTTTACAAGAAACCATTTGAATTCTTACAGTGTGATGGGTGATTTATTCTACCCCTGTATTAGGAACAATAAAGCCAGCTTGGTAGGTACCCGCCTGGTATTATAAGCATACACGACAATAATACAACAACAAAATAACAATACAATAGAAAAACTCCATTCACGTACTCCCCCAATAAATTCCAATGACTCTTCTGTCTCGTATCCTGTTCAGAAAGGCATTCAAAAGACACAATGCTAACTAGAAAGGACACGGCAGTAATTACACATGAAGCTGCGAGCGACAACCTTACGTCATCTCTCGTTCACGAAGCCACTGCTGCAGAAGAAGACAAGTTCGTGAAGATGACGGCAGAGGGCTGGGGCCTAACGACAATCTAAGTTTGGCGAACATTAATTTTGTCATCCACATCCTTGAAAAAAATTGGAGGGAGGAAAAAGTTAATGTGAGTCGTCTCCAAGTTTTCAACTTCCTAGTGACAACTTGTGCTTTTAGGCTTAAACATAAGAATAGAATAAACCAGAATATTGAATTTTGGCCCAAAGGCCAAGCACTGGGACCTATGAGGTCACTCAGAGCTGAAAAGGATATTGAGAGTAGAAAGGTCTGAAAGGTGCAACAGGAGGGAAAACCTCGCAGTTGCATTATTAAACAATTGTAAGGAGAGGGTGGATAGCAAGATGGAGGAAAGAGAATATGAGCGGAGGTACAGTAAAAGGAATGAAAAAGGTTGCAGCAAGGGGCCTAAGGAAGGAACACTGCAAAGAACCTTAAGTAATGCCTACAGTGCACCGCATAGAGTGCACTAACGCACTAACCACTTACAGAGTTTAAACGTAGGCATCAGAAGTGATCCACACATACACAAATATCAGGTCGAAGAGAATTGTCTCACAATCGATGTGGTTACCTATTATGATAACTTCTTACAATAACGTCAAGGGGGAACGAGTTTAAATGTATCGTGGTTTTAAATTTTCTCGGGAAATGCTGTTCCCTAATGGCAGTCGGTTATGGCTTAAAGTGTGAAAGTCGTTTCTATAACAAAAAGCAGTAAGACCTCTACCTCAAGATATATGGAGCCTTTTTTATCCGATAGAAGGGCACTGCACCTCACGAAGGTAATAACTTAAGAAAACTATTGTTAGTGTATAAAGCCCATATATATATATATATATATATATATATATATATATATATATATATATATATATATATATATATATATATATTGTTCTTTCACACGATAATATTCTGGAATGAATTAACCAACTCTAAGCTCTTCTCACCACAAACCACAAACATCCCTTCTTCTTCTCCCTCCTCTTCTCCTCCTCCTCCTCCTCCTTCTTCTTCTTTCCATTAATTTTTTGAGGAAGGCCTTCACCTGTTGCCCTGCAAGCTCCAACCTCTCACCTTCGCCGCCTGCTGCTTCCAGCGGAAAAACCTGGCCGCGGAAATCTAACGATCAATTACCACCTGCTGCCAGGTACGTCCTGCGGAGGAGTGACTGAATGATTGATTGATTGATTGATTGATTGATTGATTGACTGCTTTAGTTATTATTACTATCATTATTATTATTATTATTATTATTATTATTATTATTATTATTATTGTGTATTACCTATTATTATTATTATTATTAAAGAATTCCCAATGTCGTGATTAAACGGTTGTCCTAATGCTTGGCTGACTGACTGATTTAGTTGTTATTATTATTATTATTATTATTATTATTATTATTATTATTATTATTATTATTATTATTATTATTACCTTCGACTTTTGATATTTTTATAAATAAAACCCCTGCATTGAACTTTGGCATTTTACTTAATTCTGTTACTGAAGAAGAAAAAGACTAATTACAAGAGTTGAACGAATAATCTACAAGATTAATGCAACCAAGGCTGCCATCATATTCAACAAACATATTATTATTATTATTATTAACATTATTATTATTATTATTATTATTATTATTATTATTTATTAAAACTACTGATACTAGAGGGCTGCAATTTGGTATGTTTGGTGACCGGAGGGTGGATGATCAACATACCAATTTGCAGCCCTCTAGCCTTATTAGTTTTTAAGATCTGAGGGCGGACGGACAGACATATAGCCATCTCAATAGTTTTCTTTTACAGAAAACTAACAAGAATCATAACAGCAAAATCGGAAATGAGATTTATTCAGTATATCTCAAGTGTTGTCAGAGGGTAGTAATTTTGTCTTCGATAGTGTTCAGTGATAATTACAATATATTGATGTGCATTATATTAACAATGTACAACGGTTTTCGTTTTGTTCAAGAAATAGGAGTTCTTCAGTATTTGATCCAAGTCGAAAAGACCTTAGTTGTATTTGTATAAATACCTCAATATATATATATATATATATATATATATATATATATATATATATATATATATATATATATAAAATATAATCTATATATATATGTATATAAATATATATAATAAAAATACATACATATTTCTTCTAATAGACACCATATTCTTTGGAAGCTTGAATTTCAAGTCTGCAGCCCCTGTGAAGCATTCCCATATGAATGAGTTTTCATCTTCTGAATAATAATAATAATAATAATAATAATAATAATAATAATATATACACAGACACACACACACACACACACACACATATATATATATACACATACATATCTTCAACATTATCTATACCTCGCGTACCATACTTTCACCGATTAGATAACCAGACACTGAAGAATATTTCACAAATATATCCGAGGTCCTTTCTATAACTACGATCCGCTGCACAAAAAACTTTTACTCTCCTTGTTTACAGCTGCGCAGCAGTACTTTTACCGGCTCTACTTCTTCCCAGCTTCCTCCAGCGAAAGTAAAAGTACCCAGCCAGACCCGTCACTTATCCGAGAAGTTTCGGGTCTTCGTTGTTGGCCCGCGTTACGCGGTCCGTCCCGGTGGGGTTCCGCTGGGCCAGCCGCTCTGCCCTTTTCGGCGCTTATAAGGAATTCGGACCCCTGGGCATTCCCCTTCACTTCCTGTAAGGCTTTTTATTGTTGTGATTATTGTTATTAGAGGTATTATTGTCGTATGTCTTGGTGGAGGTTCAATTATATATAATTCCTTATCTTCTGTTATATATTCATATATACATATAATATATATACTATATATATACATATATATATATATATATATATATATATATATATATATATATATATATAATATATATATATATATATATATATATGTATATATATGATAATAATTGAACAAAGGCTGTCTGATAATGTCTTACAAGATACAGGATTCTGTTACACCTCAGAATAAGTCAAGATATTAATTAATTCATCAATTCTTCAAACTAGAACATTTCTTTGAAGTCTACCGTACATTATTACATTGATTTATCTGACATATTAATTTGCAGTTTATCTGACATCACTGTTTTTCATCTATTTGCAGGTTTACATTTTACTCATTGTTCTCTTAGCTGTGTTCAGTGGAAACTTCCACCGCAAAGGTAATAATAATAATAATAATAATAATAATAATAATAATAATAATAATAATAATAATAATAATATCTAATAATTTTCTTAAACAAAATGGCAGTTTGCATTTATTTCGCATAGTTGACGCTCAATTCGTCTTATCAATTGTTTTCTTGCGCTGAAATGGTTCCAAACAATTGACCAATATTCATATCCGGATATGAATATTGGTCAGTACTTACATCAATTTGTATAAAACAATTGATAAGACGATGACATCTATAAAATAAATGTTATTGAAACTTCCATTTTATTTCAAAACCTGTATCTAAAATAAGAAGGTCTCTTTCTTAATTTTACAAAATAATAATAATAATAATAATAATATTTTTAATTTCTAAGTTTTATTGACTGATCTCAGATTTTTTTCTTTTATATTTACCATTTCATAATCTAACAAACCTAAACTTTCATCTCCTTCCGGCAACATCTAAGCTTTCATTTGCAAGTTCCACTTTCTAATACAAGTACATATTTTTTTTAATAATATTCTCTTCTCTTATAATTTCAAAACTAACAATCTCCTAACCAGGCTTCTAGTGTCGACTCCCGGACGATTACAGCAGCCATTCGGCCTCACAGCCTGCAAATGATAGCAATTTCCCCCTTGACGGCATTGCTATAAAACCACAGAGTGTCTTCCGTCGACGCCCTAGAGGGCTACTGCTGCCACCTCCCGCAGGAGGGCGACGCCCCACAAATAAGAGACACGGGTCTGATTTATGAAGGGATCCTGAGCTGACTTGGATGACCGCCAAGGTGACGCTGTCAGAAATTGGATTAAAAGATATGATAAGACAAGGTTCTGTTTTTTTTTTTTTGGTGTCATAAATAAGACGGTTTAAAATGTTTATTTTTTAATTTTTTGGTTGTTATAAATAAGATTTATTTTTTTCCATTTTCGATTATCGCTAAAAATAGCGTTTGTTATCAGGGGAATTTTGCTGACTGACGTGAAACTGAAGAATGTTTATTGATTTGACCGGAAAATGGTAATATTGTTTAAATGAAAATGATAATAATTCATTTCAAGTCATTGTTAAGCAGGCATATTTCTACTAATCTAATTTCTTCATTGATGAAGCACAGATATAAAGTTGTCATTCTGTCAAGGATAATAAAAAAAAAAAATAAATGTTTTCGAAAAATATAGTAGACGATAATCTTCACAGCAATAAATATTCACTTCTTATGCAAAACACATCCAGCTACATTTGATCCGAAAAAAAGTGCATTATTGCATTTGATGTGACAAATCACATTATGTCTCCAAAAAAAAAAAATAAAGAGAAGAATATTAGTCTTTGTGTTTTCGGTTCTTGCTAATCGAATATTTATTTATCAATAATAATTTTTGACGACCTCTAGAATTACTGATCAAACAAAAGCCTCCAGAAGTCTGCTTGCTATTGTCTGGCATAATTAAGCTAATGATGGCTGATAAGCCAGCACTCTACTACCTGGAGAGCGATAATGAGTGTTAATGGCCTATAATGAATATAATGAAGAAGAAAGGCATCAGATGGTCGGGTTAGGCATAAGTTGGTAATGGGAAGCCTGGCGGTTATAAGCAGGCTAACGCTACCCTAGTTCGTCTTTCTTCATCTTGATTATCATCTCTCTCTCTCTCTCTCTCTCTCTCTCTATACTTTTATACATATATATATATATACATATATATATATATACACACATACACACACACACACATATATATATATATATATATATATATATATATATATATATATATATATATATATATATATAGATAGAGAGAGAGAGAGAGAGAGAAGAGAGAGAGAGAAGAGAAAGAGAGAGGCCTTTTTCCTTAGCAGGCTTTCCGCTAGATGTTACCCTTCCTGGTTTTCTGCAAGTAACTGTGGGATGAGGTTGCAGGCCAAACACCCTGCTTCATGAACGTCCAAGGGACTTATATACCACCGGCCTGACTTTTTCTTGGTGGTCACCTACCCAGGCACTGACCAGACCCAACGTCACTTAACTTCTATTTATTCCATTCAATAGATCTAAGATTATTCGCTGACTTTCATCAGTAATTCTAAGCTTCTTGATTGTCTAATAGTCTTGGATGCCTTTTTATACTGAAAAAAAAAATCCTTGCTAGCGCTGGGATTCGAACCTGACTCAGGAGATATAGCGGTTTAGAACTTACATATATACTTCTAAAAGGAGTTTTTTTTTTTTTACCGAGGGATTCATATTGATCTGATTCCTGAGATATACCAGCTTACGTCATTTCCGATATAATTATATTTAATTTATCTCGGGCGTAAAGTGACATCACTTCGCAAATCAATTATACCATGAAGGTTGGTAATCGTTATTGCACAGAAATTTATTATATAGAAATCAGAAATTAAAAACAGTTACACTCTTAGTGCCTTGGCTGGCAAACGGGAAAATGGTGACGCCCTTATGATGCCTGGCCGACAAGGGAATAATAAGGACAAAGCGAGGGAATTGACGTATGGTGACCTGACGTGACCTTACGTTATGGTCTCTGCGTCCCGGGTCACCTGAACTTCAATCGGCACCGTTATGAACGAGCGCATTCTACCACTCGGTGTGATACCCCTAAATGCACAGGTGATACCATCCCTTTACCTTAAGCGACGTCACTAATACAGTAAGAATTTAGGCCAAAGGCCGAGCACTTGGGCCTATGACGTCATTCAGCGCTGAAACGGAAATTGGCAGTAAGAAGGTTTGAAAGGTGTAACAGGAGGAAAACCTCAAAGCAGTTGCACTATGAGTCGACTGTTTGGAGAGGGTGGAAAGTAAGATGGAAGAAAGAGAATATGAATGGAGGTACAGTAAAAGGAACGAAAGGGGTTGCAGCTAGGGGTCGAAGGCACGCTGCAAAGAACCTTAAGTAATGCCTACAGAGCACCGAATGAGGTACAATGAAGGCACTACTCGGTCTGCTACAACGGGAATATCCAGTTTAAGTGATATGGCTGATATCACCGACACATTTTCTGCGGATATCCCAATAATTTTTCTGGTTTTATTTTAATTTGCGTTATTTCGTATCAGTTTTTTTTCTTTAGTTTTAGTTTTCTGTAAAAGAAAACTACTGTGCCGGCTTCGTCTGTCCGTCCGCACTTTTTCTGTCCGCCCTCAGATCTTAACAACTACTGAGGCTAGAGGGCAGCAAATTGGTATGTTGATCATCCACCCTCCAGTCATCAAACATACCAAATTCCACCCATCTTGCCTCAGTAGTTTTGATTTTATTTAGTGTTAAAGTTAGCCATAATCGTGCTTCTGGCAACGATATAGGATAGGCCACCACCTGGCCGTGGTTAAAGTTTCATGGGCCGCGGCTCATACAGTATTATACCGAGACCACCGAAAGACAGATCTATTTTCGGTGGCCTTGAATAACGCTGTACCGTATAATCCTTTCTCATAAGTCAAGGAAGGATTTCGGATAGCGGACTGGAACCATTTATTGCGTAATAAGTTGAAAACTATCGGTAAACGACATTTTGAAATACTTTTTATGTATTCTGTATTTATTTAAAAGAAATATATATATATATATATATATATATATATATATATATATATATATATATATATATATATACACATATAAATGTATATTATATATATATATATATATATATATATATATATACACATATACATATACAGTATATATATATATATATATATATATATATGATTATATATATATATATTATGAAAAATAGTGTATACCGGTTTATATGCCATATAAATGTATAACTATATAATGTTTACATTTATGTACATATCAACACATACACACACACACATATATATATATATATATATATATATATATATATATATATATATGTGTATGTATGTATACATACATATCTGCATATATATTATATACACACACAACACACACACACACACACATATATATATATATATATATATATATATATATATATATATATATATATATATATATATGTGTGTGTGTGTGTGTGTGTGTGTGTGTGTGTGTATATAATATATAATTAGAGAGGAAGGAGAATTATTCAAAAATATTACCAGTCACTGGATATAACCAGCTCTCCAGGAATCCCCAAGAACTCCCAAAGACAGAAGCAGCAGCACCCTCCTCGGAGACCAAAATGCCTCCGTAGAATCTGGCGCACCTGTGTCGGTTTTGAAAGCTAGGGATAAAGCGGAGAAGATCTGTATGCCAAACTAAGATGTTCCTAAGTTTGCTTACTTTAATGCTCGCACAGTGCTTTGGCTCAGGGTCAAATTCCCCGCGGAAGTTTGTTTTATATCAATCTTGTTGTGCTATTCACGGAAGTATTTATACTGCGTGGACTATGCATGGATTTGGTTCAATTCTTTGTTGATCTTATGGCTCTGGACAACTCTGAGTGTCCAGAGGAGGCTGAAATTCAAAAGGACAACGATATGGAAGACGATAATCCAGACTGTGAAGACCATAGCTCAGACTGGGAAGAAGAAGATAGTTCCGATACTGAAGAAGACGATGGCTTAGATACTGAGGAAGAAGATAATTCATCTTGTAAAGAAATACCTCATTTAATCAGTCAAAAGACAGAGGAATCAATTAAGGAAAATGAAAACGTCTTAAGGCTTGAGAAAGAGAACGAAGAGAAGGCTCTGATGATACAGGAATTAAAAAAGGAGGTAGAGAGGCTCACTGAAGGAGGACTGAAAATGGAACAACTCATAAGAGACCTGGAACGACGCCATCTAGAAAGGGAGAGACAAATCCGCTCAATTCCTGAAGAAATGGAGAAACTGAGAAAAGAAATCGCGGAAAAGGCGAAACAGACAGAACACCTAATAAAGGAGAACGAGGATAAACAGTCAACTCTAATCATTTTGGAAAGTACGGCTGTAGTTCTCGAGATGGAAAAGGCGACGCTCAATCACGATCTGAAAGAGATGGAAAGTGACAGAAATGCGACCGAAGTCCAACTAAACAAGCTGAATGAGGACTTGGACAGACTCCGAGAAGAAAATAAGAGGAAACAAAATCACTTTGAAAAGCTGCAGAAGGAGAATGAAGATAAAACCTTGGGATTAACAGTTTAGAAGACCAAGTAGAAGTTCTTGTCACTGAGAAACATAGAGCTGACGAAAATTTGCAACAGCTCGAAGAATGTAAGACAAATGGAGAGAAAGAAGGAGCTCGAAGAACTGAAAGAACAAAACTTGCTGAGGACAGAGAGTCTCCGATTGAAGAATGAATGCTCTCTGAGGCAGAGGAAGTCATCGGTCTCTTAAAAGAAACTAAAAAAGTATTGCGCGCAAAGGCAAATGGCAAGCTAAACGAAATGACGATGAGAGAAAGTCAGCTGGAATTCCAACTGGCTGAGATAAAGAGGAACTGAAACAATGGAGTTTGAAAAGATGGAAACAATAGTGGAAATTGAAAGACTCCAAGAGGAGAACCTTTGCCAGGATATGAAGATCGAATCCTTGGAAACAAACTCAGGATTCTTAAAGAAGAAAAGGCGATTGAAATAGTGAAGGAACACGAACTGATAAGTAAGGAAAATGAAATGTACGATACAAAATTTGGTTAAATTGGTGCCGATAGAACTGCCTGTATCAGAAAGAAAGTTGAAGAAAAAGACTCCGGATAAACCTCGATGTCTGAAACCTCAGATCAACTGTAAAGCCCTCTACCAACGACTGGACAGCATCGAGGAAAGGAATCAAGCAAATCCAACATTGGAATATTATTCAACTGGCACCAAAGACGTTCCAAAGCCCTCACGTTAAAACTCCATCAGTTAACAAGGCCCTCAGTAGAGAAGAAAAGCATCAGAAAATGAGGCTGGAATCTGCAGCCAGACTCGGAAGACTGGAGAAAGAATCTGCAATGGTCAGAAATCTCTACAAAATAAACTCTGTCACTTGAAGACTCTGCATTTTTAGGAAGACGGGTGATTTACTTGCAGAAGAAAGAAGTGTTTTGTGATGGAAATCATAAATGGATACAGTTGTGGAAGCATCTCTGCGCGATGGAGAGACTACAGTGGCTGGTGGGACTAGCGGCAAGTGCCCTGAAGACTGGACTGTTGTGTACCCCTTCTCCTGCCACATGAGTACCCCTCGGTAAAGGGTATCAATGCTTAATCACATATACTTGGAAAGGCAACCTCTGGCGCGCGTAAAAACCCGTAAGTTTCATGCCTACCTCATATGAATTGGGTTATTACGTATACTGGACCCCATTCTTGCATATACTACAGTGGCAACCTCTGGCGCGGCGTAAAACCCCGTAAGTTCAATGCCTATTATATATGCAAAATATGGGATGTGCAATGCATACTGGATCAAATTCTTACACATATACTACAGTGGCAACCTCTGGCGCGGCGTAAGAACCCGTAAGTTTAATGCCTTTTATATATGCAAAATCTGATCCCAATGTGGCAGGGCACAATGGTAAGTCATCGAAGGCGCACCGTCAGGAGTCGCTGCATTTCAAAGTCGTGCGATTTGGAGATTGGAAAGCTTCCTGTCTGTAGCAGAGGACTGACTGGGTTGTGGAACCAGACGTTTCCAACAAGTGAGCAGAAAAATGGCTTTGGATTTTGGACTGTCAGAAATCACCTGGAGGTTCTTCACTGACTGGCAGGCGTCGCATGATGTAGGGTCATATGACTGAGGATTCCATCTCTCTTGGCTACAGCTGATGGAGCTGAGAATGGGGAAGGGTCCACCCCTGGCAAAAATAAACCCCATTCAGAGACGCTCTGTTGGCAAGGATGCCCCAGGGGTGAATCGCTTGCGATCGTTAAAGGAAATATATAAATGTGTATATATATATATATATATATATATATATATATATATATATATATATATATATATATATATTATTAACAGGACCTCATTCAAACTGGATGGTATCTAGTGGAGATGTTCATTCAAAAAAGTTACAAGTTTCTAGGGCAAACAGTCCTCATTCTCAAGTACCTAGAAAAGCTTGTAACTTTTTGATATAAATATCTCCACTAGATACTACCACCAACTTGAATGAGGTCCTGTTATAATTTATAAAGTTTATATATATATATATATATATATATATATATATATATATATATATATATATATATATATATATATATATATATATATATATATATATATATATATATATATATATATATATATATATCATCATATATGCACACATACACACAAACACACACTTATATATTGATGACCTAGTTTAGTGGGCCGCTGGTCCTTCAGTGATATTGAAACGACTGACCCCATCACACTGAAGGACTGAGGAACGAGTATTTTGAGGGTGAAAATGGACAATGTTCTCTATCCATCCTGAGCTTTACCTCTGTAAGAAGTTCTCGCGAGCAGATTTGTCTTGGTTTTTTACCTAATTATTCACTTTTCTTCCTTTTAACTCTCTGTCGTGACTTGAAACAACATATATACAAGTTGGAGCCACATCTCACATGTTACCTCGTTGAAGGTGGATAGAGAACGTTGTCCATTTTCACCCCCAAAATACTTGTTCCTCAGGCCTTCAGTGTGATGGGGTCAGTCGTTTCAATATCACTGAAGGACCTGTGGCCCACTCAACTAGGCCATCAATACAGATGGACAATTTACGAATACTGGTCACTAAACTTTAGTGTAGGGTGTACTGGGGTAATTCTAAATCGCCTTGTTCATCCTGTTGTAATAACATAAAGCATCTTCTTGATTTCTCTGTAAGAGGATTTAATTTTTAGTTTTCTGAAAAGAAAATTATTGTGCCGGCTGTCTGTGCGTCCGCACTTTTCTGACCGCACTTTTTCTGTCCGCCGTCATATCTTAAAAACTACTGAGGCTAGAGGGCTGCAAATTGGTATATTGATCATCCACCCTCCAAATATCAAACATACCAAATTGCAGCCCTCTATCATCAGTTGTTTTTATTTTATTTAAAGTTAAATTTAGCTATAATCGTGCGTCTGGCAACGATACAGGCTATAGGCCACCACCGTGCCGTGTTTAAAGTTTCATGGACCGCGGCTCATACAGCATATTATACCGAGACCACCGAAACATAGATCTACTTCCGGTGGCCTTGATGATACGCTGTACAGAAAACTCGGTTGCGCTGAAGGAAACTTCGGCGCATTTTTTACTTGTTTTTATTTTCCCTTCCTACTTTGAAATGTCAGGTATTTGAATCTGACCTTTTCTTTCCCTTTCAGTTATTTCCTGCGTTTTCAATTAAATCGACCGGTACTTGCATGAGGCAATCCTTTTTCTATTTTCCCTTTTTCCTCACTCTTTCCACTCTCACTTCAGTAGGGGGGATTTTACGTGGGGAGGGGGTGGGATGGGGGAGGAGTGTTTCCGCGGGTTGAATGGAGTCTTCAAAGGTGATGAAGTAATGAAGTCACCTTCACTCTCTTTCCAGTGGAAAGTGGACAGGAAGAAGTTGTGGATTCTGTCGTCATAGCAATTTCCTGCTGGGAGAATATCCTATGATGTCCTTGTTCCGTTGTTATAATAATAATAATAATAATAATAATAATAATAATAATAATAATAATAATAATAATAATAATAAAACATTCACGATGGCGCGATTAACTAGTTGTTCCTTTAAAATCCCAGTTGTTACGATATTTTGCCAATAATACAATTTATTGATATAATTGTGGATTTAATAATAATAATAATAAATAATAATAATAATAATAATAATAATAATAATAATAATAATACTAGTAAAAAATCTTTCTAGTTTCCTTCTCGTTAGGGCATCATTCTGAATGATGCTAACCAGTAAAGAACTCCTAAATCGACTTTCAAATAACTAACAATAATACTAAGCATAATAATAATAATAATAATAATAATAATAATAATAATAATAATAATAATAATAATAATAAAATTATTATTATTATTAGTAATATCATTATTATTATTGTATATTTCTGTTAATATTCTGAACAAATAAAAAAGAAAAAATATTCTGAAACCATATTTCGTTAATTCATGCACAACAACAAAAGCAATAACAAAATAATAATAATAATAATAACAATAATAATAATAATAATAATAATAATAATAATAATAATAATAATAATAATAATAATAATATAATAATAACAGTGTACAGAATGAGAAAATGCAGAGACACATAAAGGGAAGTATAGTAAAAAGCTGATGAAAAAGAAAACTAAATTACTGTACAATAAACCGTTTCAAACTTGAACTGGAATATTTTTTTAACCCACCTGCCTTTACGATTCATTCAAATATAAGAAAAGAGCTTTTACTTATTTTGTTAAATTCATCTCCGTACCTGTTCCTCCTATGAAAAGATTCAAAGAAGACCAGGTACTGTGACAGAGTGTAGACCTCGATTTTGTACCCTATGGATGATATAGGTTGTTTAATTTCCCTCCGTGCATCGTAATCCTACAGCATCTGCTCTTGCTTCCTATACACATAGAAGAAGAAGAAGGTGGTGGTTTGCAACAAGGGCTGCCATTGGCCCGCTACTCGTCTCTGTCTTACTTGGGATTGGCACCACTGGCTCCAAGCCATGGGCATTTTACAAACTTGTCACCACTATGGTGTTTGTGACAATAAAAGAGGAGTCACCAACAGGCCACAAACAAGGCACCGAGATGGTGTTAGTTAATGTCAACAGATAGGGGCGTCATGTCACCATCGGTATGCGAAACAAGTCAGTGTGAGTGAAAGGGTTTAAAATAAGGGCTGGCAAATAGTTTGCATGTTTTCCGACCATAATCTAAAGGTCATCGTTGCTGAGTCTGGTCACTTCGAGAGCTGTTTAAAGAAAGAACCATTTCCTCCTGAACGTTCCCCCCCCAAAAAAAATTCTTATATGAACATGCTGAACGCGACCAAGAGATCGTCAGGATGATGGGGATTCTTTGAACACGTCCTAAACGAAAGGATTTTAGGTTCATATGCACCTGCTGAACGCGACCAAGAGACTGTGAGGATAATGGGGATTCTTTGAACGCGTCCAAAAGGGTATAAGGTTAACATAGATAAATGCTGAATACAAAGATCAGAGGTCTTAACAGAACGTTACTCAAAATGAATAATACAGCAATCAGGAGTATTTACCGAACATTTCAAACCAAACGCAAAGACAACAGGCACTAATGAACGCATCCGAAAGGAATAGAAAAGCCACAAACACCGCTTGAACGCGCCTGAAACACCATATAAAAGTAATGATAAAGTGCTAAGTGGCCCACTTAACACTTATGCGCCGTTGGAGACAGACGATAATGAATGAAAACAAAAATGAAAGAGTCATGTTCGAGAATGAATCACATCCGACTCGATGAGATGGAATCAGGATTACCTTGAGCGGCTTCAGGAATGAGGGGGGGGGGGGGCGGAAGGGATGCGGGGACGGGGGCGGCTTACCCGAAAATGCCACGAAAACCGTAAAGGTTAATTCAGGCAGGTATTACAAAGAGTTAGGTGTGGAGGAACGGGATACGTTTTAGAGAGGTAATTATTGAAAGTATTTCGATAATTATATCGTTTAGAGAAAATCCTTTTTTTTTTTAAGTTAACACGTGAAAGTGAAACTCAGTACAAGAACAAAGAAGATTCTTTTAAGTTTGCTTATCCCACACACTCCTCTCTGTCTCTCTCTCTCTCTCTCTTAAACAGACATGTAAAATTTATATATATATGTGTATATATATATATATATATATATATATATATATATACATATATATATATATCTCTCTCTCTCTGTTAAACAGATATATAAATTATATATATATATATATATATATTATACATACAGACACACACATATATATAATTATATAATTATATATATATATATATATATATATACATACATATATACATACATACACATGTTAACCACGAAGCAAAAAGTGTTAGACTAACACAACAATGAGATAAACCACTAAGAGGTCAAATGTTAATACCTGTAGCTTCAGAATCATCTTAAATAAACTCCCAAGACAATCTAAACTGCGAAAGTGGGGCGTTGATCCAAGTCCGGATCAGTTACATACATATGTAGCCGACGTCTTCGAAACCCACGCGTAAAAACGTACATGAAAATATACATACAGATACACACACACACGCACACAAAAGCTTCCAAAAGCAACATGGAAATACACACACACACACACCCACAAGTTTTCAACTGCAGTATGAAAATATACACAGATACATACACAAGCTTCCAACTGCAACATGAAAATATACACACATACTCACACAAACTTCCAAGTTCAACATGAAAATATACACATAGACGCACGCACATACACACACAGGTTTCCAACTGCAATATGAAAATACACACACACATACACACCCTTCCAACAGCAGAAATGTTTACCACACTACAACTCAAGAACTTTAACATTGAAAATACACACACACACACACACAACGCCTCAACTACAACACACACATACACACACAAGCTTCCAGCTTTAACATGAAAATATTCACACACACACATACACACACACGCCTCAACTACAACACGAAAATACACACATACACACAAGCTTCCAGCTGTAACATGAAAATACTCACACACACACACACCTCCAACTACAACACGAAAATACATGCATACACACAAGCTTCCAACTGCAACATGAAAATACTCGCACACACACACACAGCTTCCAACTGCGCATGAGTCAACGCGTGTCATCGGATTGGGCGTTGACCCATGATATCGACAGCTTATCATCTCCTCCTTCATTGCTCATGCAGTGTCAACTTGTGCAAATCGAAGTGACACCTGACAACTCCCTTTTCCTTCAGGCTGGCAAGAACGAGGCCCCAAGGAGCCAACCTTTTGTGCTCGCCGAAGACAAAGTCAGTGGTGCGGATCCGAACAGATTGACGTTTCGGATTTGACATCTTAATCACCAAAATTCTTTTTATATTTTTAAGAGCGAAGGCCGATGGGATGGGCAACCTAGTGTCCTTTTCTAGCCCAGGCTTGAAGAACGCAAGTAGAGGGATAGATGACAGCTTCAAAAAGAGAGAAATGGCATAAAGTTAGATAATACAGAACCAGGCATTGAATTCTGAAGCAAGGCAGTTGAAGGAAGCAGTCACTGAACCATCAAATTCTTTCGCAATTACCAATTTCCACAAAAATCAGTATGGAAGAGGAGGTTTGACAGGCTTTACGTGGGAGGACAACCTTCAGTCCGACATGGAAAGCATCTGGTGCGTGTCACAGGAAGTACCAAGAGGCAAAGAAGAACTGAAGAATTTTAGCTCTGAATAATTTTTGATCTAATTTTTCAAAATCTGGGAAGTTACTGAGCAAGAAACTTCGACGATCTTCACTCCTGCATGAAAGATTTATCAAGTGTCAGGCATTTGCCATTTTACTAACGAATTTTTAATAACCTTCAAAATATCTGATAAATACTAATTAAACTGGACATAACGTCTACCCTATGAAATATTGTACCCCTCTACACACCTAGTTCATACAATTCATATACCGCTTCATATTCCGACGAGCCATCTTCTCCTATGCTTTTGACATGGCCAGACAACCAATACATAATCTTTCTTTCAAATTTTACCTCCGTTAACTTACGTTACACAGCTTACACAAAGTTTTCTTCTGATATGGGGGAACATTTCAAGCATAATTGCTATACTTTGAACACATACTCATATCTGCCAAAACTAAAATTTCCTTATCTTATGAAGGTCCACGCGTCCCCTGAGAACCTGTGACCATATTCTTTTCGGACGCTGTCTAAGGTCAAAATAAAAGCCAAGATAAATGCCGAATATGTCTAATTTACAAGAAAACGTATTTTCCAAGTACGCAATAACACCCTTGACCTTTTTTTTTTTTTTTTTTTTTTAAATCAGAATGGTTTACAGTTCCCCTGTCCCGAAATAGACGCCACGCAATTTCCTTTCTTGGCCGTACCTTAGTTTTCACTTTCGTTTTCTTGATTATATTTTGTAACGCCCATTTATTATTATTTTTTTTATTTATCTGTTCGTTTGTTTTGACTAGTTAATGGGCAAATTATCGTTTGCTATTAATTAATTGTATTCCGTTTTACTTTTCATAAAATGACGTGGTATCATTGTTACGTGGAGTAATAATAACCTATCTACCGGGCGTGTGTGTGTGCGTGTGTGTCTGTGTGCGAGAGAGAGAGAGAGAGAGAGAGAGAGAGAGAGAGTGCCAAATTCACTGCTGGAGTCAGGATGGGCATCCGTCAATAAAACATCTGCCATAATAATTTTGAAACGGGCCGTTCGAGATTGAAACGTGTGGAGGAAGCTCATTAAAAATAGCGACCCCGACTAGGGATTAAGCTGAGAAGAAGAAGAAGAAGCAGCAGCGTTTTGTGTAATAATAATAATAATAATAATAATAATAATAATAATAATAATAATAATAATAATAATAATAATAATCACGACCACATGTATACTCTTCATCTAAGTTCGCGAAAGATAAAGAGGGAATAAAGGAACAGAGGCAAAGGTCAACAGAGTAAAACATAAAAAAGAAATAAAGCCAAAAATAAAAAGGAAAGAGAAAAGAAAACAAGATGAAGAGTAATAAACAAAAGAGGAAAAGATGAAAAAAATTAAATGATGAAAATAAGAGAACGAGAATAATGAGAGAGGAAGCAATAAAAGATAAAAGGTAGTATAATAGAGAGAGAGAGAGAGAGAGAGAGAGAGAGAGAGAGAGAGAGAGAGAGTGTACATATGACTTCATATTAAAGCAGTAGATTTTTACAGATACTAAAATTCTACATTCTATAAAATGAAGAGAGAGAGAGAGAGAGAGAGAGAGAGAGAGAGAGAGAGAGAGAGAGAAGATATAACTTCAGATTAAGGCAGTATTTTTTATAAACTACAAGCAACATTCTATACAAGAGAGAGAGAGAGAGAGAGAGAGAGAGAGAGAGAGAGAGAGAGAGAGAGAAACGTTAACCTGATTTCAATCCTTGCCAATCCTCCACCTAAAAAAAGAATAAACAAAACAAACAAACAAAAAAAACATAAAAAACCCAAACCGAATCTAGCGCCTAACGGGAACGCCAAGCACTGAGTGCGCAGACGCAAACGATGATGACGTCACCTCCTCCCTCACCCTCTCCTTACGAAACGTCTGAACACAATTGAATATCTATTTGACTTCTCGTCTGTTTCCGAAGCCAGGGAGTCAAATTAGCGCTCGAAGTTACTACGACTACACACTTTAGCAATGATCCCTCCGACCTTAGAAAGTCTATATATAGGTTATGGGGACGTTGACTTCTTCGGCGCTGTTCAAGGTTTCGGTGGAGGTTATAAAAAATGAGTGATTTAAAGCGATTTGTTTTCAGGATTTGTGGGGTTGTATTTTCGTGATTGGTGGGGTTTTATTTTCGTTATTTATTAAGTTAATTTCGTTATAGGTGGATTTACTTTCCTTATCGGCGGATTTTGTTTGATATTCACCGGTCTCAATTCGTTTAAGTATCTCATTTTCTCTTAAAATTTATCATCGCTGTTAGTATTAACAACCCCTCTCTCTCTCTCTCTCTCTCTCTCTCTCTCTCTTTCTCTCTCAGTCTTAACAATATATATATATATATACAGTATATATATGTGTGTGTGTATATATACATACAATATTTCATCTACACTGCATGAACGTATCCAAAAACCCGCTAAAAAAAGTTAGCTGAAAAAACTTAATTAGGAAAATTCCGATTATTATCTCACTTACCTCTGCATTTTCTTAGAGAAAATCGAACTCATAAGATAAAGATGATCTCTTTGGCATTTAATACCGCCCGGTAAAACATTCAAACAAAATTAAACACCAATTCCCAAAAAATCTTCAAATATGACGAGTCACGTCATCAAAATCATATCCTGATGATTATCTGGGTATAAACAGAGTCATGATAATCTCTGTCCGGTATTCAGAGCTATTTCCGTCCACAGAGTCCCCCCGTCGAGAGAAACAACAGCATGTCCCATCTGCCCCGTCAGAAAAACAGCGGCATCGCTCCTGTCCAGAAACAACAACATCGCCCTTCAGGAGAAACCCGTCCCCTGTCAGAAAACAACAGCATCACCTCGTCGAGAAACAACAGCATCATCTCGTCGAAAAACAGCAGCATCGCCCCGTCGAGAGGAACAACAGCATCACCTTCCCGTCGAAAGAAACAACAACATCGCCTCGTCGAGAAACAACAGCATCGCTCCGTCGAGAGAATCAACAACGTCGTCCGTCGAGAGAAACAACAGCATCTCCTCCGTCCAGAGAAACAACAGCATCCCCCTCCCCGCCTGGAAACAACAACAGCATCTCCCCCTCCCCGTCTAGAGAAACAACAGCGTCCCCCCATCGAGAAACAACAGCATCGCCCCGTCCAGAGACACAACAGCATCGCCACTGTCGAGAGAAACAATAGCATCTCCCCCTCGTCGAAACAACAGCATCACCTCGTCGAGAAACAACAGCGTCGCCCCTGTCCAGAGCAACAACAGCATCCCCCCTCCCGTCGAGAGAAACAACAACATCTCCCAGTCGAAAGAAACAACCAGCATCCTCCGGCCAGAGAAACACCAGCATCTCCCCATCGAGAGAAACAATGCTATTCCTCCGTCCAGGGAAACAACAGTATTCCACCCACCCCCTCGAGAGAAGCAACAGCAGCCCCCCGTCGACAAGAAACATCCCGACGGGATTCCAGAGGCTCCATCTTCGGGCGCTGGAATTCACATGCATATTCCACGATCCGGCTCAGGTCGTATAGGAATTGGGTCCTTATGTGCAGTTGAGTTCCTTTTGTGGGGTCTTTAGGATATTAGACAAAAGGTGTTTTACATTTAATGGGTACGACGGTATGGAAAGTGTTTAGGAACCCAACTGAGTTTCTGAAGGACTTAGGGTAGGATTTTTGTCTTGTTTTGTTTAAGATGGTACTCATTTTTAAGAATAGATATGCTTGTTCTTTATTTGCTGTTCTTAATACTCCTCTTTCATTTCTTATAGACATTTTATTCCTTAAAACTTCACGTACTTTCAGGCTTGCTCCATTAATAATAATAATAATAATAATAATAATAATAATAATAATAATAATAATAATAATAATAATAATAATAATAATAATAATTCAGTATCAAGAGACCCTAAAGTAAATTCTTTAAATAAAACAACATTTTCCACTATAATAGATCTTCGGTTGTAAGTTAACCCATACACTAATATTTTCCAAAACCTTCCGCTTCATCTAAGACCATCAACCTGATAATGGTTCCATAAAGGTTTAATAATTTCACTGTATCACGTTCAAAATAAAAACAAACTAATTTTGACCCTCTGCCTATTGCACAAGGCTAGAGTAGGCCTACTGCATTAATTATACATTCTTTGATAGCAGTCCTTTCAAAGTAAAATTGTCAAAATAGAGGTTACAAAAACTAAGCGTTATAAAAACTAAGAAAAAAGAAGCGGCAGATCCTGGCATTTTGGCATAAACTGTAATAAATTGCAATATATCCTCAGACCCTATAAAAAATAAACAAAGGAATTCAGGATACCTCTAAAACACTTCAAAAATTTCGAAGACACTCGCAAATGCAACAAGGGACAAGGAAGCCCACTGAAATATCTGGGTGGGGGTGGAAATGGCTCTGGGTGTGGTGTGGGTCGGGGGAGTGAGGGGGAGGAGGTGGGCTTGGAAAAGACGGGGGCGGGGTGAGTGATTCGTGAACAATAGAAAAACGTTGAGCGCAAAGGTCATAGTTCTTTCAGTCCTGAGGGTCGTGTTAATCGCCAGCCATTACGTCGTTTAGCGAAAGGACAATAGTTGTTCGTTAGGATAAGGACATTAATTGGCTTATTCTAGCTTCTTGAGAAAGGAATGACATCCATTTCACATAATTTTTTTCTTTTATGTGTATGTGTCTATGTATGTTTTGTATATACGTGTGTATGTATGCATGTATGAAAGGGAATAACAGTTATAAAGGCAACCTTCTCTGCTTGCTTGTCAGTCGGTATCCATACACATCTACATCCACACTCACCTACATAAATACAATCACTAATACAATCAAACGGAGAACAATTCCCCAGTATGTACATACATAATTCGCATCTCATTAAGTAAAGCGTAGCAGTGAACTACACACTGAATGCTTTTAAAAAGATGTAAGTATATTGCTCATTCAACTACTGTTCTCCATTTTCTCCCTCGATGTCCACATACTCTGCCAACGCCAGTTCAGAATGTCAAATGAAAGTTTCTAAGATCTAATCGATAACAAAAACACATGACAGCAAAAGATCAGATTTCCCGACCAAAGGTCAAATTTCAGGAGCTCTTCAGACCATGTAAAATCCTCAAGAACGCAAAATAACTGCAAAATAAAACCGGGGCCATAAAATATTTTCACCCTCTTTTTCAAATGATTAACGTAGGCACAAAGGTAAAAAGTAAAAAATGTGCCGAAGTTTCTTCGCCGCAATCGAGTTTTCTGTATAGCTACTACAGCGAATAATCAAGGCAACCGAAAATAGATCTATCTTTCGGCGGTTTCGGTAAATGCTGTATGAGCCGCGACCCATGAAACTTTAACCGCTACCCGGTGGTGGCCTATCCTATATCGTTGCCAGAAGCACGATTATGGCTAACTTGAACCTTAATTAACATGAAAACTACTGAGGTTAGAGGGCTGCAATTTGGTATGCTTGATGATTGGAGGGTGGATGATCAACATACCAATTTACAGCCCCCTAGATTCAGTAGTTTTAAGATCTGAGGGCGGCCAGAAAAAGTGCGGACAGAATAAAGCGCGGACGGACAGCCAAAGCTGGCACAATAGTTTTCTTTTACAGAAATCTAAAATTAACATATCATTCAAGACATTCCTTCAATTCTTGGGAAGTTCCGTATTCACTGAAATTTCGACTTCGCTAGTGGTCCTTCATCAGGATACACCTGAGGATATCTTACCTTTAGGTAGAGATATCACTTTGAATATGGTGGGAAAGGAAAACCTGAAACATTTTCAGACTTGATGAAACGAATCGTATCGAATAGTTATTGGTGTCTCTCTTTCAAAGCAACGATCATCGCATTCATACTACTGGCATTGATGTTTGGAACTTGAGATGGAGTCTCTGGTTACAATGAAAAACTGTCAAGTTGCTCAGAAGTAAGTTTAGAAAATAAATCTCTTGATTCGGTTGTAAGATAGATAATGGATCTATAATGTGTAATGACAGTCATTGTATAATGAATCATCTTTCTCTTTTTTTTGTACAGAATGTTGTAGTATATATGTATTTAGGTATGTATATATGGATGAATTTTTATATGCATATATAATATGTATATTATATATATAATTATATATATATATATATATATATATATATATATATATATATATATCTCTATATATATATAATGTGTGTGTGTGTGTGTGTGTGTGTGTGTATATATGTATGTATGCATATAAAGCTAGTTCCTTACAAATACCATACTTAGAGCTCATACAAACACACACACACACACACACACACACATTAATTTCCAACCAGCCTTGAAGAGTAGCAACGTTTTAGACAATAATGAGCAAGGAAGTTTGAAATACTTTTGTTACGACCTCGCTAAAAATACCGAGCTCTTTGAAAAATACTATAGAATTTTACCCAAAGTTATTATACAGCTTGACGTAAATGCTTGGGTAAAATTCCAAGTATTTTCGTCCCGTTGATGCATGTAATCCCGCAAAAACACACACACACACACACACACACAACCGACATACATTTCCGCATGAACTTTTTTTTCTCCCCTGTCAAAGGGTAAAAATGTCTGTCCTCGCCAGAAATCTGTCAAGTGTTGCGAGTTTTTTTTTCTTTTAAGGTCCGAGGGACAATTCGGACTGTTTTCAAAATGAGGCGAAAAAGAGTGTAGGACCTTTTTCTTTCTTATCCACGTTATCTAACCTTCTGTTTTTTTTTTTTTTTTTTTGACGTGAAATGCTTATCGCCTGAGTTGCGATGCCTTGAACGAAATGGCAGAGCGGGATTGACGGTTGTGACTTTTATTGAGGTAAAAAAATGTTAGTTTGCTGTGATAAATGGCTATGTAACGAGTGATGGTATTCCAGTTTTATGCTGGTTATGTTCAGATCTTTAAATTAATTGGACAAACGCAAACAAACGAACACACACACACATTTTATATCTATCTATCTATATATATATATATATATATATATATATATATATATATATATATATATATACATACATAGCCTATATTCATATATATATATATATATATTCATTATATATATATATATATATATATATATATATATATATATATATATATATATATATAGATATAGACACAAATAAATGCACATACATATAAATATATATATATATATATATATATATATATATATATATATATATATATATATATATATATATATATATATATATATTTACTTTTTATTTACAGTCATGCCGCTTACAAGCCGGGTAAATGAGAAGAGTTGGAGCGCAGGATCAACACCCACGCCTTATTTACCAAAAAGCACCACTGCCAATTGCAATAACCCTTAGCTACCTGGTGTAAACTGCAATATGACATAACCTGAGAACGCAAGACTATTGAAATCTGGCGTCACAACAAGTATGGTTGGCGACGCAATGAAGAACGAGGATGAAAGGAAAAGAGTACAACAACAATAACAACGCCAAGAATCAGGAAGTTTTAATTAACGCAACTTCACACTATAACAGTCCCAGAAGTAATCAATTAATGTTATCTGTAATCATTTGTGAAAATTTCGACACTCACCACTCTTTTTTTTATAGCGGCCTGTCCCTGGGAAAGAAGATTTAACAAGAGATTTTAATTTGATCTTGATGTACTTTATGGCTACCAAAGGTAAGTCGACTTTTGTATGTTTGTTGTTTTATTGAAGTATTATTATTATTATCATCATTACTATTATTATTAGCAGCATTAGTAGTAGCAGTAGTAGCACTTGTAATTTATCACCAATATAATTATCCACAATTTCTCAATAACAACCTACAAACAAGGAACATGATAAACAAAATGTAAAAATTCCCAACATTTTATACATCATCCAAACGAAAGATAGGAAAAATGCAAAGAGCAAATGCTCATTGAGATATAGCCAATCACAAAATGAAAACACACCCAAGTAAATCTGATAAGACCTCAAGTAGTTCCGTTTGATGACCCCAGGTGCGACTCACAACGGCGGTCGACTAGTTACCGGATACCTATAATTAGTCATAGCTTAGGTCAACAAGAACGCGCCTATATTGTCCTTCCACCCCGCTTCCCCCTTCACCTCTCCCCACCTCCCTTCGACCCCCGCCCCCCCACTCACCCGAGAATTTCAGACCTGCATTTTCTTCAGTCTAATTGTCACCAAACTGCGCATGCGCGCGTGACGTTCCTTAACCCATGGTGTAAGAATGTCTTAACCAGTAACGAAGAACGAGTTCGCGCGTATCTTGGGAGGTTCATTTCCATACAACTTCCTCTCTACTTCCTGTGCTGTCCAACTTCTTGGGAAGAGGAAGGGGTAGCGGAGAGCATCGATTTCATTAGAAGAACTATCATTTTTATTTTGTAAATTAAAATAATAATAACAATAACACGGAATCACCCCAAGACCCGCCGAATAAGTAAACAGAAGGCGGTAGTTTTCGCCCTCATCGTCTGAAAGGTAAATTGGGTAACAAAAGAGTCTCCAGGCTCTGTTGCCGAAGTATGTGACGTATGCGTAATACCGCAAGGGGAAGGGCCTAACCCCACACAGATTGCTCAACCTGAGAAGTCGTAATCTGGTTTCCAGGTCAGTTCCTTGATATTTAAGGAAGAGATCTGAATTTAAGGTGATATGATGAAGCAGCTGATCTGCGTAAATAGTGAATTAAACTTCCGTTTCTTATTTTATGCAGAAAGATACAATGAAATATCTATTTTACTTCTTCAAAGTGCCAATAAAAGGTATGTTTTGCATTTGCGAATACAGATGTTTGTAAAAATTCTATTTTTGATCGATTTAATGAAAAGAAAAAAATCTTATTTTTCCTTTTCTTTAAATGTGAAAAAGCATCTGTCTTGCTGTTTGCAGATTAAAACTTCTGAAAATCATGCCTAAATGAACTGATTCTTAGCAATACTTCTTTTCCCTTTTGTTGAGACTGCGCACAAAAATGAAATTCTCATTTCACTGACTAAAAATACTGTGCAAAATTATGTCTCCACGGAAAAAACACATTCCGTTATCTGTTCATATTTTTCAAACTGCCAAATCAAAAAGCCTATTCTTATTTTTCAGACCTGATGGAAAAAAAAAAATCTTTGTACACGGCATTCAAAACTATGTATTTTTCATCTTATGAAATCCAGACACCTGGCAAAGGTAACCTCCTCACAAATTAAACTGCGTTATTCATGTTTTGTAAATTAGGGTTGAGCAGTTTCTAAATTTTCTTACGTTTTCAGGCGAATATTTGATTTTTCATGTAAAACAAGTAAAAAATGCGCCGAAGTTTCTTCGGCGTAATCGAGTTTTCTGTGCAGCTACTACAGCGTATAATCAAGACCAGCAAAAATAGATTTATCTTTCGGTGGTCTCGGTATAATGCTGTATGAGCCGCGGCCCATGAAACTTTAACCACGGCAAGGTGGTGGCCTATCCCATTTCGTTGCCAGAAGCACGATTATGGGTAACTTTAACCTTAAATAAAATAAAAACTGAAGCTAGAGGGCTGCAGTTTGGTATGTTTGATGATTGGAGGGTGGATGATAAACATACCAATTTGCAGCCCTCTAACCTCAGCAGTTTTTAAGATTTGGGGACGGTCAGAAAAAGTGCAGCCAGAAAAAAGTGCGGACGGACAGACAAAGCCGGCACAATAGTTTTCTTTTACAGAAAACTAAAAATCCGCGATGCTTTATACAACGATTTATTTGTGAATGATTCAGGTTAGCATCATTTTCAGAAAACTTCCCACATTTAAAATACTATGCTTTAACGTAATCGTTTACTCGTGCAAGCGTGCGCATTCACGCGTGCAATTCCTCTCCAGGGGAGGAACACAATATTGCTAAACTGTGAAGACTCCCGTAGGCATCACTTGGAGGCTTGTTGCAAAGTCAAACTTCTTCTTCCGCCTCTCTGGGGTCAAGTGGCAAAATAGAGAGAGAGAGAGAGAGAGAGAGAGAGAGAGAGAGAGAGAGATTCACACCTACCCAAATACACACACACACACACACACACACACACACACACACACACACACACACGCTGTACACTGGTCTGCTCTAAGACCACTGTTATGAGTTTTTAAGTGAACAGTCGCAATAAGAGAGAGAGAGAGAGAGAGAGAGAGAGAGAGAGAGAGAGAGAGAGAGAGAGAGAGAGAGCATCAACACACACATTCACACCTACACACACATAAAATGGTCTTCTCAAATACCGATATGGGAGTTTTTAAGTGATCAGTCCTCATGACTGAAAAGTTCAAAGCATTATCAATAAGAGCTTTGTTAACAATGAAGAGAATTCGTGACAATTAAGTTTATAAGAAGAGAACTAATTCATTAATACTGTATAAGAAGAGACGTCTTTTTTTTAATAAGAAATAATTAGTCTATACTCTGTTACGCCTTTTTATTTCTTTCCTATTATTAAGTGAAATTGCTGCAAGAGTTAGCCTTCCACCCACTCATATATTAAGAACCCCCTAGTAGAAATGTTATTACTGATAAGGGTTTTTCTCAAAATTAAATCAACAATGCGTAGAGAATTAGAGACAGTTGATCAATTTCAATTTATAATAAGAGACCTGCTAGTGGAAAGGTTGTGGTTATAATCTTTCTGATAGAAAGGTAATCCATTGCTACAGTTGCTATTAAAATCAATTTACATAATAGAGGTTTGATGATCAAATATTGTTAGACAAAATGTCTAATAGTGAAAATAATTAAACGAAGGAAAAGCCCTTAATTATGTTTAACTGGTAAGCTCAAAGTAATTCTAGAGAGGATGGTTGATTTACAGATTTTCGGCATACATGACAAGCACTGGGACCTATGAGGTCATTCAGCGCTGAAACGGAAATTGACAGTAAAAGTTTGAAAGGCGTAACAGGATGAAAACCTCGCAGTTGCACTATGAATCAATTGTAAGGCGATGGTGTAAAGTAAGATGGAAGAAAGAGAATATGAACGGAGGTATGGTAAGAGGAATGAAAGTAGTTGCAGCTAGGGGCCGAAGGGACGCTGTAAAGACCCCTAATTAATGCCTACATTGCACCGCATGAGGTGCACTGAAGGCACTAACCCCCTACGGGGTAGAGAGGATGATGAATGCATGAATGAATTGCTCCATCGAGTATTATTGCTGATGGTGTTCGGGCAACTTGATTCTACAAGGAGAACCGAATGGTTGTTTTTGTCCCTCTTCCAAACCAACGACCCCCAAAAATTACTTAATTATCATGCTTACTAATCTTTGTAATATGCACGCCATTATGGAAAAGGTTTATCTAGTAAACTTAGGCCGGTTAAAATGCTGGGAGAAGACAAAGATAAAACCAAGTATATATTTCATAAATGGTAAATAAATAAACAAGTAAGTAAATAAATATACAAACAAATGAATGAAATATGTCCCCTCGGGTAAAGAACTGAAAGATGAAGGAAAATTGAATTTCAGAATTTGTCTCATTCTGGCGCCATTTTATACCGACTCTTCCCACCCCCGCCCCCGGCCCGCCCCAACCCTTCCATTACCCCTAATAAAGACGACGGTCTAAGGACCTGTCTTCCATGAACAGATACACTTGTAATTATGTTTTCTTATGTATTTTGTTGATTTGACCTAGCTCTTTTTAATGAGCAGATTTGTTATAACAAGGGCCGAAGTTGTTTTGGAATAGCATGAGAGAGAGAGAGAGAGAGAGAGAGAGAGAAATTCACGCAGATTTTCTTGTGGGACCGAGATTGTTTCGGACCATCATGCCCTTCTCTGTTTCTTCACAAAGGAGAGAGAGAGAGAGAGAGAGAGAGAGAGAGAGAGAATCCAAACAGACTCTTTTCAAAGGACCGAGACTGCTTTGGCCAGTCACGTCCACCTTGGTCTCTGCACAGAAATAAATGAATAGAGCAAAATAAAATGAAAAACCATTTTATTGAACTAATCTAAAAATAAAATAAAATCCCAAACAAAGCATGATAAAAAAAACAGCCAGACAAAAAGGTCAGAAGCAAATCCGCCACCGCGCCTTTTCCCGCCATTTTCCTACCCTCTTCACCCTCTTCTTCTTTCCACCAGCAAGCACGACGAAGGGAAAAGCGCATGCGCGCCTCCGTGTGGGGCGCATGAGGAGGACAGCCCGAGGCGTTATTCGTATATCTCTCAGGTTCCGTCATTTCTATATAAAGATTTCCTCGTAACTGAGATGACCTCCGGCGGAAGAGGATGACCTCACAGAAGGCTTCAACGTCGTCATCATCTTCATCCGTGAGCCGCACCCAAAGGTCATGTTGACTCTTCTTCTAATTCTTCTTCTTCTTCTTCGTTAAATTTTGCGATGGGATGCGAAGGATTAAAAATACTTCATGCAATAATTCTTTTTTTAAGTAAATGCTTTGTCTACGCAAAAGTGAAACCGAAAACTTGAAGTTGATATTTGTGCTGTCACTAACGAAGAATTAAGGATTCTTCTTCGTTAAATTTTAAGAGAGGATGCGAATGATTATAAATTGCTTGATGAAATAGTTCCCTTTTTTTTAAGTAAATGCTTTGTTTACGCAAAAAGTAAAACCGAAAACTTGAAGTTGATATTTGTGATGTCACTATCGAAGAATTTGGGATTAAAAAATGCTTTATGACATAGTTCTTTTTTAAGAAAATGGTATGCAAAATGCAAAACTAAAACTCAAGTTGATATTTGTGATGTCACTAGTTAAGAATTTGTGGATTCTTCGTTAAATTTTGTGATGGGAAGCGAAGGATTATAAATTGCTTGACGAAATAGTTCATTTTACGTAAATGTTTTTTGCATATAATAACATTCTTTGATGTGATGTCATTAACAAAGAATTCATTGAAACTTCTTTTCTAAATTTTGCGATGGGAAGCGAAGGATTATAAATGGCTTGATGAAATGGTTCTCTTTTTTTTAAGTAAATGTTTTGTTTACGCAAAAGTAAAACAGAAAAACTCTAATTGATATTTGTGATATTATTAATCAAGAATTTGTGATTCTTCTTCGTTAAATTTTGCGATGGGAAGCGAAGGATTAAATAATGCTTGATGAAATGGTTCTCTTTTTTTACGTAAATTTTTTGTCTACGCAAGACGTAAAACCGAAATTCAACTTCAAAATATTCTTTTATGATGTCACGAAATCAGAATTTATTGATTCTTTTTTGTTAAATTTTGCAATGGGAAGCGAAGGATGAGTTTTTTTTGGGGGGGTAAATATTTTGTTTACGCAAAATGTACGACCACAACTCAAGTTGATATTTCTTACAGATATAATAATCTTTCGTGATGTAATTAACCAAGAATTTATTGATTCTTCTTCGTTAAATTTTGCGATGGGAAGCTAATGATTATAAATTACTTGATGAAATAGTTTATTAGCGTATATGTTTCGTTAACGTAAAATGTGAAACCGAAAAACTCAAGTTGAAATTTCTTGCAGACGTAATACCCTTTTATGTAATGTCTCCGACGAAGAATTTGGAGAGTCTTCGTCGCTAAATATTGTGAAGGGAAGCAAGCGTTGAAAGGACTTGCTCTTGATTTTATTATTTTATTATTCTATTTTTTTAACTGCGGATGTTTTTATACGTAAACTTATTTAATTATGTTATGCCATTTTTATCTTGTTCAATATATATATATATATATATATATATATATATATATATATATATATATATATATATATATGTGTGTGTGTGTGTGTGTGTGTGTGTGTGTGTGTGTGTGTGTGTGTGTGTGTGTACTTCATGAATGCTACATCTGATGCCAACAGTGATATTACTACTGCCGATAGTTATGATTAACATTTATTTTTTCATGCTCGATAAATACTGAACATAATAATTAACGAGATCTTGGATTCTATGCCAAATCTAACGAGATTGAGAGGCTGAAATGTTTTACTGAATACATTTTCGTGTCTGATGTCCAAACAGTTAAACACAAAGGCAAAATTTTAAAAATTGTCTTTTTGCGGAAGTCGAAAACATTAACTCAACTTGCAGAGAACAAATCGGTATGTTACTTCACTCAGCTGGGTTTCAGGCCTCCTTGTGATCCATTATCTAACCAACCAGCCTTCTCAGGAGTAATGGTCGCTTGAAATTAACCGCCAACGGCGTAGGGTATTTAATAGTGGTCACCTATCCAGGGAATGACCAGCTGCGAGAGCTATTGTAGCAGCGGCTCCTGGTATTCCGTAGCGGTCACCTTTCCATGAATCGACTAGATATAGTGTGCTTATTTCAACCGATCGATAGCATAGCAGTGAAGCGAAACTGAATAATGAATATTATATGAAAAAAATACATAAAAATGTTCAATATAAAAAAAAAAAAATATTCAATAGGAAAAAAAACATAAAAATATTCAATATGAAAAAAAGCATAAAAATATTCAACATGAAAAAAACCCAGAAATATTCAATATAAAAAATAAAACATAAAAATATGGATAAATATGGAAAATAATGTAAAATACGAAAGAGGCCGAGAATGACCGCTGAAAAAATGACGTTATTCTCAAAGCATTCAGAATCATGCAGACGGGTACACGGTCATGGTTCCTGCATGAGGTCATTCTTTCTCAGCATCATCTTTTAAAAAAGGCTGGAATGTGGCTAATCCTCGCAAATCTGACTCTCTTGAACGTTCTCTCGTTCATGATGCATTACGTTAACGTACATACACACACACAAACATACACACACACACAAACACATACACAAACACACAAGAGACAGTGATACAATCTTCCAATTTCTGTGACTCACGATAAATAAACAAATCAATCAATCAGTCAATCAAATAAGTATATATACTATTTAATTAATAAATACGAGTAATAAATAGTTAGTTTCTAAACCACAGGCGGTCTTTCATCCATGATAACAAGATTAAAAATAATCATATGATAGAAATACAAGAATGAATCTATCTCTAAACATAGCGTTTTCGATTCATAATTAATCTTAGATAAATACAGTATTCTGTTGTATCGACAAGTATTACAGGCTAAATAGTTAGTTATAACCAGGAATATATTAAAAAAAAACATCCCGCATTTATTCAAAGTTGCAAGAACAAGTCACCTCACTTCTATACGAAAAACTACAGCTTCTATAACTTTCTAAAGCAATGGGATATGATACGACAGCCTCCGAGACCTGCTACAAAAGAGTAAGAAGAAGAAGAAGAAGAACGAGCAACATCAACAATGGGTTTCCCTGCCATTCTCAGAGAATGCAAGATACAATGACAGTTCCCAGGGACCTCTATAGAAACTGTCAAAAAATGTTGAAAGAAGAAGAAAAACAACAACAACAACAAAAACAGCGAAAAAAAGTCGGCAACAAGTTGAAGACATCACCATGAACGATCAAAGTTCCCTCGGGAAAAAGATTGCTTTCTAGAAACCGCTATGAAAAAAATTATAATAAGATGCAGCTGTTTAAGCATGAATGTGGCAGTGACCATTGTTTTCGTTTAATCTCTGACGCCACCCAGTGTTAGGGAAAATATAGCCTATGCTGAAAAACAATAATAAAGAAAGCAAAGAAAAAATTAAACGGGAAAGATCGACTACGAGGAGACACTTTGTCAAGTATGCCTCAACTTTCTCACAAGGAATAAAACGTCTCTCTCTCTCTCTCTCTCTCTCTCTCTCTCTCTCTCTCTCTCTCTCTCTCTCTCTCTCTCGTCTGCGAGAATTAGCATCATCAGCCGGTCCTCTAAAATTACGACTACCTTGAAAACTTCGGTGACGCGAAAGATATCAGCAATACGAACGTATATTGAGTTTAAAAGGTACTGAAGCCTTCGTTTAGTCTAGAAGAAATTGATTAGATCAACACAAACTTACACTTAGTCGTAGTCGTGAATCACACACATACACATGTATATATATTATATATATATATATATATATTATATATATATTATATATATATATATACATATATATATATATGTATATATATTATATATATATATATTATATATATATTATATATATATATATGTAATATATATAGTTTGTGTGTGTGCGTGTGTGCGCGTATATATGTTGTGTTAAATCTCTTCAACAATTCCGAAGACAATGGTAAATATTCTATTTCGTAATTAAATCATAGCTGTAAAAAGATGGCCCACAGCGATAAATTAAATAATCAAAATAATGCACCTGAATGTGGTTCCCACTAAACCATAAATTATTATTATTATTATTATTATTATTATTATTATTATTATTATTATTATTATTATTATTATTATTATTATTATTATTTACGAAAATCTCACAAGAAAAAATTGGTCAATTGAAAGGCCAACAATGAACTCCTTGACCCTCTCTCCAGTTCCTTCTCCTCTCACTGCTATCACCAAACCTTTCGACAGCTGCCTTGATAGCAACCTCAAGCATGAGAGGAGGCCCACCGGAGTACGAAGTTCGTGTAGCAGAAAAATTATGTATAATTACCAAAAAATATGTTACGTAAATGTTATTGGAGCGGAAATTTCATAAAATGTTCGATAAGGTCTTCTAAAATGATGGATTCGTGAAATAAAACTGGATTTGCGTACAAAGCAAAGAAGAAGAAGAAGAAGAAGAAGAAGAAGAAGAAGAAGAAGAAGAAGAAGAAGAAGAAGAAGAAGAAGAGGGGAAAAATATGTAAAAATGGATGGAACGTTGCTTTCTCCTGAATCTTGTTAATACACAAACTTCTTCCATTTTTTAATAGTTTCCCGGATCTTTTCTTCATTTTTTCGAGACATGAACATTAATGCTTGACATCTGACTTCAAATCCTTTTTTTTTTTTTATCTTCAAAAAGCGAGAAACAAAACAATAGAATAAGTCTGTCCCCTTGTAATCTTGGCCATTTTTTTTTTTTTGTCCAAAAATCACATATGAAAGATGTTTCCAGTTGGTGGACGCAGAAATGTTAATTTACGTATGTATGTAAATACGTACACACACATATACATGTATATATATATACATATATATATAAACACATATATACATATATATATATATATATATATATATATATATATATATATATATATATATATATATATATATATATATATATATATATATATATATATACAGTATATATGCATACAACTAAACACCAGTTCTGGCGAGACTATGTAACAGACAAGTGAGAGTGTGTGTGTGAGTGTGTCTGTGTGGAGCTCGGGCATGATGGAGAGAAAGAGAGAGTATCACATATACGCTTTCACTTTCTTAACTCCCTCCCACTCCACGGTGGCCAGCTGGTCCCATTCACTAAATGCCAGGGGTGAAAAGATGAGACATTCCTGAGAAAGAGCCTGTCTCGCAGAATTCCCACACTGCTGCTATTCTGGAAGTCCGTCGGAGTTTAAGAGTTTCTGAGAGGTCCTGAATTGACTGTTTAAACGTTGGTGGTTTTGTAAATCTTGATTAAGTACTGACGAAGTTTACATCGGTTTGTGAATATATCAACTTTGATTTTAAAACAAAAACTCCTTGGTTTTTTAATATTTATTCTGGCAATTTAATATTTTAGCTGAGTCAGAATTTAGAGTTTCTGAGCTGTCCTAAACTTACGATTCGACAAATACAAAATGTTGGTTTTAGAAACCTTAGTTTTGCATTGCGCCGCTAGTTTCAAACGTCTATGAATATATCAGTCCTGATTTTATAACTACAAGTCCATGATGATTTTATAATATTCACTCTGGCTCTAGAATTCCCACGCCCGTCAGAATTTAGAGTTTCTGAGCTATCCTAAACACAAGCTTTCATAAAAACGTAAAGTTGGTTTTAGACATTTTAATTTTGTATGGCGGCGCTAGTTTAAAATGTCCTATGAATAAATCTACTCTGATTTTAAACCAGTAAAAAATACGCCGAAGTTTCTTCGGCGCAATTTAGTTTTCTGTACAGCCGCTACAGCGTAAAATCTGGGCCACCGAAAATAGATCTATCTTTCGGTGGTCTCGGTATAATGCTGTGTGAGACGCGGCCCATGAAACTTGAACCACGGCCAGTGGTGGCCTATCCTATATCGATGCCTGAAGTACGATTATGGCTAACATAGATAAAATAAAAACTACTGAGGCTAGAGGGCTGCAATTTGGTATGTTTGATGATTGGAGGGTGGATGATTAACATACCAATTTTCAGCCCTCTAGCCTTAGTATTTTTTGAGATCTGAAGGCGGGCAGAAAAAGTGCGGACGGACAGACAAAGCCGGCACAATAGTTTTCTTTTACAGAAAACCAGAACGTAAATCTTAATTTTGTATTGCAACGCTAGTTTACAATGGTCTATGAATAAATGAAGTCTTTTTTTATAACTGCAACTCCCTGATTTGATAATATTTATTCTGACACTTTAATATTATAGTTGAGTTTTAAAGTTATTACTGGATTTAAAATTAATTTTCTTTAAAAGCACCTCATTGGCATTTTGAACAATTAGTCTGACAGGTCATAAATGATAAAAGTATCATTCTGGCTCAACGTTGTCTTAAAAATGAGAACCAAATATCAAAATAAAAGTTCAAACGCTTCCATAATTCAATACTAATTCATTCTGGTAGATCAACATTAAAGCGTTTACCGAATTAAGAGGTCTTGAATTTGCTGGGGACATTTTGAAGGATTTTAATGTTCACGTCAGATCTTACATGGATTCCTAACTTGACAGTTGAAAGTCCTTTGAGTGAGAGAAATATTGTCTAGCAATTGAATCTTGTTAGTACATAAAGTATATGAAGATAAAAGTATTGGCAGAGAAAATACTGTCTGCCAGTATTACCAATGTTGCTGCTATACGTAAAGTATAAAAGGGTAATTTTATAGATACCGTGATCACGTGATCATAAGGGATCAGAATGGCATTAAGACAGAATCACTTCTTTGCCGTTGATGTTTGGAGTTTATATTGAACATGTAGTCTCTCTCTCTCTCTCTCTCTCTCTCTCTCTCTCATCTTCTACACATGTCGATTCTTCTAAAGCAAACAGTGATCTCTCTCTCTCTCTCTCTCTCTCTCTCTTTACATAATGTTCTCTCATCTTCTATATATATATATATATTCTTCTAAACACAAACAGTGATAAACACACACACACAATCTCTCTCTCTAGATATATATATAGTATATCATATATATTGCTTTAGAATAGTTGAGTACACAGAGAGAGAGAGAGACGATGATAGTTACATTTATGTAAACTGGTATATTCTAAACCAAGAGATATATGCCCCTCCTCTCCTCTCTCTCTCTCTCTCTCTCTCTCTCTCTCTCTCTCTCTCTCTCTCTCTCTCTCTCTCGTAGTGAATGTCTTGCAGTTTTCAAACTAGACTGAGCTTTACATTAACCCATATCAATTTGCACATCGCCCCCGAAAAAAAAATTGGCTATTTCACAATGCATCTAATAGTGAAAGTGAAGTTTGAAAGCCAGGTCAATTAATGAAGCACCAGAGAGTATTAACATCTTGAATTCAACTCGTTACCAGTATGTCATCCAGTCATACAACATTAACCTTGAACTTTCTAATTCCTCGAATTATGAGGAAACACCAACAGAGTTTGGAAACCATTTTTTTATTTTACTTTCTTTCTGTAATCGTTCGTTTCTCCTCTTTCTTCTTTTTATTTTTGCTTTCTTCTTTCGTAGATGTTCGTTTCTCCTATTCATTAAAAAAAGAAAAAATGATACTTTCATTTTCTTCTTTCATGTTTTCTTCTTTTTCCATTTCTTCTTTTTTATTCTTACTTTCTTCTTTCCCAATCGTTCGTTTCTCCTCTTTCTCCTTTTATTATCTTTTAAATTTTTACTTTCTTCTTTCATAATTGTTTGTTCCTCCTCATTTTTTTTTCTTCCCTTATCTTAATTTTTCATAATCGTTCGTTTCTACCCTTTCGCCTATTCTGTTTTTTTTTTTTCTAACAAACCACCAGCTCTCGGTCGTCGTGATGTGTTAGGATCGATTCCGTGCTCTTAGCTGGATGTGTAGATGTATAGATATATTAATATAGATGTTAGAAAAATTTTAACTTTCGAGGATTTTTTTTTGTTTATTTTCTTGTTCTTTCTTTCTTCCTCTTTTTATTCTTATCCCTTCTATCTTTTATTCTTATTATTCTCCTTCTCTTTCTATTTCTTCATTTGTTTCCCTCTTTCTGATTGTCTTCCTTCATTCTTTTATTTATAGTTTTCCTCCTATTTTTCATTCTGTCTCATATTTTCTATTTCATTGGTCCCCTATTTTTTATTTTGTATTTTTCTCCTCCTTCTCTATTTCCCTTTCTGTCTTTCCTTCCATTCTTATTCGTCATACTCTTTTTTTCTATTTTTTATAAATACTGTCATCATATTTTCCTCCTATTTCATTCTTCTCCTTCTCCTATTTCCCTCATTTATTTTGTATTCTTTCTCCTCCTACTTCATTTCCCTTTCTGTCTTTCTTCCATCCCTTTAATCTTCTTCTTTTTCTCCTTTCTATTTTTCATAAATACTTTCATCATATTTTCCTTCTATTTCATTCTCCTCCTACCTCCTATTCCCCCTCATTTACTTTCCCTTTCTTTCTCCTCTTCCATTTCCCTTTCTGTCTTTCTTCCATCCTTTCATTCTTCTTCTTCTTCTCCGTGTTCTTCTTCTTCTTCTTCTTTCTCTCCTATATTTCCGTTTCCGTCGTCCTTCCATCCTTGCATTCTTCTTCTTCTTCTTTGTCTTCTTTCTCTCCTCCATTTCCCTTCCCATCTTCCTTCCATCCTTTCATTCTTCTTCTTCTTCTTTCTCTCCTCCATTTCCCTTTCCGTCGTCCTTCCATCCTTTCATTCTTCTTCTTCTTCCCTAAACGACCAGGAAAGGAGCAGAGGCCGATGGAAGCACGCAACTGTGATCCTATATCATTGCTGGAACGTGAGTCACTTAGAGTAAGAATAAAACCTCCCTAACGGCTCGCTCTTACTAAAGGGTGCTGCGCGCCACACGACTCGATGGTTTATGAAATAATACGGAAAGTGAATGAAGGTGTGTGATTATTGTTTTTGGGAGATGTGACAGGTTTTATGTGGAATATTTTTTGTTAGTTAGCCATTACTCTGTTTTTGAATAATAATAATAATAATAATAATAATAATAATAATAATAATAATAATAATAATAATAATCTACTTAATGTTTCTGTTACTATATATCTATATATATATATATATATATATAGTATACATATATATATATATATATATATATATATATATATATATATATATATATATATATATATATATATATATATATATATATATAATATATAAATGACAGTGAAGTGACAGTACCAAGCGCACTCACGTTCATTAGCTCTTGGTACTGAAATTCTGCCTGTTATTTTCCTCCTGGATTCTATTATACAC
>NC_089741.1:43193537-43198537 GCF_040412425.1 Macrobrachium rosenbergii
ATTACTTGAAATTCAAAAAAAGCTAAAATTTAAGAAACAATACTAAACCTCAAGAATCAATTCTAGAATATAAGAAACAATACTAAAAATTTGAGAAACAATACTAAAAATTCAAGAAACAATACTAAAAATTCAAGAAGCGATACTAAAATTTAAGAAACAATACTAACAATTCAGGAGACAATACTGAAGTAAAAGAAACAATAATAAAAATTCAAGAAACGATACTAAAATTCAAGAAAAAATACTAAAAATTCAAGAAGCAATACTAAAATTTAAGAAACAATAATTCAAATTAAGGAGCAATACTAAAATTTTATGAAACAATGTTAAAATTTAAGAAACGATAATGAAAACTCAAGAAACAATACTAAAATCTAAGAACAATAACGCAAATTAAGAATCAATACTAAAATTTAAGAAACGACACTAAAATTCAAGAAATACAAAAAATTTAAGAAACAACACTAAAATCCTGACAAGAGAGTCACCCTACCCAAATCCCACTACTTGCAAGCGCCACTCAAATCTAACCAGGCAGTAGGTCTAGGGCCTCGAAATTCTCCACCAGTTATACTTGAAGGTTTGAACACCAATTTGTAGTAGCCTCTGTCACCTTGACCACCGAGAAAAGTTATGGCGACAGGAAATTATTAGACCGGATGCAAAAAAGCACCTCCATATTATACTCTGTCGAGTGAAGGGCAGGTCATTTGGACAATTCGCTATGCTAATGGTTGGTCTCTCAAAGGTTGCGTACTTTTTTTTTTCGTCAGCTGGAGAACGTTTGTGTAGATTTACTGGTAGACGAGTATGTGTGTGTTTGTGAGTGCATGTTTAGTTATATCTCTAAACAGTCAATAAATTTACATATACAAATTCATGCATATAGACAAGCACAGACATACACGCAAGCAAAGACAAGTATGTATATATATTGTATATATATACATATATATATATGTGTATATATATATGTATATATGGATATATGTATATATATGTATATATATATATATATATGTATATATATATATATATATATGTATATATACATACATACATACATACATATATATGTTTATACATCTATATATATATATATATATATATATATATATATATATATATATATATATAAACATATATATATATATATAGTGTGTGTGTGTGTGGTGTGTACAGTATGTATATTGCAGTTTACCCAATAACACAAATGTACTGCATGTTATCAAAAGAATCTACTGAAAAGTCATACTTCTAAAACAAACTGCCTTCCGATCACCATTGAATTCGTTCCCTAAATTCATACTTATATATATATATATATATATATATATATATATATATATATATATATATATATATATATATATATATATATATATATGACTGCATCAAAGCATTTTATACTAAAAATGAGATACTTAAGTACAATATAAAAAAAGTTTTACCAACTCCAGCATGGAACAAAATAAAAAAAAATAAGTGATGAATAAATAAGGAAAGCGACTAATCTCAACATAATAGGATAAATAAATAAATAAAATAAATAAATAAAAGATTATTTAAATAATTAAATGAAGATGGCGTCCCAAACTACAGTATATAACACCTGACAATTCAAAGAAGGAAAATCACAGGGAGTTATAAAAAAAAATCTCGAGGGGAAACGAATAAAGAAATGGAAATACCAGCCTGGATCCATCCGACCTTGATGAGAGAGAGAGAGAGAGAGAGAGAGAGAGAGAGAGAGAGAGAGAGAGAGAGAGAGAGAGAGAGAGAGAGAGAGAGAGGGGTCTTTATAGAACTTGCTTTCCATCCTATAACCAATGCCCCGTGGGGCTGGAATGTAACATGTTTCTATTGTCGTGTTCAGCTTATAATCATGACATTTAGTCTCTCTGAAGTGACATTTCAAGAATTAAGTATACTGCATTTACTTAGCGGGGTGTACTCTATGTGGCTATCTATGCTTGATGTTATAATTTTGAGATATACACAGTATATACATACAAATATATATATAAATATATATATGATGTTATATAATATATGAGATATATATAATATATATATATATAAATATATATATATATATATATATATATATATATATATATATATATATATATATATATATATATATATATATATATAATGGTGCCATGTTACATTGGCTACGATCATCGCCTCACCAAAAAGAAAAAAAAAAGACACGAGATCGATCTCTGTGCAGAGAGAGGGGCTAACGATTTAGCCGTTTTCCAGAAAAATCTGTTGACAGAAGCAGTGACTGAATGAGGTACCTGATAATTATTCGAAGGTATGCAGCAGGTAGCATTCAGGGTAGGAAAGGGGCATAAGGCTGGCAACTTCATCCCAAAATGTCTTGCTAAGAGGCAGATGTTTAGTTTAACATTCTCTTGAGCCACCTTCTCTCAGGAGAAGAAAAGTCGTTTTAGATCATAAAAGGAGTCTCCTATGCAACGGCGAAGTGGCTACAGTCAACCTTTAATTAAACACAAGCTATCAATTTGAATTATTATCTGTTGAGTACCCAGATATTTTATTTTAATTATTTATATTTCTCTCTCCTTTCCTCTTTTTCCTTTCCTTTTCTATATATGAGTGTTCTATTATGTGGAAACTAACTATGAAAATTAATGGGCTTCACGGATAATAATAATAATAATAATAATAATAATAATAATAATAATAATAATAATAATAATAATAATAATATGCGTTTGATTATACAGCAGCATTTATGAACGTGGAACTGATTACTGAATAATTAATTTTTTATACTTTATATATTCATCGTCATTTTTTAATTTCTTTAATTATGTCTTTTGCATATAAAAAAAAATTACAGTTTTTTAGGCTAATGTTAAAAGATAATATTTTACGGGGCTGACCAGCACATTAAAAGCAATTATGCTTTCCTGAGAGAGAGAGAGAGAGAGAGAGAGAGAGAGAGAGAGAGAGAGAGAGAGAGAGAGAGAGAGAGAGAGAGAGGTCAATCTCATTTTTTTCCTCATCAAGTGGTTGTACCATCAAGGCCTGAGGCCATATCGTTCACCGACTTTTATTATGCAATTTATCCATTTTTTTCCCTTCTACCTTGCCTCTGCCAGCTCTACTTTTTTACAGATCTATTATTTGTCGTTCAATCAGATGAAGGGGAGAGGGGGAGGGGAGGGGAGGGAGAAGGGAGAAAAAAGGGAGGAAGGGAGAGAGGGAGAATCGTACAATCTCTTTCGTCATTCTCTCTTACATTCTCCCGTCTGAGAAGGGAACTCGTATTTTGTACCCAAGATTTTTCTACTTAGTTTTTCTACAAGAAGTGACTTGTCACAGTACCTAAGGAACTACAAGGAAATTATTAGTGTTTTTCGGTTTTGTTTATTAGATACTAGTTAATCAAAGATGGATTCTGTTTTATAACTACTAAAAGTCACAGCTTAATTATAATACATCACTGAGATAACGAAATTCCTACAAAAAGATTCAAGGCTACCTAGCTTACCTACCTTAACCTTACCTGACCTATTTTTTTTTTTAACGAATTACAGGTAACGTTACCTGACCTAACCTAACCACACCTAATTCGGTATACTAAATTAGCGTCACCTACCCTAACCTAACAATGGTCAAATATCCCTTATCATATACATTTACAAGAAAATACAATCAAACCCTTTATTTTGTCCTTTACTTTTTTCCAAAATTATCAAAAATTTAAATAGGCTATTACTAGGTCAACGTGGTTTACACGGTCAAGCAATGATAAGTAAATGCGCGGATGAAAACTGATAGAATTTGACCCGAAACAGCGGCAGGATTTGATTCTAGGCAATGACAGTCTTCAATCGACAAACTTTGCTCCCGAACAACACCAGATCTGCGCCCAAACAACTACAAGCTTTAAACCAAAAAACGAGCTTTAACAAAGAATACTGGCGACCTTTGACCCTGAACAAAGACAGTCTTTGACCCGAAACAATGGCAGAGTTTAAATCTCACACTGACCCTTTAGACAAGACAAATGACAGTCAGCGTCATGGGACAATGACAACATCTGACCTCGAACAATGTCGGAGTTCGACCTCGAACAATGACAGATTTCGACATTGGCAATCTTTGGCTCCAAAACAGACAAACCTTAACCCAAAACAATAACAGCTGTTGACTTCGATCTGCAACAACCTTTGACCCCAAACAATGACACCCTTCAGGCTACGTAGGAATTTTGCATACAATAGATAGGCTTATTTAAAAAAAAAAAATGCGTTTGAGTAAATATTCTGGGCTCGTGCTTTCACACAAAATCTTTAAAAATACGGTTGATATGAAATTCAGCCTTAAAACTAAAACACTTCAACGTCACTTAACACAAATCATAACATAACAAGATTCGTTCAGAATTCATTTTCATGTTTAGAAAATTCCTGAATTTTCTTTTTCAACCTGGCAAATAATGTCATTCTCATGATTCGAAAATTCCTTCTGTAAATATCAATTATAACAAAGGACAAATTATAACATATAAAAGACAAATAAATTTGCTCTAAATTTCGTTTCCGCCATGATGTTAGCCTTTAAAGGAACCACAGATATAACAAAAAAAAGAAAAAAAACCCAACGGCTTCATAACGGACTGAAATAAATGATGACGTCACGACCATGACGTCAGAAATTTTTTTTTTTAAGTTGCTGTTGGTTAAAGTAAGTAAAACGCAATATCGTTAATTTTGAGTCTTTGACAAATCATTTAACGTGTCTTTAAATAAAGACGCAAGTAAAAATTCATATTTCTTATTAATCTTATTATCTTATTAATCGTTAATGCGGTGTCTCTTTGAATTAATCCTACAAAAATATTCATGAAATTCTTTGCTATCAATTTACCGTCAGACACCAAATTTATAAAACCGCGGATTTCAACCTCATTTTTTTCCCCCGAACTTGTCTTTACCCGTTTCTGACCGACGCAA
>NC_089741.1:43203537-43206037 GCF_040412425.1 Macrobrachium rosenbergii
GCTTCACAATCCTTGTATGCTAAGTATCCATTCTTTAACGTTTTCTGAAACGAATAAAATAGCATGAGAAGCCGACCTTAAATGACTATGAACTTCACTTTACCCGTTGTTTTAGAAGGCTTTAAATTACACCTAAAGAAAAGAATCCTGACAATTGAAAATACAGAGGTCGTGCGCATTAAAAGGTGAAAAATCACATTTCTTTCATGAATGCCGTTAACGTGTGATGCCTTTCGACCCTGGCCTTTCCAGCTAGAATTCTTAAGGGTTAAAAAATTCCCCAACGATCGAAAACAACGGTAATGGACCATTCTATTCCAGTAATTCCAATGAAGTCAAACGGTTAAGAAGATTTTCCAAAACCATATACATAATCCAAGTATGACCCAAATAACCAAATGGTATCAGATCGATTACAAAATCACTGGTGATGGAAAGCCTTCCACGAAACACTTGAGTATTAAGGGGGAAACCCCTGTGATCAACCGGCACAAAGGTCAAGGTCACCAGGAAGGACAAGAGGGTTTAAGTTCGAAATGTTTGACCAAACGTCTCCTTGACAGGGTAACGCCTATCGGCCTTTGCGCCTGTTACGAATTGTATTGAAGATTCGTGCGTTATACGTATCTTTATATACTGTTTCTCCCTTATTTCCCAAATAAAATAAAGCGAAAAAACTGTCTATTTGGCATTCCTCTCTCTCCCTCTCAAAAAAAAAAAAAAATTATATATATATATATATATATATATATATATATATATATATATATATATATATATATATATATAGGTATATATATATATATATATATATATATATATACCCAAAAACAATAAGAAAATACTAATGATGACTATTATAAGAAAAATTATGCCTATTAGATCTCTCTCTCTCTCTCTCTCTCTCTCTCTCTCTCTCTCACTCGTTTTACCAATTCTACCCTTCACCGATTTTTAGAACACGTCATTAACACCTCCAGTTCTTTACTTTTTTTTTTACACGACCAGCTCACCCTTGATTCCTGATCTTAATTTAGATAACACAAAAGAAACTTTAAAAAAAGCGAGAACCTCCACCGTAGATGGATTCATATCAACCCACAATCACCAGAGGCTACCCGAGACCTTCAAAGTAAGACACAGAGGCTCGAACGACATTAGGATAAGAGATAGAGACTTGATGAAGGATTGGGTTGGGGGGGGGACAGGGTTGGAGAGGGATGGATAGCCGTCCTATTTGAAAAGTCCTGAAGGACGCGAGCCACCAGCCGTGCTGCTTAGGATTCTCAGGGGTCCTGAATGTCCGTCCGCAAGGTCTTGGGATTTAGATTATTATATTGCAATAACGAAAGGAAAAAGGATTTCGGATGTAAAAAATGGATGTCTCTGGGGCGTATTTTCAAGGTAACGAGTGTCATGTACGTGTCTGGCCTTGGTGCCAGGGCAATGTGGTATAAAAAGAGGAGAAAAAATTAATGGCTGGTATAATTTTGTTTATTTTTTCGTCTTTTGGCTCACGTTTCCTTGGAGTAATTTTCTGAAACACACACAGGTATATATATATATATAAGTATATAGGCTATACTGTATATATGTATATATATAAACATGTATATGGTTGTTCTATATATATATATATATATATATATATATATATATATATATATATATATATATATATAAACAACACTATTAAAAATACATTACAATATTTTATGCCTCAATAACGAGCATTTACAATTTCTAGTAACGGTCTCATTTTGCCTTGCAGTTTCGATTCTAAATCTTGGAAGAGTAAAAAGGAAAATGACTGGTTTCGTTCGCGCCTTTTAGGGTATCCGAAGGAATATTATTTTCTTGTACATTGGAAGATTACGGATATCATGGTAACCAATAAAAAAATAGATTATATTAGTCTTATTCAACTAAGGAATTCAGAAAATGTCTGCAAATGCTGAAAGATCGAATGCACCATTCTTTACGCATGAGAGAGAGAGAGAGAGAGAGAGAGAGAGAGAGAGAGAGAGAGAGAGAGAGAGAGGTCCCTTAGTTTGGAGTTGATGTACATGCTTAAAACGGTATCTAAGCGTTAATTTTTTACTTAAAATTCATGTTCTGAAAAACTTACTAAAAGCAACTCACAGAAATCCATATCTGCTTCTTCTTGACTAGGCTAATGCAGAACTATGCTCTTCTCCTTTTTGCCTTCCCTCTTTTAAAAGTACCTGTAGTTGTCATACGTATTCTTCTAAACAACGGTTAAAATGAATGAAAAAAATTTCTGGCAACTAAACGGTTACTGAAACCGTATTAAAAACTTTTATATTCGCGGGGCATGTTATTGCGATAGGCTAAGCAACGGTATCACTCGAGACAAAACAGAACCAGGAGTATGCGCCTGAATAACCTAACGTACCAGCACCATTATTAGTAAACAGTTACGTAAATGTACAGCCTGTAATGTTCTGTAGTGAAAAAGACACCAGTAACTACCTGGAAA
>NC_089741.1:43211037-43218537 GCF_040412425.1 Macrobrachium rosenbergii
TACATATTTGAATATATACATTTGCATATTATATAGTTCCGTGTGTGTTGAAAGTTTTCCTGCACAGACGAGCGCCATTCAGAGTGAAAACCAAATCTTGAGAATGTTTTCTCTTACGATCAATACCAGTTAGGCAGGGAACCAGTAACTTCAAACCGCAGGTTTGATGGGAACTGTCAGTAGACATTTCTTAGGCAGGCAAAAGGTATTCGTTCATTTTGAAAGTCTTACGTACTTATTACAGGCTTTCACAGTTGGGACTAGTATTATCCAGTTAGTCTTACTTATAGTAGGTAACTACAGCTTGATATTCGAATGCCCGTACGTAAAATATGAAAAAACAAAAGGGAAGCGGAGAGGGAATTATGGGAAATTCTTCAGAAAGCAGCAAACAGAGATAACCAGGTCAACGGGTACATGAATGCATAAAAGCACAGAAAAAGCACGTAGAGAGAGAGAGAGAGAGAGAGAGAGAGAGAGAGAGAGAGAGAGAGAGAGAGAGAGAGAGAGATAAACTAGAAGATCAATTAGGAGGTTGCAATCACTGACCTTAGCTTGGGGCATATCCTGACTTGAATGCTTGGTGGAGTCACGAGACCAAACTCGACCTCCCTGCAGATGGCAGGAATTAGTCAAACCTTTGGGCGAAGAACAAAAACAGGAATTTATTACACACACACACACTCCTGTTTGAAAGATAGGCAAGTTCTGTCATTTGACATTAACGAAAGATTCAACGAGTTTATCAAATGTTAGACTGAAGAAACATCCACTGTTGATATTTTGTCTTTTTGTTCTTAAAACCTGTATTATATCATTGAAACCCAAAAGGAAATATAGGCCTACACTGTTACTTGAACTAGACCGAATATAAGGAAAATTAAGAATTGTGTCTCGGCATTTCATCAATCATTCCTGAAGGAAAAGGAAAACATAGACTAATAGCTGGGCTAGGCCAGTAAAAATGTACAATTGTTCAGACCTTTAATTAATGAAACTACTTAAAATATAAGCCTATAGAAAGACTAGGGAGGACTGTGACGAATTCCTAAAAAAACTTTATAAGCGAACCTTGGCAAAAACATAGGCCTAACGTTGAAATATGCTATACTAGAACAAGAAAGGTCATCCGGTTAGAACGCAACTTTTCTCAGAAAAATGCTCGTATTAAAACGATTGTGGGTCAATCGAATGCCACTCGTTAGATCACCCACACGAGCCAAATTCCAGATTATGCAAAAGGTGTCATTGATTTCTGGATCATCATGCGCGACTCTTGATATTACATTGTCTCATTGGTGTCTGGAAGAAGCGTTTTTGCTTTATTGCTTTATCCGTTACACTATAGATACCGTTTGTTTACAAGCACGTGAGTAATGTATTACGTGTGAAAAAAATAGTCTAAGTTTTTTAGACCTACCGTGAATTGCGTGTACGGTATAATGGGAAATAGAAGAATGTGAAGTTCATCAATTTTATCTTTACAAGAGAATTTTAGTCCTATATAACCAGCGGGGACGCGTACTTGAACGTATTTGCTATTTTGAGCCAGTAGATAGTGAAATACTTATATTTTGTAAGGAAATAGGCTTTGATAGCGTTATGTTACTTATGAACAGAATTGATTATGGAAAAAGAGGGAGGAGTAACTGTTATTTAACCTTACCACTTTTATTATTGATGATATACTTATTGATGTAAAAGGAATGTAACAAAGTTGTAGTAATGGATGTTTGTTGTTAACGTCTTACGTATAAGGTAAATAAGAAAAGAATATTGAAGGTATTTACATAAGTATTCAAATGCAATTACTTAAACTATCTGTAGTATGTAAACGGTATGTAATACAATAATATTATGATAATGTTTCACGTGGATTAATGTAAGAATGTCAGTGATACGGATAAGATGCAGGTTGATAGAATTTACTGATACAAACTTTAATAGGATATTTATCATAATTGCTTTATTCCTAAGAGATACAGCCATTGTGTTTATCTGTGGTTGCCTCCTGTGGTGAACTAGACCTTGTAGTACTCTAGGCTAATAGTAACAATAATAATAATAATAGTAATAATAGAGATTTAGGCAGAGTTGCCGATTAGTCTAGCATATAGGACATCGCCTAGTGAAATCACTAGGCTTGGGACATGATAAGTAGATAATTAAAGTTTCTGGAGGTCATTGGAAACAAAATTGATCGTTTTTCTGAAGCTGCTTTCGGATGTGTGACTAATATCTCTTTGCATTTTGTAATGATCCTTTTGTTAACTTTTAATACTCTATTACTTAAAAGTTAGACCCACTTGGTCTAACTGCATGTTTCTCACAGTCATGTTGTATGTACCTTTGTTCTTAATATATACTTGGCATCCATTTGAAACCCTTCTGTCATCTGTTCCCCTTTATTCTTTTCCTCCAGAGAGAGAGAGAGAGAGAGAGAGAGAGAGAGAGAGAGAGAGAGAGAGAGAGAGAATTACCATGCGTGCTACCCTGGCGAGTTTGAAAGTGAAACTTGTATCGTGTCTGGTCATCCAGATTTGGACAGAACCTCCCTAGCCCCATGTTGGGGCGGGTTTCCCCTCCTCCAGACACGCATCCCCATCCAAGTCCTACCCCATACCAACCACATCTCAACTGGACTTCCTTTCCCTTACGAAACCTCTTCCAAGACCGTAGAACGTAGTACAGTCCAGCATCGTTGCTTCTGAAATATCCTTAGGTGGAAGAAAAGTAAAGATCTGATGGCACAATAGAAGGTAGCCATTTTCATGCTTGTGTGTTTGTGGTTGTTTGTGAATTAAGTAAAGACGGCAAATAAAGACTGAACGAGGTGGAAGGAGAAAGTGGATATACTTTACGTCTGCGGATTTGTATGCCTGTATGTGCGTATGTTTGTTTGTCATGCCAGAAGGCAGATGGGGCTGGCAAATGAATGCCCGTATGTAGCCCCGACTTGAACGAAAAGAGAATTAAAGTTTGGGAGAGGGGAGGAAAAAAGAAGGTAGTATTACTCAAGCAAAACAGAACTGTAATTGCATTTGGTACTGCTATTTTTTGTTGTGCGTGCGTGCTTTTGCCAGTGACAGTATTCCCATCATGCAGAATGCATGAAGGCATGCACAACGAGACGCTGTCTTCAAGAGTAGGTTCCTCAAGAGTTGTAGGTTCCTTTTACGGGGCATGTTTTCGAGTGAAACTCACTGGCTGTACAAGGTTGCGACATGACACACACTGCCTGCCTTATTATACGCTGTCACTTCTTGGAATCGTCTACGCCTCTTTTGAAGGTGTAGACGCATGTTTACTTATAGTACGCTGGTTATTCAGTAGGGATAAGTGGAGCAAGGATTAGAATAGTATCAGGAGAGTTGCAAGAAGGTCCGATCTGAGTTTAAAGCTAATGAGTCTAGGTTTTGCCGAGATTTTTATTACTGTGAGTAGTCTGAGACCGGTCTAGTAGGCCTAAATGAGCTCGGTCCTGCAGGAAGTTGGTTAATTGGTCTCAGTAGAAATAGAATGAATTGCTATGGGAATACTGAGGTGCAACGAGTTCTCCTTTTTAGGAGTGGAATATATGACGGACTAAATAGTTTGGTAAGCTTACAGTGCATTCATTCTTCCGTAACAAAACAATGAAAAGTAATAGGTGCTTACCCGGGTTGTAGCGAATTTGGCTAGAAGGCTGCTCGCTTGGGCCATGTGTATTTAGCCATGCAGGCTACAGCAAAGTGGTTCTTTAAATGGTTCTCCATAGTGTCAGGTTGAATTTCCTTCCAAGCTGCCAAGTCCGCAAGTTAAGTAGGATACAGTACCAGAAGTTAGGATAGACTTGGATATATCCTTTTAATTCCAGATTAATTTATTCTCCTCTAGACAGGTAGGACGTGGCACACTAATTTAGGTTAGGTTAGGTTAGGATATAGGCTACTCTTTGATTAACTCATATTCATTCATATTGGGTTAACAAGAACCCAAAAGTAAAAATGAGGTCAGAAAAGTAAGCATCGAATTAAAACGATCAGAGAAACCTAAAATCCCATATTAATGCGTGTAACCAAGGTATTACACTAAAACTTGGTCGTATACTTCATTGTCATCCTTTGAAGACTGGCCAGTAAAATGATTGTATTATGGTCTATTTATCTGCTGAATGGAACTTCCTGTATACACACACACATATATATTTATTTATATATTATATATATAATATATATAACAAACATGTCTATCTGTCTATTTGTATGTATTTTTTCTTTTAGAAATTTAAATAAGTTTTTAATAAATAGTTAAAAGTTTTTTTTTTATATTTAAAGTATCGTTTTTACATTTTTTTCTACAGACAAAGCAAAGGCCTGCCGTCAGAAGGTTGCAGACGAATAGAAACCACTTAATTTCTTGTCTCGTCCGTCTGGACTCAAGGTAAGTCCGCTTTCTTTAATAATTATAATCATCTCTACATCATAACCGCTGTGCGTATATATTATGTGTATATATATATATATACATATATATTGTATAAATGTATATGTATATATATAATATTTCTATACATACATGTATATGTGTGTATATATATTGTATAAATATATATAAATATATATTTCTATATATATGTATGTATGTATGTGTACATATATTATATAAATTTATATATATCTATACATATATGTATATATATACATATATATATAAATATATATACAAAAAATTCTCATTTGATAATTATCTGACTTTTAGTTCTAGTTATTTTGTACACTGATTCCGGTTTTGCCACTTTTGACTTATTATTCCGTATATATTGATTTATTCCTCCTCATATCTCTTATTCCTTTTTGTTATCATATTCAGTATCACCTACGATTTATAACTTATAACCTTAGTTAACTCGAATCTGTGATATCACCACTCATTGCTTTGGCATTAAATATCCCAGCTAATTTAACCTCAGCGTGTAAGGAATCGTGACAATTAAAGATTTCCAGCGTGACACTGGGACCCAGTAACCTTACTTAGAACTCCTTTGATCCGCAGACTTAATTAGCCTGACATTCGACTGTTGAATTATACGGCGTGCCTTGTTTATAGCCCGATAAAGTCATGGACACCAGGATATATTATTTTCCCTCTTCTTCTTCTTCTTCTTCTTCTTCTTCTTCTTCTTTTCTTCTTCTTCTTCTTCTTCTTCTTCTTCTTCTTCTTCGTCTATATCATTATTGTTATGAAACGAGCTTGGAAGGCCACTGACTCGCTCAGCGAGTTCCCACGGTATAGAATGAACGAGATTGGTAAAACCCAGTGGTAAGGTAGTTGTGGATAGGATAAAACCCAGGGGTAAGGTAGTTGGGGATAGTGTAAAACCCTGGGGTAAGGTAGTTATGGATAGGATAAAACCCAGGGGTAAGGTAGTTGTGGATAATGTAAAACCCAGGGGTAAGGTAGTTGTGGATAATGTAAAACCCAGGGGTAAGGTAGTTGTGGATAGGGCAAAACCCAGGGGTAAGGTAGTTGGGGATAGGGTAAAAACCCAGGGGTAAGGTAGTTGGGGATAGGATAAAACCCAGGGGTAAGGTAGTTGGGGATAGTGTAAAACCCAGGGGTAAGGTAGTTATGGATAGTGTAAAACTCAGGGGTAGGGTAGTTGGGGATAGTGTAAAACCCAGGGGTAAGGTAGTTGTGGATAGGGTAAAACCCAGGAGTAAGGTAGTTGGGGATAGTGTAAAACCCAGGGGTAAGGTAGTTGTGGATGATGTAAAACCAGAGGTGGGTGTGGTTGTGGATAGGGGCAAACCCAGGGTTAAAGGTGTGTGAAGCTGTGGATAGGCAAACCCAGGGGTAAGGTAGTTAGACAGTGTAAACCCAGTGGGTAAGGTAGTTGGGGATAGTGTAAAACCCAGGGGTAAGGTAGTTGTGGATAGGGTAAAACCCAGGGGTAAGGTAGTTGGGGATAGGGTAAACCCAGGGTTAAGGTAGTTGTGGATAGGGCAAAACCCAGGGGTAAGGTAGTTGGGGACAGTGTAAAACCCAGGGGTAAGGTAGTTGGGGATAGTGTAAAACCCAGGGGTAAGGTAGTTGTGGATAGGGTAAAACCCAGGGGTAAGGTAGTTGGGGATAGTGTAAAACCCAGGGGTAAGGTAGTTGGGGATAGGGTAAAACACAGGGGTAAGGTAGTTATGGATAGGGTAAAACCCCGGGGTAAGGTAGTTACGGATAGGTATATAGAAGAATAAATATAAATATAAGTAAAGATTAAACATATGCGTACACAAACACGGGCATAAATCAGGAAAAACCACAGTTGGAATAAAACCAGGAATAAGATAGTAACAGATAAGATGAATAAGGATGAACAAACATTTAACATATGCACATACAAATACGGGCTTGAATCAGGCTAAAGAATAAAGATAAATAAACAAACAAACGTATGCACATACAAACGATCTTAAATCAGGCAAAAAAACGATGATAAGTACGCGAACATTAACATACGCACATATAAACGCGATCTTAAATCAGGCTAAAGAGTGAAGATAAATAAACAAACATATGCACATACAAACACGACCTTAAATCAGGCTAAAGAGTAAAGATAAATAAACAAGCAAACAAACATGCGTATACAAACACGAGCATACATCATGAAGAAAAACTCAGGCCATATTATCCAGCATCCTCCTAACTCTTTTCCATTTCCTAATTCTTCTACAGTTAACTAACCTTGCCTGCTATAACAACCAAATTAACCCGTTGATTTTTTAAAGCAGATCGTGTGATATAAATGGATTTTGCGTGATGCGGTCATAAAATGCATTTTATTTTAACCTTGCTCGTGGCGGGAGGTTGCAAACAGGTAGCTCTGGTAATTAGCTCTGAGGCCGAGAAACTGTTTAGGTGTTATTATTATTATTATTATTATTATTATTATTATTATTATTATTATTATTATTATTATTAAACTTTGCTTCGAGCCCTGAGGCCGAGAAACTGTTTTAGAAGGTATTATTATTATTATTATTATTATTATTGGTGAAGAAATCCACATTTATATCAGTGTGAATATACTGTACATATTTAAAATATATAATATATTAAAACGAGGGCTGAGAACTCGCTTATATATATATATATATATATATATATATATATATATATATATATATATATATATATATATTATATATATATATATATTATATATTATTATTGTTATTATTTAATCCTTTGCTTGAGCTCTGAGGCCGAGAAACTGTTTTAGAAGGCATTATTAGCTATTATTATTATTATTATTATTATTATTATTATTATTATTATTATTATTATTATTATTATTATTATTCTTCCCTACATTCGCGTGGAACACGACTGAAAAGCCATTTCTTAGAAACGCAAGCATTCAAAATATCAAGAAAATGAAAGGAAATTAGCACGCAGATATTTACTTACAAAAACAGCGTAAAACAATACTTTACCAAAATTTGTCTCCATCGCATGCCTAGG
>NC_089741.1:43223537-43243537 GCF_040412425.1 Macrobrachium rosenbergii
ACGTTTGACTAATTTTAAACGCCATAACAGCGGCCAGAATAATCCTCTTTGGATGCGAGGTGTCGCAATATTATGTTCTCCAGCAAACGGAACTATTCTCTAGAAGATTAGCTCACATCGTTATTCATTTCTTGCGCACGTATTCCCAGGGGAAATTGCATTTTTCGGTGTATATAGTCATGAAGTTAGTTTTCATTTCGTATTTCTAATCGTGCAGCCTGAATTTTTTATTTTTTGACATAACGTGTTATTTTGGAAGACGTAACACACATCCTTAAAGATGATGTAATCGTATTCTGCGAAGATTCCTATTTCCTTTGAAATTAATAATGTGGTCTACCCCACCTCATGTTACAGTTATCATGGTTTCTCTGTCTCTCTCTCTCTCTCTCTCTCTCTCTCTCTCTCTCTCTCTCTCTCTCTCTCTCTCTCTATATATATATATATATATATATATATATACATACATTTATTTATATAAACTTTTATATATATATATATATATATTATTTATTTAAATATATATATATATATACATACATGATAAGTAGACATTCACACATTACACATATATATTTACATACATGTATATATCAGTATGTGTGTGTGTGTAATCTGTCTTTAGTGCAGCAAGTGCATGTGGAATATCCCAGTCAAATAAAACATTCATGGCGTCTGCATGACATTTGGAAGGAGACGCATAAACAGCCCCTTCCCTCAAAAAAAACTAGGAAAATCAAAAATAAAAAAAAAAGTTCCATCGTAAAGATTCATGTAATTACCCCGTGTTTTTTAAGCTCCTACGGGCTTGACCTTAAGGTAAAATGAGACTCCTGCCCAGCCTCTCCAAAGGTGACTAGTCTGACTCCAGGTAAAGGGCTATTTCCATTAAGAGTCTGGACCTACTCTATTTCCCGGAGTGCGAGGAGAGAGAGCTCTTGAAAAGGTTTTTATTTTATGGTCTTCGGTTATTTTGGGGTTCCTTTAGCGATTTTTAGGGATTTCAGTTTGAGGTTTAGGTTTTTTTTTATTGTGTATTTCCGGGTTTTAGGTGTTTCTATGTAATTTTACTTCAGTGTTATGAAACCCTGTAATGGTCCATTCTTTAGGTTTTTATAGTTTTTCTGTATCTGTGTACTTTTACTTAGTGTTATGACACCCTGCAATGGTACATTCTGTAGGTGTTTGCAGTTTTTCTGTATCACTATGTATTTTTGTTTAGTGTTGTGACACCCTGCAATGTTATTTTTCACATTTTCGCATTGGTTCGTTTCGCTGTTTTGAGGTCCTTTGGTATTTCTGCATATTCGAATTCCTAGTTGTACGTTTTCGATTTTTCTTGTATAACCTCTCAGAAAAATTCAATTTTTCCTATTTTAACTTAATACAGTCACTAAGTGAGCTCAAGTTAGAGGAAACTCACAGTAGAAGAGTAACATTCCAATTTATCTTGCTTCAAGAAATCAACAATGGCGACTTTTGTAGATGCTCACTTATCCAAGAAAGTCTGTAGTGCTGATGTAGAGTTTTATGCTCCTTTGATTTTTGTTTAGTTTACCTATTACTCAACTGCTGATTACTTGTATGTGTTATATATATTTTTGTATATGTTTAGTATTAATTTATACAGGATATTACTGTACTTTTGGCTCATTATTTGATTGGTGAGCATTCCGTGGAAAATTGTGTAGCATTTTAATGGATATTTTTGCTAGTTCCGCGTAAATGTATGCAAATAATGATATTAGTATGTAGTATTGGAAGTGATAGCTGCATCAGCTGCAATGAATGCAGCTGACGCAGTTATCACTTGCAGTAATACATGCTTAAAAGGTCTTTTACCTACATATAATAATAATAATAATAATAATAATAATAATAATAATAATAATAATAATAATAATAATAATAATAATAATAACATTATATTATTTTACAAAATCCTGCTATACACGGTAAAACGAATGACCTCATAATTCCCCCGGAAAGCTCTAAGAAATAAAACAGCTATCCGGAAGTCAGGGAGACGGACCTCCCAAGCGAAAACAGGAGCTGAAACCTGGCATTTAGATTTCCTACGTGACTTTGAAAGTCACGAAATTGTAAGACTTAAGGTTGCTCACGCCATTGCTTGATTCTAGGCGAACGGTTGATTGATTTTACGGTTTATTCGTCCGTCGATTAGCGCTGTTATTCGTCCGTTGGTGGTGTTATTCGTCTGTTGATTAGCACTGTTGTTCGTCCGTTGATTAGCGCTGTCATTCATCTGTTGATTAGCGCTATTGTTTGTCCGTTGATTATCGCTGTTATTCGTCTTTGATTAGCGCTGTTATTCGTCCGTTGATTAGCGCTGTTATTCGTCCGTTAGTGCTGTTATTCGTCTGTTGATTAGCATTGTTGTTCGTCCGTTGATTACCGCTGTCATTCACCTGTTGATTAGCTCTATTATTTGTCCGTTTATTATCGCTGTTATTCGTCTTTGATTAGCGCTGTTATTCGTCCGTTGATTAGCGCTGTCATTCATCTGTTGATTAGCGCTATTGTTTGTCCGTTGAGTATCGCTGTTATTCGTCTTTGATTAGCGCTGTTATTCGTCCGTTGGTTAGCGCTGTTATTCGTCTTAGATTAGCGCTGTTATTCGTCCGTTGGTTAGCGCTGTTATTCGTCCGTTGATTAGCGCTGCTAAGACTAATGCAGAAGTTGAATATAGTGTTATCGGTTCTGCTCGTTTTCAGAAACGATCGATTAAAACAAGCGAAGAAATTTTGCCAACCCGGAAGAAATACACGATTTAAGAAATAGTGTTAAACTATGCAATAAGGCAGCTACGAATAAAACACACACACACACACACACACAAATTTACACCACCCCACATCCTCAAAACAAAATCATGAACAAAAACACAAACATGTGACCTGACTTTAAAAAATTTAGGGTGTCAAGCCAAGCATCGGGGCACCTTTAGCAATTCGTCGGCTAAGACAGCGAGAAGTGTCAGTAGGAATGGTTGGACATCAAGACAGAGAGATTCAGAAAATAAAGGAAATGAAGTACAAGGATCTAAAGGTGGAACCGGGAGAAAACCCCAATGTTGCACTAAAAAGTCATAGTTAGAGAGGTTAGACAGCAAGGCTGAAGAAAGGAAGAGGTAATGGAGGTAAAGTAGAAGGCAAAGAAGTGGGTGCAACAAGCGGCCGAAAAGACGCTGTAAACACCCTTTGGTAATGCCTACAGTGCACCACGTGAGGTACGCTGACGGCACTCAACTCCCTTCGGGGGGAACACAAACAGGACCAATTACGAAACGTGAAATAGGATAACATTAAGAAAGAACAAATGAAAGAGACTTGTTCACTTAGAATTGTAATGATAGAGTAAGTAGCAATGAAAAGCAACAATCACAGAGTTATTATTATTACGCTGCTTTTTAAGTCTTCTGCTTCGTAAATGTGTCATTATTCACATAAAGTAGTCTCTAGTTCGTCCTTATTTTCTCATTTCTTCCAACGTCTTCCCTTCTGTCGCTTATTCGCAAAAGACTTTTATGTTGATCAGGTGAGAAATGAACGTGTAGCATTTTCTCAGTCTAATGTTTTCGAGTTAGAATGAAAGCGTAACGCTTTGCTAAACAAAAGGATGGGGGAGATGATGGGAAAATGAGTGAGGATTGAGGAAATGGAGAAGTATGATGAGGTGAACACCTCAAGCGGTGCACTGTAGGCGTTACTTAAGGTTCTCTGCGGCGACCTGTACCTCCGTTCATATTCTCTTTTTTTTTCACCCTCTCCTAACAATTGTTTCATAGTGCAACTGCGAAGTTTTCCTCCTGTTACACCTTTCAATCCTTTTTACTCTCAGTTTTCCCTCTAGCTCCACGGAATACGGGCCAAAATAGTACCTATAAAAACAGTATAAAGAGGGAATAGAGAAAAAAAAAATACTCCGTTTTTAAGTGATGTAAACTAGCAAATTAAGCAAAACATAAATGGAGTCATTTTAAAGTAATAAAAGATTGTTAGATTAATGGAGTACTTTGAAGAGACTGGCACTTCGGCTCCATCGAACATTACTGCTCACGATGTGCTCACAACTTGTGCCTTCTAACAAGCCTCGCCCCCTTGCACTTCCTCAATAACATTTCCCGTCATTTTTTGTTTATCCCTGAAGACTAATAAGAGATACAAACCGGAATACGATGAAGTCATCGCCGTGAAAAGCCGTGGCACTAGGCATTAGGGCATGAGTGATTGGCATAACGGTGATGGTCCCGGAGGTGCTAAAACGACCCGCCATGCCCAGTGGGAAAGTCAAGGCTGGGTAGGTTGCCCGCTGGTGATAATCGGGGAATAAACATGATGCTGAATGACATCCGGTGGGATTTGTGGAACGGGGATTAATTATGATTAAATCACTTGAAAGAAAGAGGATTGAACACAGGCCATTCATTTAGATAACATGAAATTAACTACCGATCACTTGCACAGAAAGAACTTTTTGAGGGCGTATTTCTTAATTTGCGATGCAGAGAAGAATGATTTAATTTTTGCTCATCTTCCTGGAAATATAGATAAGAGATCCGGTGCAATAAACGACGGGTGAATTGTGATTTGTTTCCGTATCAATAAAGACAAAAGATCATAGCCATCAATATGGAATAAAGAGAAGAAGTTGTGATTCTTCTTCGTAGGAATAAAGAGACCATATAATTTTGTTGTGGGTGTAGAGGATAGTAATCGTTAGTTTTAAGGTAGAAATATTAGATTTCATTTTTGAAAATAGAATATTAGCTTAATTATGGGGTTTAAGATAGAATGCGGTATAGAGAATACCGATCTTAAAACCCTGATGATAAGGAATTTCGAGCTTTAGTTTTGAATACGGAAGCTATTGAAATAATTTTCATGAAGTTAGAAAGTAGTAAGTTTCAACTTTAAAAAGTATATATTAATAAATTCTCAGAAGATTAAAAGCAACACACTTTAACTCTGAACGTTGAATTTAATTTTTGAAGGGAGAAAATACCTTTTACTTAATTTTTAAGATTGAAAATAGCGTGATTTAGTACTGAAGATCAAATCACTGAGGTATAATTGTTGTAAAAGCATTCGATTAGAGATATATTGAAGAATTGACTGTTAGGTTAGTGCTCTTTAATATTTTGTTTAACTTATTAAATAATTTGTGGCGATTCAGAAAAGGGGAGAAAAAAGAAGATAAAGAAGGAAATGGGGAATAAGAGAAATCAGAGAACAGGAAAATAACAAGTAAAAATGAGCCGAAGTGTCTTCGGCGCAATTAAGTTTTCTGCACAGCCGCTACAGCGCCTAATCAAGGCTATCAAAAGCAGATCTATCTTTCAGTGGTCTTGGTATAATGCTGTATGAGCCACGGCCCATGAAACTTTAACCACGGACCGGTAGTGGCCTATCCTAAATCGTTGCCAGAAGCACGATTATGGCTAACTTTAACCATAAATAAGATAAAAACTACAGAGGCTAGAGGGCTGCAATTTGATATGCTTGATGGTGGGAGGGTGCATGATCAACATACCAATTTGCAGCCCTCTAGCCTCAGGAGCTTTTAAGATCTGAGGGCGGACAGAAAAAAGTGCGGACGGACAGACAAAGCCGACACAATAGTTTTCTTTTACAGAAAACTGAAAATGGAAAGAAGTAAAGAAAAAAAAGAAGGGAAAGTACTGCAACAATTATGGAAAAGAATTGAAGAACATAAAAGAAATTGCAAAGGGGTAAGAACTGACCAAAGCACGGCATCGAATCGAATGAAACAAAGAAAAATAAAGAAACAAAAGCTTGAGAAAATTAAAGACAAAGAAATCCACGGACTTTCGTAATGACGGGGGAGAAATGGCCCTCCCACTGTGTCAGGTAAGAAAAGATCCTTAGTCGAGTTTTCACTACGAGGAAAGTTAGAAGAAGTTTTGAATTATTTTGATAAATAATCTGGAGAACTAAATAAGAATTATATATGTATATGTATATATGTACAGTATATATAATCATAAGAAAAATTTTTAAGGTTATTCTTCAGTTGTTTCGCGGTCCAGCGTGGAACACAAGATCGATCCCGGGGGTGACTGCTGAAAAACGTTTATTGAGAAATCCGCAGTGAATTATGTATCTGGTAATTAGTTGACTGTTTTAGCGCATCCTGGGTAGAGGAAGTCCTACGGGCAACTGGCAGGTATATATATATATAATTATATATACATATATATATTTATATATATATATATATATATATATATATATATATATATATATATATATATATATATATATATATATATATATATATATTTATTTATATATATTGTGTGTGTGTGTTTCCAGTTCACAAGTCGGAACATTGTCCCCCTCACAAAAGGTTGCACAGTAAAAAGTTAAAACAATAAAAACCAATAAACAAAAGAAATAGAAACATAGAAAGACACAAAATCAGTGGAAGGGAATCGAATAATATCGAAGAAATGTCAACACCTGTAATTAAGATTGACACAAACTCTATTTATAAACTGCGCACAAATCACTGCTTACGCACGCAGTTATCAATTACGAGGTTGCTGCATATTGACACAGCAACCAGTAATTAATACAGTAACGGATAATTATAAGTCCTGGTTTACCGCTTCCAATTATTGTAGTTGCCCTGAGGGCCATTTTGGCGACGCACAGAAACGAGAGGGAAAGTTGCCGGAAAAAGTAAAAAAAAAAAAAAGGCTCCAGAGAGGTATGTCACTGAAATGTCAAAGCCTCTTCATCGATATCCCGTAGGGGGGATAGCGCCGTCAGTGCACCATATGCGGTGCACTGTAGGCATTACTCAAGGTTCTTTGCTGCGTGCCTTCCTTAGGCCCCTAGCTGCAACCCCTTTCGTTCCTTTTACTGTACCTCCTTTCGTATTCTCTTTCTTCCATCTTACTTTCCGCCCTCTCCTAATAATTGATTCATAGTGAAATTAAGAGGTTTTCCTCCTGTTACACCTGTCAGACCATTTTACTGTCAATTTTCGTTTCAGTGCTGAATGACCTCATAGGTCCCAGCGCTTCCCCTTTGGCCTAAATTCTACATTCAGTTATATTCAGTTCAACCTTCTATTGATAGGCTTCTTTCTCTGTGTGTCGTTGTATCTTTTGACCAGTATTAAGAATGTTATGTTTTCTGGAAAGATATTTTAATTTTTATTGTTTTTTTCTTATTTAATTGTGTCTTAAAGCGCTTTTAGTTTTGTTGTTAGCTACTCGATTTTTTTTCGACTTTACTCGACCAAGAGCCGAATGTTCAAAGTCGACTGTCTGTCACTGTATCTGAATTAAATTATAGACCCAGGTTCATTTCCTGTTCGGGGCAGACGCAGTTAACATTTGTAATTCCTCTTTGTTGGGCGTAAGTTATTCATAAGGTATCGTGATTTCAATAGTCAATTATATATATATATATATATATATATATATATATATATATATATATATATATATATATATATATATATATATATATATTTATTTACTTATATTGAGTAACGTCGAGTAAGAAGATATGGCGCTTACTCGAGAAGCTTAAGGTCTTCGAACTGCCTCCCCGTTCTTAATTGGTGGATCATAAGCGTACAGACGCCCACATTGCAGGCACCTGATGAATATTTAAAGAGCTGACTGAAGAAGTTCAGTGTCCCACGAACTGGTATGTCAACTCTCTGGTTTGCAGTGGAAGCACTCGAGACAGAATGGAATTGTCTGAGCAATCCTGAAGTCCTTTTGTTCAGCAAAGGACGCTCTTGGAAATATGTGCTTCTGGATTTTTCGCCGTTACAGTAAAAGCAGAATGAGAGAGAGAGAGAGAGAGAGAGAGAGAGAGAGAGAGAGAGAGAGAGGGTCACGGAATAATATTGTGGAATGAAGTTGCTCTAACGCTGCTAGATTGTGGAATGAACTCGGTAGTTGTGGAGCGAGGTGTTGTAGGAATGTAGCATCGGGGAGCAGGCGTGCATCGGAGATGAGCTGTTCTTGACAGGAGTAAGGATTTATTGAGGCGAGGGAAATTGAGAACTGGTGTCGAAAGAGATAAAGGAAAATGTAGTTTTAAGACGTTGGTAAAACAATAATTTTTTCCTATTGAATTTGCAATTAATTTGAAAGTAAAACAAACAATTTTTTCAACTAAATTTGTAATTGAGTTGGAAGTAGAATAAATTTATTTTTCAAATAAATTTGTAATTCATTTGTAAGTGAAATAAATAATACTTTTTTAAAATTAATTACAAATTCCTATCCACTCCTGCCACCATTCTTGAAATTCAACTCTTCCGTGATTCATTCTTAACAGTAATCCTCCATTTACTTGTTTCAACAATAATCCGTTATCACATTACACACTCGCATACTTTTATTGTCATTTCCACTTCATTTCTCGCGCTGTTGCAACTTGAGTTTCTTGATTTGCGTACACAGCTATGAAGAAACCCTGTTAGTGAAAGTCGATGTAATAGAATCTCTGTTTTTTTTTATTTGTTTAGTCGTTCATTTATTTATTTATGTATGTGTTTCTTTATTCATTTTTGTTTTCTGAAAAAAAACTATTGTGCCGTCTTTGTTTGTCCGTCCGAATTTTTTCTGTCCCCACTTTTTCTGTCCGCCCTCACATCTTAAAAACTACTAAGGCTAGAGGGCTGCAAATTGGTATGTTGATCATCCTTCCTCCAATCATTGGACATACCAAATTGCAGCCTTCTAGCCTGAGGAGTTTTAATTTTATTTAAGGTTAAAGTTAGCCATAATCGTGCATCTGGCAACGATTTAGGCCAGGCCACCACCGTATTAATTAAAGTTTCATGGACCGCGGCTCATACAGCATTATCCAGAGACCACCGAAAGATAGATCGGTGGCCTTGATTATACGATGTACAGGAAACTCGATTGCGGCGAGGAAACTTCGGCGTATGGATGCCCTGTTCAGCCTTGTCGCTGCGAGAATAATATGCATTATCGAGCCTTTTTTCTCTATTTGATGCTTATTGGCGTTTAGTAACTAGTTAGGTCAGCTGGTTCAGGAAATGCAGAGGTCTGGAAGAGAAGTTCGCATTCTTGAGAGATGCGTGCATGGAAATTTAGGTTAAAGCAACAAAAACGGCTAGTGATTTATTGCTGAATAGTGTAATGCCAAAGAAAAGAGCTCTAAACTTTGGGAAATCGTACTTCCTGAAGATTAAGTCCGGGCAATTACAATTCTTAACGAATGATTCTTGATCATATTTGGACAAAATTTAACAGTACCCCTGAAGTAATGTATAAAAACTTTAGTGCGATAACCTTTGCATTGAAATAATTTATCATGCAAGGATCATCAAGGCACGAAATCTTATAAAGTAGGTCTCGACAAATATTTCTTAAAAAAGAGTGTAGATGAAACTAATTGCACATATTAAATGATGGATTATTGCGTTTTCCTCCTAAGAATTCCAAGTTTTGTAGTAAGAAGCCACATACCATATGTATCTCTCAAGACACAAAATCTTGGGAAACAGAGATTTTAAGTGGAGAACTACAATGATTTTTATATGAAGTTAACGTCAGTGCACCTCGTGCGGGGCACTGTAGGCGTTACATAAGGTTCTTTGCAGCGTGCCTTCGGCCCCTAGCTGCAACCCCTTTCGTTCCTTTTACTGTACCTCCTTTCATATAATCTCTCTTCCATCTTACTTTCCACCCTCTCCTAACTATTGACTCATAGTGCAACTGCGAGGTTTTCCTCCTATTACGCCTTAAACTTTTACTGTCAATTCCTGTTTCAGCGATGAATGGCCTTAGTTGCCCCAGTGCTTGGCCTTTGGTCTAAATTCTATATTCATTTCAATTCTATATTCAGTTTATATGAAGTTAAGAGTACCAATTGATGTAGCGTCTAAATGCTTTTTATTTCATCATTACTTCCTCATGTTTTCAAAGAGTTCCATACAGGATAATCCTAGAACTTCTCTCCATTATTTGATGAACAACGCGATGATGTTTTCCTTTTTAAAAGAAACCTCTCCTTCAACAATAGAATCATCGAAGGTTTGCATAAAGAGAAAACTGTAGGAAAAATAAACAGGAGAAAATGACTGATCTCTGAGACCCCGAGACCCATTGGTCCTTACGAAAAAAAGAAGAAAGAAAGAAAGAAAGAAAACATTCGAGTGAAAGTATCGGGTTAGGGGTGTGTGAATACCCAACGAATGTGAAATATGAAAAGATTAATGAACGGGCGAAGGAAGCTTAACTTTCCTCAGCTGTCCGAGACAGAAGACACTTCCTTTTGAGTTGGTATAGCAAGATGACTTACTGTAACTCCTTACTGGATAACATTTAGAGACTCGGTTTGAAACCCGCTCGAATATTTGGAGAGCAAAAACGCCGCCGTTCTGAATAAAAAGTTCGACATTGAGAGAATTTTATTTTATTGCCCCGTCGTGCGTATGAGGATAGGAATACAAGTTGGCCCATGAAGGTGGGGGAGGGGGGTCATAGGAAGGGGGTTGAGAAAGGGGAGGGGTGCAAAAGAATGAAGCGTAGGTTCGGGGTAAGAGAAGACAATGTAAAGAAGGAGACAGTGACTGGAATAGAAGTTTTTTTTTTTCGTGGGGAGATTTGGGGAGGGGGAGGGGGAGGAGGAGAAAAGGGTGGGAGGGATTCGTTGCAGTGGAGCGGGTGGGGGGACCATGAGGAGAATAGTGGATAGATGTGGGTGAAGAAGGAGAGGGAGGAGGAGGAGGAGGAGGGAGAGGAGGAGGAGGAGGGGGATTCCAGCCAACGAAGACCACTCTCGCTCCAGCGCAATCTTTCTTTCTCTTTCATTCTCTCTCTCTCTCTCTCCCCCACATACTCGCTGGTTCGACCCACACACCAGTAGTCCGCTAGTCCTCAGTCAGCCTCCGAGTGGTTCGGACGTGTCTTAGGAGTCCCGCTCTTGCTTGTCTGTCCGTCTGTCTGTCTGTCTCTTTAACCTCCCTCCCCACCCCACAACCACCCCACCCCAAAGGAAAAAAAAACCCCAAAACCCCCTTGATCCTCAAGTGTCCTCTCATAGGATCCGAAAAGTGTCCTTCTCGGAAGTGCCACGTCCCAAAATGAGGTTCCTGCTTGGATTGGTTATCTGCGTGGCCCTGGCGGCTGCCGTTCCAGATCCGCAGAGCGGGCTGTTTAGGGTACGTGATGCCACCGATACTTGGCACTCGAGTGCCACTTCGGGTATTCCTCAGATAATGGAGATTTGCTGTTGTTTTTTCGTAGTTTCTTTCTCACTGATTAAAAAGTTACGTTCATTTGTATTCTCTGGATGTAAAGTGCAGAAATGTTGTTGAACGAAGTCCTTCTCTTATAGGACATAATGGTCCAAGTTGACTTTTAAAATCACAGTTAAAACCTTACCTGAGGAATCCCCTGTCATTCTTTTACTAACAATTTTAGCATGACTGAAGCAGATCTATCGAAGAATGATTCATTCGGACAGTAGCACGCTTCATTCTGTAGCATGATTGTATTAAGTTTTTAGCCTTCAACTATTCTTTAAGTAAACCCTATTGATAAGAGGAATGCAACGCAACGAAGAGAATCCGCCACCTAGAGCATCCCGTCGCCACCTGCCCACCTGTAACTGCACGGAATCCTTTAACCCCTGGAAGTGTTTGCGAGTGAAAACTAGCTAACCAAACTAACTTCATACGAAAGTGCATGCGACTGTGTTCTTACTAACAAGAGACGACGAGGAAAAAGCCGTTCTTTGCTTTAGTGTATCACGAGTGACCTACAAAAGCCTGGCAAGTGAGCAGCGTCTGGAAATGAAAAGGAAAGTTATGGACCTGCGCGAAACCCAACCTGTTGCTCGGGTATCCTTTAGCCTGCAGGAAAGAAGAAGAAAAAGGTGATGACTGCTGGGTCGTCTTCTGTGTCAGAAGATGGGTCTGGGTTCCCCTCTCTCTGTGTGAGATTCGGCGAACTTGCAAAAAACCCTTGAAGTTTTTGAAATAAGTTATTACGCATTCGAGGGAACTTGATGCTCAAAGGAATTGTGAAAACGACGTAAAATATTGTACTGCTTTTGAAAGGCTCAGTAACGGCTGGTTCTGTTTCTGATTGCTTCTGTGTAAATGGTATTTTCTGTCAAAGGATTCACTGTTGTTTCTCCTCCCTCACGAACTTTCTGTCATTGCTTTTATCCCCCGTCGCAAGTGCAGGCATCTGTTTGATCACCCAAGTGAATAGCTGTATGCGTAAATGAGTGTATTAAATTCTCTTCCAGACCAATACACTTAAGTATGTATGTATGAATGCAAAACTTTCTCTCATAGAATAAATGTAAAATACATGAAGGAAATTTCAACTATTAAAGACAGGGTCTTGATATATAATTTCTTTATGTATGTATGTAACCAATATTAACTCTATGTATGCTTATGTATGTATGTGTATGTGTATGTATTATCACCAAGTAGCTTCGAGTATGGAACTCAATTATTATATTACATATACATAAATTATATTTATATATAATAAATATATATATACATACAACCATATATATAGTATATATATATATATATATATATATATATATATATATATATATATATATATATATATATATATATATATACATACATAACTTATACTTATATATATATGTATATATATATAGTGATTATATTTTATATTCTTAATAATTACAACTCAGTTACAGTTATCTCGATGTCAAATTTTACGTTCCATCCTCCATTCTTTTTTCCCGTTTTCACCTAAATTCGCCCACCCTACATAATTCCTCTGTCAAATCACATCCAAGAGATATACGCAAAACAAACACGCTCGCACGAATGGCAATTGGAACGCGGGCGTAAACACCCACAGCTGTTGACGATAATTACGCGTTTTCCAGAAGCTAATGAAGACAAGAGAGAGAGAGAGAGAGAGAGAGAGAGAGAAGTGAAAATTTTGTGTGAACTTTTGTGTATTGTTGGAGGAAGCTCGTGCGTATATGAGTGCGTATTTTCGGAGGTATGCCCGAAGGGGTCTCACACTTTGTCATTTTTTCCTCTTCATTTGTAACATTTCGCTGGTGGTTTAAGCCGCCTAATTTGGGCGTGGTTCCTTGAGTTCTCCTTTTTCTTTCTACTTTCGTCACTTCACAGAATTACGAATTGCTTTACTAAGAAATACAAAATCTTATACAAAACAGTTAGTTTATCAACTATATATAATAAAGATTCGGACTCTTTATGTTGAATAGTATAGATATTCTGCATAAATTTAAGCCTAACTGTTAGGTTTTCGAATTAGAAATTCCAAAGGCATGAGTTCTATATGCCTGAGATATATATATATATAGTATATATATATATATATATATATATATATATATATATATATATATATATATATATATACATACATATGTATATATATGCATACATATATATATATATATATATATATATATATAATATATATATATATATATATATATATATATATATCGAGTTTGTCGAATACTCCCTCCCTTAAAACCAGAAACATAACTGTATTTCAAGAGAGAGAGAGAGAGAGAGAGGAGAGAGAGAGAGAAACAGAGCTGTAGAGAGAGAGAGAGAGAGACCTGTCTTACCACGTCGACGAATCATCATCACTTTTACTTCGACTGGCCCGAAGACTTGCTTTGTGTCACCATTCTCCCAAATCCTTACAGTCTGTACTTTTTGAAATACCGGTTGGTGGGGTCGGCGGATAAAAGTGCAGTAGGATCCTCTTCTTCAAATAAAATTCTTTGATTTTAATTTCTTATATGTTTATTGTCTTTAGTTTATGCATTTTATTCTTGATTTATTGATCTTATTGGGTCCGTAGGTTTGCGGGATTCAGTGTGACCTATTGCCGTTTGTATCTGATTGCTCAAGTTTGTTGCAAGGGTCAGTAAGAACTGGCTTTGTACGAAGTAGGAACGTTAACCTTAATATCAGCTCTACTGTTTATCCAGGCTTGGGACCGGCTTGGGCGTTTTCTAAGATTTTTATTATTATTATTATTATTATTATTATTATTATTATTATTATTATTATTATTATTATTATTATTCATAATGTGAGCACAATTATTATTATTATTATTATTCATAGTGTGAGCACAATCTCAAAAAGGAAGCCTAAAATACTAGTAAATTAGCTAATAAAAATTCACAGAACTGAAGACTTTCGTGTCAGAATCACAGAAATAAAAGAGAACGAAGAAGAGAGGAGAATGGAGAAACCCGAACGGAAAGAGTAAAATAAATTCGGCGCAATATTTTTACAAGTGATTTTCTGACCTTTGTTTCACTTGTCCATTCTACGTTATTAGCAGACTTTCGCTTTCTTTGCTCACATTACAACTTTTTTTTTTTTAGAATTATATCAAGGGTTTTTTTTAAGAGTTTTATCAAAGGTTTTTCTTCATAATTCGATCATGATTTTATAAACTAAGGTTTTTATACTTGCGTCATACTTTTTCCTTCAGTGTTTTTCATACTTTCATTCGTTAAAGTGTGAAAGGCATTCGAGCTGATTTCGTAGCTTTTTATCGTATTGTTGCCTGTTTTAACGTAATTTATCCAATTTTGACTTGTTTTTATTATTATAAAATTTTCGTTATATTTAACATAGTTTCACATATTTGCATCGTGATTTTACGTACTTTCATATAGTTTTGCATACTTTCATCACAATTTTGCATAGCCTCATCCTAATTTTGCATACTTTCTTCATAATTTTGCATACTTTCATCACAGTTTTGCATACTCTCATCCTAATTTTGCATATTTTCTTCGTTATTTTGCATACTTTCTTAATAGTTTTGCATATTCTCATCCTAATTTTGCATACTTTCTTCGTTATTTTGCATACTTTCTTCCTTATTTTGCCTAATTTCTTCGTTATTTTGCATACATCACAATTTTGCATGTTCTCATCACAATTTTGCATACTCTCATCCTAATTTTGCATACTTTCTTCGTTATTTTGCATACTTTCATCATAATTTTGCATACTTTCAACATAAATTTACATACTCCCCTCTTAATTTCACACCCTTTACCAAATTTTCCCATACTCTCATCATAATCATTTACATCTCACATACCATTTCCATACCTTCACCAACCCCCCCCTTTTTTTTTTTTAAATACTTTTATCACAATGGCTGCTGTGCGTGACATCCCTCTTTTTAAGTTCGTGAGTGCCGTAATCTGTGGAGGCATCGTGATGTGAACGCAGCCGCCGCGTGCAATGAATCTACGCCGGCTGAAGTGATGTCAGCGTTTAGGATTGCGTTCATTTCGGTCGTTGGCTGAAGTTAATTAGCGGGTTTTGCTCGTCACCAGTCCTTTGACAGTGAACTTTTTATGATTTCGCATGGTATGACAAGGAGTCATTGGAATGAATAGTTGACTGTGTATAATATATTTATATTTATATATATATATATATATATATATATATATATATATATATATATATATATATATATATATATATATAGAATGTATGTATGCAAGCAGCACTCATTCATTTTGCACTCCAGAAAATATTTAAAATCCACTTAAGTACTTGGCGCCCTATCGTTTTCTTTGAAACATTTCTTGTGGCTTCAGCTGACAATTAAACCTCGTACATATCTGTGACGTTTAACCTTTATATAAATATAAATATATATGTATATATATATATGTGTGTGTGTGTGTGCGTGCGTATACAAACACACATACATACTCGTACATACACATACATTGCCGAAGCCATAGCCATAACGAGACGACCGAACACCGTCCCGTACGAGAGAGAAAGGGGTTGTCAGTTGCGGAGCATGTTTTTGACCCAGTCAGCCAGCCAGCAGCAGTAGGCACCTCACTGGTGGCAACCTGGAATTACACGTTTCTTTTTTCTCTCCCTTTCTCACTCCTTTTCTCCTTTTTCTTTCCCAGCAGAAGTACTTAATGGCCGAGGGGACTCAACAGCTGCCCTGATATGATCCACTCCTTCGTAGAGAGACAAAACAAGTGTCATTCTTCTTTTTCTTTTTTTATCGAATCTATTGAGCCTTTGAACAGCTGAGCCAGTTTTTTTTTTTTCAATAACCCACCTCTCGGCTTTGACAGGGTGGGCACAGCCGCCATTTTCCCGGTCGATTTTGCAATGAATTAGCTGGATTACTCTCGAGAGCAGAATGTCCACATTTTACGAGAAACTGGGCGTTCCAAACAAGATTTCCACATTCTCGCTGCTTGTTTAATGAACATTTTTATTCTCTTTACGTTCCTGGTATTGGCTGTGAACTGACGGGTTATGTAAATTTTCGGTCTTGAAAAACAGGCTGCACAGTAATTATAATGTACCGTCCATTTGCTGTAACTGCCCTCTGTCAATTTTCTCTTTTTTGCAGTACCCGATGTCATTATAAAAGTCGTGATCTTTAGCTTATTCAGCGGGTTATGTAAATTTTCGGTCTTGAAAAACAGGCTGCACAGTAATTATAATGTACCATCCATTTGGTCAACTGCCCCTCTGTCAATTTTTCTCTTTTTTTGTAGTGCCCGATATCATTTATAAAAGTCGTGATCTTTAGCTTATTCAGCTCGATTCAGTTCGACACAAAAAATATGGTTAGGTCACTTGAAGCCTGGAGGAGGTCGAGACAAAAGCATGTTCTGTACAAAGCAGGTATTGGTGATGCTCGTGAGCACACGTACAGTGTGTGTGTGTATATACAGTATATATACACACATACACACATATATAATACTTACGTCTACATACAAGCTTGCTTCCATGCATATGCAGTCTATGCTACCAACGTTTGAACCACGAGCCGTACGTACATGCAGCCATACCTATGCGAGATTGAATCTCTTTCTAAGTGTAAAATGTAAACATGCGGATGTTGACGGCAGATATGTAGCAAGCTGCCGTCAAATTAGACGGCATCGGCCTCAGCCAATCAAGGCGTAAATGTTCAATAAAAACATGACCTCAGGACAAGACTGAAAGTGAAAGGGGTTCCTTGACGTTGAAAGACCACCACAGCTCGTAACCTCCCCTCACCTTCACCAGTGGTCTCTCTCTCTTAACCCTCTCTCCTCTCTCTCTCTCTCTCTCTCTCTCTCTCTCTCTCTCTCTCTCTCTCGTTAATTCACGAGGGTCATTTAACTGACTGTAACCTGGTGATCTTCTACATCCTCCTCTTAATTAAGTTTTGTGCTTGGTATTTCATCGTTTTCCTTGGCATATAAACATAGTATCGTGAAAACGTTTCCGTTGAGTGGTCTTTAGGTTTCGATATTGAATGAAGGACTTTCTTCCAAAAGAAGGCACAAAAAACTTACTGGAGGGCCAGTTCTTTGATGATGTAATTATAGCGAGAAGTTTCAGTCCGTAGGGGTAAAGATTTTGACGAAATGGATCGCCATAAGCACGTTTCTCTGCATTCCATTCCATTCCATTCCATAAATATCACATGACGAAATCAAGAGAAACACGTTTCCTCAGTTTAAGCCAATTTCACCCAAGTCGGTTTGATAACGGCGCTTTCGGAATTCCGTTCTCTCCCGCCATTTCGAGGACTTCCCTTCCCGAAAACATTCGCTCAGGGGATAAACAAGACGAAGAAATACGTCTTCTTCTCCCTTTCCTAACTGTGAATCTTACCCACTCCATTGTGACCTGTGCCAAGAGGCCGACCTTTATCTGGCTTGCTTGCGTACCCCCTCCGGTACCCCGCGACCTATCTCCAGGTCCTCTTCCCCTCCCCTTCCCCTTGTATACCTTCAGGTATGATACCCACGGATGCTCAAGTAATAAAACCAGCCGAGTCTCGACTAAAAGTAAAAGTGAAAGTGGATTTAGAGGAGGAGTAGAGAAGGAAGAGAGCGGGAGATTCCGACCTCTCGAAAAGTGGATGCTGGGCACCGCCAGATCGGTCTTCCTTCTTAGGAAGAAGGAGGAGGAGTAGTGAGAGGAGGAGGAGGAGGAGGAGGAGGATGATAGGGAGGAGTTGTAGGTTATGAAACAGTAAGGGAAGGAACGTTTTTGAGAGCCGAGAGAAATGAAAGGCGTCTCTCTCTGTCTCTCTCTCTCACTGTCGTTTCTGATGGAATTCACCCTCACGCTGAAAGGTGGAATTTTTGTATGAATCAAAGCAAGGCCCGTGGATCCCATTATAGCTCCAAGGGCCTCCGGGATCGAAGCTGGTAATGGATGAAAGTGAAAACGGCTGCAGAACCGCCGACCGTGATCTCCCGTAGTCGTGTTACGATGCCGTTCAAAATAGCGAAGTAAATTCGATGAAAAGTTCGTGTGATTCGTTGGGGGAAGGTTTCGGCTCTATATTGCAGGTGTAAAATGTAAAAGGATGGATGTTGTAAATGGGAATGGGTTTTACAGCACGTAGGAATAAGTGGTGAAAAACTGTCATGATGAGAGAGAGAGAGAGAGAGAGAGAGAGAGAGAGAGAGAGAGAGAGAGAGAGAATGAAAAAAAGAGAAAGTTATTATTCAGCATACTTACTTTCGCCTGTTTGCGGAAATATTTTGTAACCTTCTGTTAGATGTAAAACAGTTAACCGAGCAAAATGGGGTTTATGGCCGTTGGAACCTTGAAATTATGATTCAGACTGAGCGGAAATAAAGTATTCAGAACGTTGAATGTAATGAGAAGTAGCAATGAGAAAATACATCTTCTAGATCATCGAGGCTAAGTCTGAAGAATTGATGATGAGATTTGAAATATTTTTATCCTATCGCCCAGAAATTAAGTATTATTTTTTAAAGAATTCATAAAGAAATAGAAAGGAAAATGCATTTTTTGTAAAGCAACGGGGTTGCATATTACAAGAGGGTATTAATAACTATTTTTCCACACTTTCTCAACCTAACAGAAACCTGTTTTGTGATTAACGTCGATTTATATTGATGTAACGGTGGAAGAAAGCAATTTTTTTTTAAGTGATGGCTTAAAATAATTTTTCAGTTGCTCCATTGAGCACAGGTTCTCATGGTGAGGGCACAACTTATCATCCATACTAGTTTACAGCAAATAGGAGGTTTGTGGTTATGCCATAGAAATACTAATAAGCAAAGCTGGTACCGTTGTTTGTAAAGGCGTTTTCATTCCTGAACAGGCTGTCAGAACTGAAGTAGAAATAGTTTTAAAAAAACTATAACTTGTCAGAGCAATGAAACATTTGATCCATTTCAAATGGAAATAAACCAAAAACCTAAACGCATCTTCAATGAATTGAATTGAGTTAAATTGAATACAGAATTTAGGCCAAAGGCCAAGCACTGGGACCTATGATGTTATTCAGCGTTGAAATGGAAATTGACAGTAAAAGGTTTGAAAGGTGTAACAGGAAGAAAACCTCACAGCAGTTGCACTATGAATCAATTACTAGGAGAGTGTGGAGAATAAGATGGAAAAAAGTGAATATGAAAGGAGGTACAGTAAAAGGAACGAAAGGGGTTGCAGCTAGGAGCCGAAGGCACGCTGCGAAGAACCTTAAGTAATGCCTACAATGCACCGCATGAGGCGCACTGACTGCACTACTTCCCTAATGGGGTGAATGCATCTGAAACGTGTTTCAAAAAATTAAATCACTGGAACCACAAGACACTTTCCCTCTCGTTTCGAAGACACTCGGCAAGGGGAATTTCCCAAAAAGTGAACGATTCTCTGTACGTGCGTGTGTGGGTCTGTGTGTTCGTGTACGGAATCGGATACATTCTTCAAGCGGTCGGTTGTAAATGCCATAAGGAGATTATGAAAAGAAAACGCGTCTAGTGTTTACGCAACATGTCATTATCTTTGACATTTGGAGTTGAGTTGTCCACTTCTCAACTCTTGCGCAAAAGTGCATACGGTAGTTCGGGAAATGGAAATAAAAGGGCAATAAAACTGTAAAAGTGAAGTACAGACGTAGTCCTCCC
>NC_089741.1:43248537-43298537 GCF_040412425.1 Macrobrachium rosenbergii
AATGATCAGACATTTCTAGTGCATACTGTATATTTTCCATGAGCCCATTCAGTCCTTGAACTGAACATGCGAGATTAAATATAAAAAATAATGACGTCAGTTGATAACTGACCACGATTGATTTTATGAAGGAAAACGCGGTCTACTCATACTATTTTTTGCCGTGTTCTTTACCAGGTAATGAATGCTGATACGTTTGTTTATTTCTTAAAAACTTTCTCCTCTGACGTAGGTGAAGCTGGACGGATTTCTTTCGGAAATTTATAGAGTTTTATAAATTCTGCAGAGGTATGACTGAATTAGGTTCCGTTCCCCCGTGTTATTGTTTTAAAGCCTTGAATAGCATCACATTGCGTCGCGCCTTACAAGGAAGTTGGTCGATGTTATACCTGTGTTATCACATCCTCTGAGGTACTGCGTAACGGCAATAAAATCTACTGTTTAAAAGGCTGTTTACGACTCCAGCTCCCCAATAAACATCATCACTCATTAGCGAGTGATCCAATACCTGTCACGCTCCGGTAATGAGATGATGAATTAAGACGTGTTCTATAGAACGTACAAAAGACCGGTAGTGTAACGCTGCGGTCCCAGTTGCCGAAATCTGCGGCTTCTTTTGACAGAAGAGGAGGAAGCGGGTGGACGCCCTGGCACTTTCTAAGGACCTGCGGCGTGTGTGTTAGTAACTGGGAAACGCGCCGTGGGTCGCGAAATAAGGAAATGACGAGAGAGGAATAAAGACGAACAGATAACGAAGGTCAAGAGGGCACGTTCTGCACTTTTTAAAGCGCCGCGATCGGAAATCCGAGGTGCCTTCGAATGTAATTGTGGGGTGGGTCACGAAATGAAGAAAATGAAAATAAAAAAATAAAATAAATAGCTGTTGAAAGAAACAAGCAAATAGACTAGTCATTATTGATGGCGTAATGGCAGTAGTGGATAAGATACGTGCTTGCTTTGGTACGCTAGCGTCCGCACGTGCTTGCTTGCGCTTTGGATAAAATCAACGACTTGGAAAAGTTTGTATTTTTTATGTTTCCAAGATTACGAAAGCTCTGTGACATCAATTTGCCACACTTATTTTGCTGACAACCCGGACGTTGGTTATTTCATTATTTTCATTTTTATTTTTATTTCCTTTAAGCAAAGGCCATCGAGTAGGGCAACTGAATGCCCTTAGCTAGTCCATACCCACAGATCAGTACAGAAAGAAGGGGCAATAAGAAGCCTGGCCTTTAACCGCGAAATTAATCGCAATTCTATTCATGACTTGGAATGTATGGAAACTGTGATGAAAGATGAGAGAGAGAGAGAGAGAGAGAGAGAGAGAGAGAGAGAGAGAGAGAGAGAGAGAGAGAGAGAGAGAGAGAGAGAGAGAGGTAATCCGTAATTCTTTTCATAACTTGGAATGTTATGGAACTCAGGCGTATTCCTTGAATAACAGAGAGAGAGAGAGAGAGAGAGAGAGAGAGAGAGAGAGAGAGAGAGAGAGAGAGAGTGAAAGTAATCGAACTTTTTTTTCCTAACTTGGAAGGTTAGGTAGAATCAGACTTTAGAGAGAGAGAGAGAGAGAGAGAGAGAGGAGAGAGAGAGAGAGAGAGAGAGAGAGAGAGAGAGAGAGAAAGTAATTGTATTTCTTTTCATAACTTAGATGGTTATGGTAATCAGGATTCCTGAATAACACACACACACACACACACACACACACACACACACACACACACACACACACACACAGAAAGAGAGAGAAAGTAATCGAACTTCTTTTACATAAGTAGGAAGGTTAGACTTAACCATCTTTTCCCGACCAAAATCAAGTACATACCCTGAAGCATCCTGACGTCCCATTTTCTCCGGTCAGCTGCTGGCTAGCCGGCCGGCCGCCGTAAGTTCCCGTCTGACTCCCGAAGGGGAAAACTGATGAAAGAAGTTTGGTAATCCTGTGGTCAATAAGAACTCTCAGGAGCTGATTTAATTTACGGTCAATGAAGAATTGGGAAACTTCTCTCTCTCTCTCTCTCTCTCTCTCTCTCTCTCTCTCTCTCTCTATCTGTCACGTAAGGAGTCCTGATTTCCATAGCCTTCTAAGTAAAGAAGTTTGATTCCTCTCTCTCTCTCTCTCTCTCTTTGTTACTCAGGAACTTGATTATACCCTTATAATTAAAGTTCCTCTCTCTCTCTCTCTCTCTCTCTCTCTCTCTCTCTCTCTCTCTCTCTCTCTCTCTCTCTCTGTGTGTGTGTGTGTGTGTGTTGCCCAAGGAATCCTGATTTCCATAGCCTTCTAAGTAAAGAAGTTCGATTTCTCTCTCTCTCTCTCTCTCTCTCTCTCTCTCTCTCTCTCTCTCTCTCTCTCTCTCTCTCTCTGCGGGGACGCGGTTTTAGCAGCCCCCTTCTGCTAATGACTCGGCGGGACTAGGAGGATCATTGCGCGGTCGAAAACAATGTGTAATTAAACTCTTGTTTGTAATTAGGTTAAGAGTGAAAGTTCACTGGTCATTAGCGAGGAGAGATATTCCGTCGACTCAAGGGTTCGTAGAAACTGATCGTGATTTGAAGGGCTCGGATTTACTTTTGCACCCATAGGTGTGTCTTCGTTAGAGAGAGAGAGAGAGAGAGAGAGAGAGAGAGAGAGAGAGAGAGAGAGAGAATATCTCATGATTTTGACAGAGTACTGATAACTCGCGTCTTGTCTTTCTCTCTCTCTCCCTCTCTCTCTCTCTCTCTCTCTCTCACAATTCTGCTGTGACCTGGACAGCCGACTAACAACCAGGCGCACAATTTATTGCTTGGGTCACTAGATGAGTATGAGAGAGAGAGACAGACAGACTGAAGGAGAAATTTGGCCTGAAAGAGATCGAATCATGCAAAAACCTTCTAAGAACGACACGCATTACAATTACAAAGCACCAAACTAAATTTAACTTAAGTCAACTAAACATCGAACGTTGTACGTGGTGAAAGCGAGGTAATGTTTCTCAAGAAGACAGTGTACCTGGTGTGTGTGTGTGTGTGACATTTAAAATGAATGAATGCTTCTCGAACTCGAAAAAAGAAAAAAGGTAAAGAAACGCCCCCACAAAGGTGGTGTCTAAAGCTGGGAAGAAAAGAAGTGAACACACAAAGGCCGTTGGTGGAATGACGCAGGAACGGAGACTCACACGTGAGGTCGAACTAAAAAATTCTATAAAAAAATAATAAAAGGAATTAAGAAGTCAAAAAAGGGGAAGAGATGGGAAAGTGAAACTGAGTAGCTGTACTTATAGTAGGTTAGCTTTTTCTTATGTTTACATGGTTTGAAACCAAAAAATCAAGGAACAGGCATCAATTAAATTCAGTAAACAGCCGAATGGATGATTTATTGAATAAATAATTGAAATGATGATGGATTAAATAAATGAATAAATAAATAAGTAGACGGATAAGTAAACAAGTTCACAGATAAATAAATCATTAAGTAAATAAAAATCTTCCTTCTAGAAATAAGTAGCACATGACAGTAAGGTGTTGCGTAAGGTTGTATATATATATATTACAGTATATATATATATATTTATATATAGTTTTCCTTTAGTTACTTTTAACTATCCTTACAAAACATGCGAGTTTTCGGATTGAGCATCATCAATTACAAAAGAAAGTAAATGAATATGATAATTTTTTCTTCCATTGTAAATGACATCACGAAGAGAACAGAAAGTATTCCAACGTGAAATTCGTGATTAGATATTTCGATTTTAAGCTTATAAATGAATTATAATTATATATATGTAAAAAGAATTCAGTAAATAAATTGAAAAATGCTGTGGAAAAATATGAGGAAAGGAGGGACTTAGGAAAACTCAGAATAAAATGTTGAGACAGAGGGCCATTTGTTATTTCGAATTTCGTCAGTGACGTCCTTAAAAAAAAAAAAAGTAAAAGAAAAGAAAAATAGGAAGTTGATAAAGACAATCACGCCTGTGGAAAGTGTTCGAGAGTGGACAGAGCCGGTTGGATGCTGTGGGATCATCAAACACAGCCATTGCGATGCATTGCGAGTTCTCCTTTGGCAGTGTCGGACGAGAAAGTTTTCCGTCGAGAGCATCTCTTTGACGTCCGTCAGATTCTGGCAGTAGGCTTGGCTGGCAATCGTATGCAAAGGCCCCCCCCCCCCCGTCGCCGAGAAATGCAGTTTGCTAATTGTTCTTATGGCATGGATTATTGATTTTCTTCTTTATTTATTAGTTATGTATATTTATTTATTTATTTATTTATTTATTTATTTATTTATTTATTTAGTTATTTATTTATTTATTTATTTATTTATTCATTTATTTATGCTAGCTTCGTTCTTAATAGTACTTCTGTATTTACCCCTCAGCCAAGATTGCTTCACACCCAAGCAGTTTCTTCAGGAGATTTTTGTTTATGATTGCGTTTTATTAGTCTTCCTGTGTTTGTCTCTTGTCTTGCGTTGCAAATTCATCCTGCAGACCTTTGCTTGTCAGAATAATTGTCTTGTAGTTTATTCACTAAAAATGGTACAGTTCTCGAATGAGGGAAAACGAACACAATACGGTAAAATTGCAATTTGCAAGATACCACTCGGATCTTACTTTTTTCTTTTTTTTTTTGGTGGGGCGGGGGGTTACTTGTATAACGAGGCAATGGCGGTCAGCTTTAGAAGTCCTCGTTAGCAGGGCATCGGTGTTGCTAAACGATGCCCCGGAGAATGAAAGCGATTGATGCTCTGAAGAAACCGAGAGATCTTGCCTAATTAAGGAGATTGGCGCTTAAGTTGTAGAATCTTTAAAAAGTTTCACTCGGCCGCTGCTACAATTAAACAAGTTCGGTCGTCATGCCGGGGCTTCACTCTCTCTCTCTCTCTCTCTCTCTCTCTCTCCCTCTCTCTCTCTCTGTATGTGTAACTCTTGCAACATCAGAACTGAAAGCTGCCTTGCAAGGCCCTTCTTGCTAGACCTCCTCTCCTCCTCTCCCCCAACCCCAACCCCAACTCCACCAGGACCTCTACTCCCAAGCCTTACCAATGCAGTACACCCTAGTCCCATACCCTCCTTCTCTCACTTCCTGGACCTCTTTCTTTCTTTCTTTCTTTCTTTCTGTTTCCATTATCTTGCGCCTCCTTCATCTTTCTGAGTGGGAACTTTGCCTTCGTGGGAATATTTGCAAGAGTCGAAAGCAAAGGTAAAGACACGGACGTCGTCAGGAGAAAGATGTCTCGTTGTGTTTGATCGTCAATCGTGTTCAGTAAACGAGCGCTCTCTCTCTGTAAACATATTAAGCTGTTTGTTCTTGGTGAACGCACCCTTGTATCTCTATTCAGCGTTATTTACTCCATGTGAACGCACCCTCTCTTACTTCGTAACACATTAGGTTAGTTACTTCAAGTGAACACACCCTCTCGTCCCTCGTGACGCATTAGGTTAGCCACTCTGTAAGTGAACGAACCCTTTCCTCCTAATGAACGCATCGAGTCATGTAGCCTTAATGAACGCGCACTCACTTTTTTCGTGTAACACATTATGCCATTTTAAGACCAAATGGCAAAACGTGGGTGGACGCCTCTATTGAGCTGTTTTCACGTCGTTCATTTCTGACGTAGGTAATTGTTCGTCATTTTCTTTCCAGTTCTAAGAATATAAATAAAGGAATGACCGCGGCAAATGAAGTAAGCAATCATGATTTTCTAAACCGCTAGAAAACGACGACGGTCTGGAGGGGTCATTGAAAACAACGTATCATTAGAAAAACCTCAGTGGATTGGAAAAGGTTACAGTGTATTCCCAGTTACCCAATACGGTCCAAAGGGCGAACTCCAAATAGCATATGGAGGACTAACCCAATTAGATGAGAAGTGAGCGCTTCGGTTCATTTTCAGGGTAACCCAACTGACTCGGAATACATTAGGAGTAACCCAGAAGTTGTCGATAGACTCTTAAACTTTCATGTTGGTAAGTTTGCGGTCGAGGAACTTGGAGTGAAACGAGATGTTGGTCCATTCTTGCGGGAAAAGTAATTGCTGGTTTTTTTATATATATAAACAGAAGTTGCGGAGTTCCCGTGGATGGCAGAAAAAAAAAAAAAGAAGAAAAGTAACCCCTCGAGCTGTTACTTTGTCATTCCGTGGAATGACGAAGAATTATACCTTGGTACACATCAGTATCTTTTTGTAGTTCGATAATTTGAAAATTTGATCTGCCTTTCACTGGACATATCTTCTCTCTCTCTCTCTCTCTCTCTCTCTCTCTCTCTCTCTCTCTCTCTCTCTTATTTATTTACTTGTTTCTTAAAATGGGGCCATCATGATAATTATAAGGCTACCGATACTGATAATCATCACTTCTCTCTCTCTCTCTCTCTCTCTCTCTCTCTCTCTCTCTCTCACACACACTATTTGTTTCTTAATTAAGGGCTACCATTATAGTAATAATAATGCTACCAGTATTGACAGTCATCTCCACTTACTGGTCAATTTTCTATTGACACAAGAAAGTAACAACATATTATCCCTTAACCCTTATAAAGTAATCTCTCCTTATGTTTGCTGCTGGGTTTGAATAATGCATTTCTTGTGCTGATTTATAAACAGCACAGGTGCTTGCACTTATATGTACAGTATATGAAAGCAAATCTCTGTCCGATTGCAGATTTAGAAAATAAGAATGTGGTGACGAACGTTTTGTAATTTTACGTTCGGGGAGACAATTGCAATGAATAACGGTTTGTTTTTTGTTTTTTTTATCGAGGATTCTAACGGTTCTTGTTTACTAAAGATTATTTTATATTAGTGAATAAATAAATAAATCTTTTGTGGACATTTTCATGAGCGACCATGAGGTAACTTTTAATGCTGTATTTTTTAAAAATTATTGCGTCACTTTTTAGTGTCTCTTTTATCCTAAATCTCCGACGTATTTGAAGAGAAATACCAATTCATGATCTTCCGCAATACCCTGCCCCTTTTGCTGTACACACAAACACACACATACACACATATACACACACATATATATATGTGTGTGTGTGTATGGGTAGTGTATGTGTGTATGCACGTATGTGTTCTTGTGTGCATGCTAGTGAATGTATTACACACACAGTTACGCAAATAACAGAATATTAAGTCATCATTCTTTTCTCTCAACCGATCACTGACACTGAAACCGTGGTGTGTGTATGTGTGTGTGTGTGTGTGTGTGTGTGTGTGGCCAGTGTAGGCCGTCGGTGTAAGATTACTGAGGGAAAAGGTGTCAGTGTGTTAATGATTGCAGGCTGAGGTTTAAGTGGTAACAGCGAGTCCTTCCTGAGTCGGTTTTGCCTTCGGGTTCATTGCTACGGTGTTTTCCCTGCTTTTCTTTCTTTCTCTCTCTCTTCTTCTTCTTCTTCTTCTTCTTCTTCTTCTTCTTCTTCTTCTTCTTCTTCTTCTTATTTTGTTGGCTTCAGGGCCTGTCATTATGTCACTGCCGCATGCATCGGACTGCTAATTTTTTTATTTATTTAACAGTGTTTAGTATTTTAAGAGATGGGGAGAGCGTAGGAGGGAATAACGCCCCTTTCGTTCATTCCACCTCTTATATCCTAACTCAGGATAGGCCTAGGTTTATGCTACGGTCATTATTATTTTCCTCTCTTACTGCTTCCTAATGAACCCGTTGGTGGGCTTGTTCCATATGAATAGGGTTCATCTTCTGAATAACAACAACAACATCATCAATAATAATAATAATAATAATAATAATAATAATAATAATAATAATAATAATAATAATAATAATATAATCTCGCTCTGCGTCACCATCATCATCATCATTCTTTCCATTATCATTATCATCACCTCATACAGTATATGTCATTTCTTACGCCTAAGTCCGTTTGCGAACCGCTAGACCGAGACCCTTCCAGGACGAAGCTGATAGAAAAAGCGAGCCAAGTTATTAAGGCAGGAAGAAAGCCAGCAGGAACAGCAGCAGCAGCAGCAGCAGCAGCAGCAGTAGTAATCTAGAAAACCGTCCGTGGTCAATTCAGTACTGTAGGCAACGGATGTGGTCGCAGATTTTTATGGCTTTATCATCGGGGACCGCAAGGCTTTCCTTTAAATTCCTTTCACCCAATCCGTCCTGGTCCAGGTACTTCAGCCTTTCCATCTGGCAGGTCTCTGGACCGTCTCTCTCTTTTTCTCTTTGCCATATCTGTGCGTGAAATCGTCTGCTGGAAGTGGGCACTGATGACCTGGTAAGAAATGCCCGGCCATTCTCCAGCGGGCATGAGAGAAAAGGGGTGCCTGCTTTAACTTACGAAGACCCCTTGGCGGGAACCATTAAACCATCTTGGCGGGAAACGTTCCAGATGCTGCTCGCTTCGGCGCTGTTTGGGTGGAGTAGTCTGGATACTGGAGGCATTGCCTTTGCAACAGCACCTCCATCAGAACTAATCAACTCGAATCCGTGGATCGAGAATGATAGGCATTCTGAGGTTTCCCCTCGGAGGTAAGGAGGCCATCCATTCGCTTCCTGGCCACAGCATTTTTCGATGATGACGACATTCCTGGGTGGCACCAGGCCCCAGGTTGATCGGTCTGCTGTCGACAAGAATTGGCCTCTTGATGGGCCAACTTCGATGGTTTCCATTTGTACGAATTGTGGATTTACAGATTTTCCGCGTTCCACGGACGTGCTGATGGCAGCAAGGTTTTACTTTCTGTCTTCGTTTAGGCAATATCACTCGGAGTTGAAATTTGTCTGTCATAGGAGAACGTATATTCTATTACGATCACTTTGCCGTTCATACTATAACATTTCTTGATCTACTGGTTATTTTCTAAAATGTTTGTGTATACATTCACGTGCATGCATTTCAATCGAGTGTGATATCTATGGTTTTGGAGAGGGAGAGAGAAAGCAACAGAGTGACAGGATCCTGTGCTAGAAGAAGAAAAAAAAATTAGAGAAAATAATCGTGTTTCTGGATCAACTGTCACTGACCGAAATGTTTTGCTTATCTTTGGTCTAGATCTAGTGAATATTTTGCTGATTGCTACCTCGTCTTGCCGCCTCTTCTCCGTCCTCCTTGTTCGCGTGCTGATTCTTCTTCATTTTCTTATAGAGAGTAAAGAGGATCTTCTTCATTTTCTTGTAGAGAGCGAGGAGGGTCTTCTTCTTTTTCATTTTCTTCTAGAGAGCGAGGAGGACTTTCTTCTTCTTCATTTTCTTCTAGAGATCGAGGAGGATTTCCTTCTTCTTCATTTTCTTCTAGAGGGCGAGAAGAATCTTCTTATTCATTTTCTTCTAGAGAGCGAGGAGGATTTTTTCTTCTTCATTTTTTCTTCTAGAGAGCGAGGAGGGTCTTCTTCTTTTCATTTTCTTCTAGAGAGAGGAGGATTTTCTTCCTCATTTTCTTCTAGAGAGGAGGAGGATTTCTTCTTCTTCATTTTCTTCTAGAGGGCGAGAAGAATCTTCTTATTCATTTTCTTCTAGAGAGCGAGGAGTACCTTCTTCTTCATTTTCTTCTAGAGGGCGAGAAGAATCTTCTTCTTCTTCATTTTCTTCTAGAGAGCGAGGAGGACCTTCTTCTTCATTTTCTTCTAGAGGGCGAGAAGAATCTTCTTATTCATTTTCTTCTAGAGAGCGAGGAGTACCTTCTTCTTCATTTTCTTCTAGAGGGCGAGAAGAATCTTCTTCTTCTTCATTTTCTTCTAGAGGGCGAGGAGGGTCTTCTTCTTTTTCATTTTCTTCTAGAGAGCGAGGAGGGTCTTCTTCTTTTTCATTTTCTTCTAGAGAGCGAGGAGGATTTTCTTCCTCATTTTCTTCTAGAGAGCGAGGAGGATTTCCTTCTTCTTCATTTTCTTCTAGAGGGCGAGAAGAATCTTCTTATTCATTTTCTTCTAGAGAGCGAGGAGTACCTTCTTCTTCATTTTCTTCTAGAGGGCGAGAAGAATCTTCTTCTTCTTCATTTTCTTCTAGAGAGCGAGGAGGACCTTCTTCTTCATTTTCTTCTAGAGGGCGAGAAGAATCTTCTTATTCATTTTCTTCTAGAGAGCGAGGAGGACCTTCTTCTTCATTTTCTTCTAGAGAACGATGAGGATCTTCTTCATTTTCTTCTAGAGAGAGAGTAAGATCTTCTTCATTTTCTTCTAGAGAGCGAGGGGGATCTTCTTCTTTCTTCATTGTCTTTTAGAGAGAGAGTCCTCCTCGAGACCTGCCCATCCTCCGAGCCTGTTTTCATGTTCTCGCGCCTCCCATCAAGATTCTCTTAATAACCTAAGCCAAGCCAACCGGCTGTATATATGAGATTTTCGCTTCCGAACCGGACAGAAATAGAGAGTGGTCCGACTTTGGGGGGCGGCGGTTATAGAAGGCCTCTCCCTCTGGCTCCCCGGTTTCACCAAACTGGTTTGTGTCTGCCCATTTCAATGAATGGAGAGCCGGGTTCGGTGCCGGAAGCTGAATTTTAGAGGTTCATTCCCGTCTGTCCGGTGGCACTGCTAATAGGTGTGCCGATTTTGCAGTGGTACAGCGGGCATTTTCCCCCACCTGTCTATATCTTTTCTCCTCATAGGGGCATTTTGACTAGTGTGCCCATCATTAGCAAGTTAATTGTACCCGTTTTCTATGGAGACCTGCTTGCCAAATGAATGACCACTTTTTGTCTCGTTTCATACGTATGCCGAACGAGAATCTGCGCCCACACCAAAATGTAAATTAACTATATTTTCTCTCAGACTGCATTTCGCGCATACTTCCCTAATTAGAAAGCTATTGTCCGGTTCGCGCATTGAATTAAGTATCGAAAGGCCCTTGCCTAATTAAGTCTCTGCGCCGGGACTACCAACGACGTGGGGGACGCCTCCTGCCATAATTGTCGTCTCCTTCCATCGCTGGCTGTACTCAGGGCCCACTTTATTGGGTCCTCGCTATGTTCCGTTGACCGAATTCCGGACTCGTTCTTGGAGCCGTAAGCTACAGCCTCTGGTTAGCGAAGGTTATGATCGTGTAGCGCATTTGATATGCTGCTAACGCATTTTCATACGAAAGCTTGACTAAAGCATCAAGCTTAAGTTTTTGCATAGTAGGGTAGTTTATAGCAGATTTGAGTAAGACCTAAAAATCGATTTGAAGGAGAACAATTTTGGCAGGTTTTATTGAGATTTACTGTAAACGAAAACTAGTTCCTCGATGGACGAGTCGGTATTTCTGGTGATAGGAATTCATTTCTCGGTATAATGTGGTTCGGATTCCACAAAAAGCTGTAGGTCCCGTTGCTTGGTAACCAATTGGTTCTTAGCCACGTAAAATAAGTCTGATCCTTCGGGCCAGCCGTAGGAGAGCTGTTAATCAGCTCAGTGGTCTGGTTAAACTAAGGTAAACTTTTTCTACCACTTGCGATTCATTCATAGGAAAACGTAATATTTGCTTGTGTGGAATAAATAAACAGAAAATGAAGCGGCTGCTGTCTAGATGGGGAACAGACAGACAGACTTGCGATCGACTTAATATCACAATAACAACAGCAGCGATTTCCAATTGCATTTTAACCTTGACACTTTAGGTTGTCATTGATATTAGAACAGGAAAAAAAAATGAGAAAACTCTGATATTTATTTATTCAGTTACGTAGACATTCAAGCGCCGGACTGAAGGAGACAGCGAAATCAGCTTTTGTTTCAGTGCCCTTGACATTTGGGTAATAAACTTATCCCCCGGGCCTTTGAGGGCGTGGCCTGTATGATTCTGAGATCTTGCGAATATTCCCTTCCGATTCGTGTTGATTCGGTGCTCGAAAAATCTTCAGGAATAAGGTTTGTTGGAAATCTATGGAGAATTGGTTATCCAAAATATCAGATTATCTTGACCTGGAAAATCGCGATTATCTCAACTTAAATGGCCCTGACTTTCTTGATATAAAGTATCGTAGTTATCTGAGCGAAGAATATCTTGGTTTTCTTAACATTGAACCCCTTTTCTATGTTAAAGTAATCAAGATATTCTTCGCTAAGACAGCGTGACTTTCTTGATATAAAATATCGTAGTTATCTAAGCGAAGAATATCTTGGTTTTCTTAACATAGAAACCATTTCTATGTTAAAATAATCAAGATATTCTTCTCTAAGGCAGCATGACTTTCTTGATATAAAATATCGCAGTTATCTGAGCGGAGGATATCGTGATTGTCTTAACACAGAAACCCCTCTCTGTGTTAAAATAATCAAGATATCCTTCGCTAAGACAACATGACTTTCCTGATATAAAGCATCGTAGTTATCTGAGCGAAGGATATCTTGATTGTCTTGAAAAAGAAGTTGCTTCGTAAAACACCATCTCTTAAAATGAACGAGAGATTTCAGAACGCCTGAGATATGACATTCATAACACAGGACGACTGTATTTAAAAGGCGATAATATTTCATACAAATGCCAAGGGGAAAAAGGACTTTCATCCCTGACGTAATTTGGGGGCGTGGCGAACGATCGGTATGATATATTCTCACGTTCAAGCAACCTCCATTTACCCTTTAAGGTAGATGCTGATTGGACCGTCATGTAATTCGAGATGTCGGGAGGCTCAGATTCATCCGTTTGTATGAGGCAACGAGTCGAAATGTGAGATGTGAAAATACCGTTTTCTCTCTCTCTCTCTCTCTCTCTCTCTCTCTCTCTCTCTCTCTCTCTCTCTCTCTCTCTCTCTCTACGTAGATATATGTATACATTATATTGAAAATAAATACATACATATATACATTTATATATATAAATATATATATATATATATATATATATATATATATATATATATATATATATATATATATATATATATATATATATATATATATATATATATATAGAATGTATAATCATGTGGGAAGCTTTGGGTCGGCTGACGTAAGTAGATACAGGATTGTTTATGGAGAAAGTAAAAGAAAAATATTTCTCTCTCTCTCTCTCTCTCTCTCTCTCTCTCTCTCTCTCTCTCTCTCTCTCTCTCTCTCTCTCTCTCTCTCTCTCTGTATATATATGTGTGTATTTATATATATATATATATAATTATATATATATATATATATATATATATATATATATATATATATATATATATATATATATATATATTATATATATATATATATATATATATACATATACATAAAGTCATGCAGGAACCATCAGATCGTGTGATATAAATAGATACAGGATTCTTTGCTGGAAAGTTACATCTCTCTCTCTCTCTCTCTCTCTCTCTCTCTCTCTCTCTCTCTCTCTCTCTCTCTCTCTCTCTCTCTCTCTACACACACACACACAACACACACACACACACACACACACACACACGCAAATGCGCCAGAAAGGCCAGTTTTTTCGGCCACGCAACCGGAAGGCTTCTGCTTTGATAGGCCAGCAGCGATACAAGTCATGAGAATTAAAATATGTAATTTTCCCTCCGCTGCAAAAGGGCAGTTGTCGAAGTACCGACGCCGGGTATTACTGCCGCCAGGTCTCCTATTGGCTGAGATAAATGCCGCCTCTGCTCCGTTCTCGTTTGATCTATCGGAATTTGGGGCTGCTGCTGATGCATTTTTCTTCTCCTTGACTTTTGCCTTGAGAGTTGAATGCCGTTTAAACTGTATTGCTGATAGGATGCGTGTTAGCACGCACATGCATTTCCACATGCACACACAATATATATATATATATATATATATATATATATATATATATATATATATGTTTATATACATATATATATATATGTGTATGTATATACATATACATAAATGTACATTATATATATATACATTATATATATATGTGTGTGTGTGTGAAAATTAGAGAGAGAGAGAGAGAGAGAGAGAGAGAGAGAGAGAGAGAGAGAGAGAGAGAGAGAGAGAGAGAGAGAGAACCAACTAAAGAATGCAATTGTCTAAAAAAAGCTTAAAAACACTAACAGTGAATATATTTATGTATATAATATATATATACATATATTGTCTGTGCGTATGCGTGTGTGTATGTATGTATACACGTGCGTATCCGTGCCAGATTAAATACACACCACACTGATTGACTTCGCACGAAAGATTACAACCATTTCACCAGGATGCAACCGATAACCCAACCAATCACTCATAATAACTAACATAACAACCCAACCTTTGCCGGTTATTGCAGCAAGCAAGAGAACTCTCTCGCTTGCTTGCAAGCTTGTAACACGGGGCGCAGGCGCAGGCAAGCAACGGGTTAATGCGCCCCCTGCCCCGGGTATGAAAACAGTTACAAGACCTTGAAGTTCCGATCACGTTGCTGTTAGAAGTTGGGAAAACTCATTTCCTCCCCCATTCAAGAAGAAGAAGAAGAAGAAGATGATGATGATGGTGAATGAGAGAGGAATGGTATAACATCCGGTTTTTGGATGTTGTGATGTTGCGTAATGATGTTTTATCGGATGATTGTGGCTGGATGTTGGGGGAATAAGGCGGTGATGTTGCTGGGAAGTTTATTGATAACGGTGATGTAATTTTTGTTAATGGGTATGATTGATGATGATATTAACGAAACTGCTTGTACTGGTGGTGATGTGTGTATTCCTATGATGATAATATTGTTGATGAAGACGATGGTGATAATTTTGACGGTGAAAGTTTTGTTATTGGTAATGATGATGGTGATGAGAAATTTGCTTTTTAAGGTTTCCAAATAATGATGATGATGGCGTTGAACTCATTTCATACTGGCAAGGTTGCCGTTTGGTTTAAAAAATACTGATGATAATGATGATGATGATGATGATGATGATAATGGTAGTCATAATTATAATGATGACGAATTTGCTTCCAGGTACTTGTAAGGCTAAAAACAGCCGTTCATTTTAAGGCCTTCCAGTTACTTGCCAAACCTTGCTTTAAGCAAATGCGAAAATAATCGGTTTGGAAATTCAAATTATTTTCATAACCATTTTCCCCAAAGTTATTATGGAGTTAGCGATCATTTTCTTCCTCGAGGAAATAAATGATGAGTGTTATAAAATTCGAAATATTATCAAGGCCGAAGGTTATAATTGAAGAAATGTGATCGTAGGAGGTCCCGCAAACTCCGGAAAAATTATATGTATGTATACATACATAGTATATACACATGTATACATATATATATATATATATATATATATATATATATATATATATATATATATATATATATATATATATATATATATAGTATAATGTATATATATATGCGTGTGTGTTTCGATTCTGAAGAAGCAGTGCACACCATTATTAATATTTTTTATTTTTTTATATAATCTTTATTAAGTCTCGTGTTGTACGACTGTATCCATTATTATTATTGAAAGATACTGATGGGTAATTAGTGTTTGTACGCAGAAAATATTTTGATTTTATCAAAATTATGACACATTTTTTTCAAAAAATTTCAAATTATGATTCGTGAAATTCACGAGTTCAAGAGCGAATTGACCTGCTTAATCCTTCTCTCCATTTACTTTTATAATGTGGTACGCTCTCCCTTTGTCTGTGTTCCCAAAATAACCTAAGCTAATTGCCTTGAAGGCAGGATTGTCATCACCTGGGAAGAGAAATTTTTTTTATATATATATTGCCTGTCTCTTTTCCCCTAAAAAAAAAAAAACAAGAAAAATATAGCAATCTAAAAAGATTCTTCATCTTAACACATGCTAGCAATCCCTTTATGCTATTACCTGACCCATTTACGCAACAGGTGGAAGAATTTCCACTGGACTGGCGAAGAAGTGTTCTGGTGGGCGCCGATCGTCCAACTCAAGGGCAAGGGTGTGGCGATGCCCAAGTCCGGACGGACACGACAGTTAGGAGACCTTGGGCATGCAGTCACGCCTGTCCCGAGGGCCCCTTTGTGGACTATAGTGGGTTTTGTGAGATTTCGGTATTTAGTGATGGTTGGGTGGACATGAAATGGAATGATAATGATTTGTGTTTCCCCATCTCGCCACCTCTCTCTCTCTCTCTCTCTCTCTCTCTCTCTCTCTCTCTCTCTCTCTCTCTCTCTCTCTCTCTCTCTCTCTCTCTCTCGTGTGCTATCTTCTGTCTACACACAAGTGTACACACACCTATATCTATTTATATATCTATCTATCTGCATGTATATATAGATAGATAGATGCATGATAGATAGATAGATAGATGGAGACTATTATTGCAATATATATATATATATATATATATATATATATATATATATATATTATATAAATTTAATATATATATATAATATATATATATATTATATATGTATATACCGATAGATTGAAAGTTAGATAGATAGATATATAGATAGATAGGTAGGCAGACAAAAAATATTACCAAATAGGAAAACCCAGCAGACCTTCAGTCACACAAAACAGAAAACAGCTGACGGCTTTCAAAAGAAATGCGACCGCCAGGCAGGAAAACAGACAGACAGAAAGACACAGACACAGGCACACAGACAGGAAACAGAGGAACACAGAGTCTTTCCTCAGCCAAGGAACTTCTGAAGTGCCGCGGGCACGGGAAAGAGAAAGAAAGGAAGGAAGGAAGGGAGAGAAAGAACAGGACGAGGGAGCGTTTATGATTTTCTTCAGAGCTGAAACTTGGCGCTTCCGAGCATTGTTCCAAGACCATTTTCTCTCTTCCTCCCATTTTCTGTTGGGCTGGTTTCCACGGAACGTTTTCTCCAGGCCGTCCGAAGCGCCGCTACTTTTCATCGTGTATTATGTTAAGCTGTATTTTGATTATGCTGGGAAAACTGCAATACTTTCACTTTCTCTCGCTTCGTGATTTTTGTCTCGTTCTGTTAATTTTTGTAACCTTTTACAATTACCCTGCTTTTTGTCATTGGTTTCTCTCTCTCTCTCTCTCTCTCTCTCTCTCTCTCTCTCTCTCTCTCTCTCTCTCTCTCTCTCCAGATATTTGTCTTGCATCATCCATGTTTCTTCACCCGCCAACCCAAGTTATCACGGTGTGTTGACTGTCAGCTTGTCTGTGACAAGCAAGGTTGACTTTTGTTGTGAACTGAAGATTCCAGAGGTCGAATGAAGGAAAGTTTGAGAGAGAGAGAGAGAGAGAGAGAGAGAGAGAGAGAGAGAGAGAGAGAGAGAGAGAGAGAGAGAGCAGGAAGAATGGAAAGACAGAAATTCTTCGGCTTTTTACCAGTTTTAATGAACGCAATGGAGATGATGAGTTGCCCTATAGAAAACGGGGAAAATGCCAACATCCATTGATCTAAACAACTGTTACGTTATTTATAATCATTCCTTAAAACATCTTTTGGTAATAGTGTTTTAATAAGGTTATGACTAACTGTTAATTTTCTTATTATTTTTATTTTTATAATCATGTTTATCTTGAAGATTCATTTATCTAATTGTACTTATTTTCATCTCAATTTCACTGCACTTCTCTTGACCCTTGTTCATCATTTTATTCTCCATAAAAAATCTCTCAGGTCAATCCCTTGACATTCACACAAATCCCCTATCTTTTCTTGACTAAAACCTGACCAGTCTCTTACCCGAGTAACAGTACCCACTCGCTTGGTTCTTGACGTAAGAATTTACCTGGCTGCCTTTCGCTACTCCTGTTCAGACGTCAGAGAAAAAGACGGGTAAAGGTTTATGTCAAGACAAAGTTTATGGCGAAACTGTGAAATGGTTTATACTTATTCACGGTGTCACAGTGCTGTTGAGACGACTGACAACTTATGTCACTGCGAGAAAACATTGAAATATATCAGTTCTTTTAAATCGGTCCTCAACTTTAGTACTAAAGATTTATCAAAGGTGATTTGTTTATTTTTAAGCGAAGTAAAATGGGGATAGAGATATTGCCACTCTATTCGTCTATGCTCTAATGATATTAATCAGGTTTTACCACTTTTAATCATTTGAGTGATAATATTGTTTAAAGTTCTACTATACACAATAACGGAAGTGTAGGTATTTTATACATACAGATAAACAGATAGTATATATACATGCATACATACACATACATACATTGTCTATGAAAGGTAGCCCATCAAATCATCAAAAGGGTAGGTTTAACAGCGTTATATATATATATATATATATATATATATATATATATATATATATATATATATATATATATATATATATATATATATATATATTGTGTGTGTGTGTTTGTTGTATACATATTTACACATACATGTAAATAAACAGCTTTTCGGACATATTTTAACATGAATGATGAATAAGACCCCCACCAGATACCACGACCTTTGCCATGGAGTAAGTGTCGACTCGAGTAATCTGTAATCTTAATCTCCCTTTCAACCGAGTGATTCGAGACTCCACGTTAAGGGAGGCGGGGCAAGAGAGAGAGAGAGAGAGAGAGAGAGAGAGAGAGAGAGAGAGAGAGAGAGAGAGAGAGAGAGAGAGAGAGAAAGTCGGTGAAGGGTTAAGTGTCTTCTCAAGGGGGCTTTGGAGTGGGGCGGGGACAAGGGGCATGATGTAGGTGTTGTTAGGGGTAGGGGGTGGGGAAAGAAAGGTGAGATGTACGAAGACGCAAGCGTATATAGACCTTATTTGTTTAGGAGATAGGGGTGGAAGTCGAGGACCCTCATGTGTCACGCTGAAGTTTGTTGCTTTTCCGCGTGTTTGGGTAAAAGGTATTTGGGAAGACGTTGATGAAGTTTGTTTAGAAATTGTTTGTTGTTTGTTGCAGTTTCTCTGGAACAAACAAACAATATTAATTGTTTTAATAATTTGATACAGTTTTTCTAGGTGATTTTATATTGTGGTAAAGGTCACCAGGATCGTGCAAGTTTATAATAATGATAATTATTATTATTATAATAACCTCAACTGAGAATCATCTCAGTTTCTTTCATACGCTTCAGCGTTAGTGACCCTGGTATTTGTGACGCCAAAGCACTCTAAATCAATCACTCAAATCAACCAAGCCTCGTTGACACGGGATAAGAGTTTGTGATGTGTTGGATCGAATCTATCTATTGAATGGATCGTTTTCCTGATTAATGGATTATTTTCCTCCTGAACGAATTGCTTGCCTCCCAGATGGATCCTTTTCCTCCTATATAGACTCTTTTCCTCCTAAATGGTCCTTTTTCTTCTTAATTTTCCTCCTAGATGGATCACTCCCTCATAAATGGATTACCCTTTTCCTAGATGGATCACACTCCTCCTAGATGAATCACTTCTAAATGGATCACACTCTTCCTAGATGGATCACACTCCTCCCAGATTAATCACTTCTAAATGTATCACACTCCTACTAGATGGATCATTCCTACATAGATCGTCACTCTCCTCTTAGCTGGATCGCTCTCCTCCTAGAATAGATAATTTCTCATAAATGGATCACTCTCCTACTAAATGGCTCACTCCCCCTAGGTGGATCACTCTCTTCCTGTATGGATCATTCTTCTTGAATGTATTTCTCCTCCTCCTCCTCCTCCTCCCTTCCTCCTCCCTCCTCCTCCTCCTCCTCCTCCTCCTCCTGCAATAACGTTTGTCATTGTTTCCCGTGGCTATGAGCCATGCACGTGAGGGAAAGGATTATCTAGGTACTCTTGGTGTTTTGAAACACGACTCCGGCACGGTAATCATTTCTTTTATACTCTGATAGTCTTTTTTTCCTAACTTTTTGGATTTCGTGCAAGAAGAATCAAAAGCGTGAATTTTCATCTTTTTTTTTTGTTTCATTTCGATTTCCTTAATCGTGATGATTTGGCTGCGTGAAATTGGTGCATGTCGTCAATAATAATAATAATAATAATAATAATAATAATAATAATAATAATAATAATAATAATAATAATAATAATAATAATAATAATAATAATAATAATAATAATTGAAAAATTCTCATAGTGGGACGAGTCTTAAAATCGAGGAACAAATGCATAGTTATGTATATGTACATATATTTAAAGATAAATTAGTACAGCTAGCTTTCGGGAATCTGTACAGATTTGTCTTTAAATAAATAAATGTACATATGAACATAATAATAATAATAATTTGTTTCTCAATAATAATAATAATAATAATAATAATAATAATAATAATAATTTTAATAATAATAATAATGAAATAATAATAATAATTTGTAAAATAAAATAATAATGATTAATGAATATGTTTGTAACAAATCATATAATAATAATAATAATAATAATAATAATAATAATAATAATAATAATAATAATAATAATAATAATAATAATAATAAGAGATCTGTCTCTAATGCCTGTAGAACAAGTGGCATATCAGCTCATCAGTTTGTTTCATACGAAAATATGAAACAGGTGTAATTGAAAAGTGAAACTTCAGGAACAAATTCCGCTGTACGTTCTCCAGGCCAGGTGTGGCTAACTCGTGAAATCGCCCTTAATCAGAAATATCAGGTAAATGCAAGACGGAATTCTTCGATGAGTGGAGAAAATATCTAAATTGGAAAATGCTTTGATAAGAGATGGCGCCAAGTGAATTGTTTTGTTTGCGACAAAACAAGGTGACAAAATATTTAAGATTTCTCCCCATCTCTCGTCTGGTAATGATAAACAGAAGATGCGTTCAGTTGCAGTGAACTGAGTAATAATAATAATAATAATAATAATAATAATAATAATAATAATAATAATAATAATAATAATAATAATTATTATTATTATTATTATTATTATTATTATTATTATTATTATTATTATTATTATTATTATTATTATTATTATTATATGGAATGTAGTACTGTACATTTTTATGGAAAAGGCCAGAACGCCTGGTTACCTTTCAGACATTGACTGGACCAGAAATTTTGGTACCATTTCTACACCTAATTCCCTTTGAAGACCACCTCTAATTAGTTAATAGCGTAATTACTCTTTTTCACCATTGTTTTTAATCCATAAATCAATCACAGATAAGGAGGTCTCAGACCGTTGTTTGTTTGTTTTGATAGGATGGCCATTATCTATTTTAGTGGGGGAAAACCTTCTTGTAACTTTCAGCAATTATTCGGGCTCAAATGGCTTGAGTAACCTGCTGGTATGAGCACACGTGAACTCTCTCTCTCCCTCTCTCTCTCTCTCTCTCTCTCTCTCTCTCTCTCTCTCTCTCTCTCTCTCTGTAGCGTCAGTGATTAGTTTTGTTGTGAGGTCAGTTTGTAATTCTCTCTCTCTCTCTCTCTCTCTCTCTCTCTCTCTCTCTCTCTCTCTCTCTCTCTCTCTCTCTCTCTCTAGCGTCTATGATTAATCTTGTTGTGAGGCCAGTTTTAATTCTCTCTCTCTCTCTCTCTCTCTCTCTCTCTCTCTCTCTCTCTCTCTCTCTCTCTCTCTCTGTGTGTGTGTGTGTAGCGTTTATGAATTTTGTTGTGGGGCCAGTTTGTAATTTTCTCTCTCTCTCTCTCTCTCTCTCTCTCTCTCTCTCTCTCTCTCTCTCTCTCTCTCACATTTCGATCCTCACCTCATCCTCCACCCCTTTCTTCCATCCTCCTCTCTCCCTCTCCCTCACCCCTCTCTCTCTCCCTCACCCCCTCTCCCTCTCCCTCTCCCTCTCCCAAGCTACAAGAACCTCCTTCCGGGTATCGCTTGATGACACTTACCTTGCATCGCATTGATAAGGGAGGCAAGGTGCTCGTTTTGGCATGCCAAAAAAAAAAAAAAAAGAAGCTGATCTTATATTCCAGCCGAGTGACTTGGGAGATCGCCATAGACCGATATCGGAGCCAGGGCACTTTTTTTATAGGCCTACTTTCTATTCTTCTTCTTTATTTTTAGTTCCTGAGGAATGATAAAAAAAATTACTGAAATGACTTAGCAGTAACAAGGGCATTAATATTCACTAAGAGAACTATTTATTCTCTTTTCAAACTGTTGGCAACGACGATGGTACAGTTAGATAAAGGTGTATAAGACAAGCCAACTCCTGCAAGATTAAAAAAATTCGTAATTAAATTCTGTTCATAAAAGTCATTGCAAAATATTCATCATTATTCATTATTGCACTTTCTGTTTCCCAACCCGTTTGTCAACGACGATGATGCGTTCGATAAAGACTTTTTTGTTGTTGTTTTCTTAAAGAACTATTGTTTTTTGCATGAGTAAGAATGCGCTCATTAGGTTCATTAAAGGATTCCTGAGTCTGCAATTCTCGTAGACTCTTAAAATACACATTTTAATTTTTTTTAAATCTGAAAATGCAAATTTTCATTTTTAAAAAATCTGAAAATTCACTTTTTATTTTTAAAAAATCTGAAAATACACATTTTCATTTTTGAAAAAATCTGAGACTACACATTTTTTTAAATCTGAAAATGTGTATTTTCATTTTTTAAAAAAATATGAAAATACATACTGTATTTTCATTTTTTTAAAAACTGAAAATACACATTTTCATTTAAAAAACTGAAAATACACATTTTCATTTTTAAAAAATCTGAAAATACACATTTTCATTTTTAAAAAAATCTGAAAATGGACATTTTCATTTTTAAAAATCTGAAAATACACATTTTCATTTTTTTTAAAACCTGAAAATGCACATTTTCATTTTTAAAAAAATCTGAAAATACACATTTTCATTTTTAAAAAAATCTGAAAATACACATTTTCATTTTTAAAAAATCTGAAAATACACATTTTCATTTTTTAAAAAACCTGAAAGTATACATTTTAATTTTTAGCAAAATATTTTAGACAGGAGATGGGGAGGCGAGGGACTAGATGGCCCAATTCCGCGCACGCCATATTAAGAACGCTCGATGGAACCATTGTGACAGTAGCAGTAGTAAATTGGAAACTTTACGATGTTTAATAGTAAAATAACTTGTTTATTCAAAAAGAGTTCCAAATGCTCGTGGGGGTTTAAGTGCCGTTGACTTGACTAGCAATGGCGATGCTTTCATTAGATAAGAGTCCTATCTTTTAATTACAATATACGACGTGAATGGCAAGCAGTGCTCGTGTGTGTGTGTGTGTGTGTGTGTGTATAGAAAGTGTCTGTTGGGTAAGAATCACTAGCGGATCCAGGGCTGGGTGGGAGGGGGGAGCACTTGGGCACGTGCCCCCTAGGAAAAATAATGACATAATGATATTGAAGATTTAGATATTAATAACATAAATGTGAAATATAAAAACGGAAAAAATCTATTATAGAAATAAAATTTTAAGAGAAAATAATAATTATTATATATGTATATATATACATACATATATATACACATATATATGTATGTATGTATAATGGAAAATTGGTGGCCCCTCCCCCATGAAATTTTTCCGGATCCGCTAGTGGTAAGAATCAGTATAACTATTTTAATTTGGAGTGGACTACTCTGTAGTTGGTCAAAAGAGTCCTTTCACTTATTATATTTCTTTTTCATTTTGGATAATTTGTTAATATTTTTTCGTAATGTTGGATTGTCTCATAGGTTCGAGTACGTAATTGCGACTGTATTTTCGCAGGTTAGTTATGATCAGTGGTTCATTTTGAACAAACCAAGAAATCCCTGTCTGGTATACTAATAATAATAATAATAATAATAATAATAATAATAATAATAATAATAATAATAATAATAATAATAATAACAAGCGTTGATTTGAGAAGCAATTTTCAGAAGAACAGGATATTTATATATGAGGGAAAGAGAGAATGATCTGTAGATAGTGAGGGAAAAATTAGCCAAGATAACTGTCAAAAAAATATTGACCATATTAATTAAACAAGTCAGTGGCCATAGACCTAACAAAGAATTTACCTCAGAACAGATCCTCGTTTTACTAAAAAAAGAAAAAAAAGATATTAGTTAAATATTAAATTAAACACACATAAAATAAATATATATATAAATATAATTATAAGGCATAAGGAAAAGAGTGAGAGCCCTGAGGAAGCCAAAATACCTGTCGAGGCATTGTTGACGCATGCGCGGCGGTATCCCACTTTCTCTGGTACTCTTAAGTGGCACATTCCGTAGGTGTCTCTTCGTAATAAGTAGTCCACTGTCGTCTGAGGTTTTGCAGGAAGTTGTGGATTTTTTTTTTTTTTTTTAGAGGGATAGTAAACACAACAGCTCTCTCGTAAGCAAATAGAAAATTTTACCCAGTTGGACACAGAGATGATTAGTATTTAGTATTAGTTTATAGGTTATTATTATTATTATTATTATTATTATTATTATTATTATTATTATTATTATTTATTATGATTATTATTATTATTATTATTATTAAACCAAATCCAAAAATCACAAACAGAATACCATTTATAAAAGAAAAATCAGACAAGCATCATATTAAGTTTGTCTATAACCTGAACAAGAATTAGGAAACAAGCTATTCACCCCATCTAAAGTCACAAAATTTCCAAAGTACTTCTTCTGCTGAAGGAAAAACAAGATTTAAAAAAAGGAAGAACACACTTTCTCTCGCTAGCTTGACAGTCATAGACATTCATACAATAATTATGAAAATAACATAATGATTTTATAATGTAATGGCCCCGGCCATCAGAAAGATTATTCAGTCATTACAGTAGGTCATTGGACAGAGAACCCCTTCTCCAAAATATGAGAATTGTGTTTACATGATTATTTTCCGGGTTTGTGCTAAATGATGTGTTCAGCGTTAGAAATACCCTTTTAAATCGTGATTAATTTCTTTTATTAAGTAGGGTGCTTCCCAAGTCTCTGTAGTAGCTTAGTAAATACATGAATGATGTATTTGTGGTTTTATACACACACACGTAAACACACACATATTATATATATGTATATATATACACATACTGTATATATATGTGAATAAAATGTATGTCTGTGTATGTGTGTATACCAAACGGTATGAAGTGTACTTACAAGTAGGAACAAAAATGTTTAAGTAATTGCCAGTGAATTTTGAAAAGAAAGCAATGAACTCAGGGAGAACAATGATTGTTTTCCCAGTCAGGAACGCATAAATCAGCAGAAAGGAAACGAACGTTGCCATCAGTCATCTCTTCAAAATCTCGCTGGTATTCGCTTCCAGGACCCGATTTTTGGAAAGGCTTTTTCTCAGCTTAAGAAAACAGTCGAGAAACATAAGAATTTCCCATTTCACCGTCTTATGGTCTTTCATATGAAAACAGCGATAATATGCTATTTTTGCTCATTTTTTGCTTTCCTTTGGATTGGTTTCTCTGAGGCATTGAAATTACTCTACGAGATTGGTACACTTACGCTACAGAGCCTCCGAGCCTGATGTAATCCATTATCGCTTGCTCCAGACAGCTGAAGTTTGTTGTAGGCTTTAATAACATCTTTTTCACACGGCAATGGCATTAACCTCATACTAAACCTTTCCCTACACCTATGACCAATATAAATATAAACAAACTCCCATGGCATGGCATAGATTCCTGTAAGAAATAAGTCTTCGAAAGTTGGTTTCTAAACTTCTGTAATTTCACGCTTCAGAATCAACAGCTCTCAGAAGCATTGAACTTCCTTGCTGAGAGATATGAAGTTTTTGTGTTCGATGAACGCTGCCAAAGGAAAGCTCGCCATTTCCTCCCTCATTCGAGCAGGCCGTAACATGGGAAGCTAATGCGTCTATTGACGTTCGTTCTCAGAGAGAGAGAGAGAGAGAGAGAGAGAGAGAGAGAGAGAGAGAGAGAGAGAGAGAGAGAGAGAGAGAGAGCTCTTGAGTCATCTGAGAAAGGAAAGCAAAACGAATTTTTGGGAAGGTGAATTCTCCTCGATTGAAATAATGCAGTGAGCTTTCACTTTCATTTTTCATTGATCAAAGGCACTGATACCTTCGTTTCCTTTTATCTTCCGATCTTTTCATCTCACAACCTGACTTATCTTTGTCGAAGCGAACGCGGCGGAACAACTTTCAGGCCGCTCTTGACGCTCGACTAAGTCCTTAAATAAGACAGATCTCCGGAGAATGTCTTAAGGAAACAATTGCTTTTGTCGTTATTAAGGCTGCGCTGAGGCTGTCTCTTTCATCATCTGGCTGGCCTGTTGTTTGGATTTTTTGATACGAAAGTAAAAATTGTTATTTTGAAAGGTTGCCAGCGCATACTACTGCCCTTTGAAACCGCCTGCATTCTTGTTCAGTATTAGTAAAAAATTTCAATTTCATTTTTATCGACTTACGGCGTCCCTTCGGCCCTTAGTTGCAACCCCTTTCATTCCTTTTACTGTAACTCCGTTCATATTCTATTTCTTCCACCTTACTTTCCACCCTCTTCTAACAATTATTTCATAGTGCAACTGCGATGTTTTCCTCCTGCTACACCTTTCAAACCTTTTACTGTCAATTCCTGTTTCAGCGCTGAATAACCTCATAGGTCCCAGTGCTTGGCCTTTGGCCTAAATTCTACATTCATTCAATTCAGTTAACGACTTATGATATACATAGTTGATCGTTAAAGCGAAAATAACTTTATATATTTATGCCCCTTATCTTACTCTTATTCCTTGCGTTATTCTGTCCTTTTTTTGTCTCCACATTTTATTCTTCATTCCTTCCGTTCTGCGAGACTCCTCACTGCCCTTTCCGCATCCCATTGTGTTCAGATCTCCTTCTGTGTCCCCCCTTCACCTTTTCCTTATTCCTTGCGTCATTCGTATTCCTTCAATTCCCCTCCACCAGTGCCAAGAGCTCCGCGTCATTCCTCTGTGGTTTCTTACCCGAGCAGAGATTTGTTAAGTTCCTTTCACTCGACCTCAGGACACTCGATCGAGTTGGACAGAACCTCGGCGAATATGATATTATGTTTTCACCCGTTTCATTTGCACTTTCTAATTTTTCAGTAGATTGGATGGTCCGTTGTTATTGTTGTACTTTTTATATATCTAATTTTTCAGTAGTTTGCATTGTCAGTTTTTATTGCTGTACTTTTTATGAGGAAAGTTTTTTGTTCATTTTATATATATATATATATATATATATATATATATATATATATATATATATATATATATATGTATATATAATGTATAAATGTATATGTGTATATATTATATAAATATATAATTATAAACTGTATGTGTATATATTATATAAATATATAATTATATATATATATATATATATATATGTGTATATATATATTTATATATATATATATATATATATATATATATATATGTATGTATGTATGTATATATATATATATATATATATATGAGATGTAGAGTAGAGAGAGAGAGAGAGAGAGAGAGGGAGGGATATCAAACACGTCAAACCAGACGTGCAAAGAGAGAATCTGAGCACCTGAAGAGTCAACCTCTTACGGATAAGACTCCGCCATTGGGCATCTGGCATGGCAGGATTCCTGCAGCTTTTTTCCCCGTTCGCCTCCCCTTTTTTAAATCCGATTTTAATGTTTCCTCGGCATCCGTTGTCCCACTTTCTCCATTCGAGTGCTATTGTCACTGACATCCCGTCCGGAATTTGTCATCATCAACTTTTTTTTTTTCCCCTGTATGCAAATTTGGAAAGCTTTCTTCTTTGTAGTGATGACACTTTGAAATAGTTTCGTTGGCGTCGTGAATTGTGTGACGAGTTTTTTTTCAGCAACCTAAATTAAGAAATGGACTTCTTGGTTGTTTCAGGAAGGAGGACGATTAAGAAAAGTACCCCTTGGTCGTTTCAAGAAAAAGTATATATATTGTTTGTTTCAAGAAAAAGTACATATATTGTTTGTTTCAAGAAAAAGTGAAAATAAGAAAAGTACCCCTTGGTTGTTTCAAGAAAAAGTAAAAACGAGAAAGGTACCCCTTTGTTGTTTCAAGAAAAGGTAAAATTAAGACAATCATCCCTAGGTTGTTTCAAGAAAAGGTAAAAATAAGAAAATTATCTGTTGGTTGCTTCAAGAAAATGTAGAATTAAGAAAAGTACCTCTTGGTTGTTTCAGGAAAGAGTTCAAATAAAAAAAAAGTACCTCTTGGTTGTTTCAAGAAAAGGTAAAATTTAAAAGTCTCTTGGTTGTTTCATGAAAAGTAAAATTAAGAAAAGTACCCCTTAGTTGTTTCAAGAAAAAAACATAAATAAGAAAGGAAAGGTACCTCTTAGTTGTTTCAAGAAAGGGTAAAAATAAGAAAGGTACCTCTTAGTTGTTTCAAGAAAAGGTAAAAATAAGAAAAGTATATCTTGGTTGTTTCAAGAAAATGTAGAAATGAGAAAAGTATCTCTTGGTTGTTTCAATAAAAAGTTGAAATAAAAAAAGTACCTCTTGGTTGTTTAAAAAAAAAGTGAAACAAAGAAAGAAGTCGATTATTTGCACCCTAAGAAAAACCTAGTTAAGCAAAACAGACCACTGGGTCATTTAAGTAAAAACCTTAAGTAAATCTCTCCTCTGTATCTGACTTGGCGATGATTAAGATACTAAGCAAACGGAATAGCAAATTAGGAGTGAGAGTGGTCAATGGAGGAACTTCGTTTATCATTCTTGCTAGAGAGTCCCTACTTTGCATTCAAATGGTTTGTTCCCGCCTCATTCACCCTTGCCAATTAACTGTTGAGGTTTTGCACTTTATCTCTGGGTATCTTTAATGAAGACTGGGTAGGAGTTTGATGAAGAGTCCACTCTCTCTCTCTCTCTCTCTCTCTCTCTCTCTCTCTCTCTCTCTCTCTCTCTCTCTCTCTCAGGCGTCGTTGTGACACTTGTGATTTCTTGGAAAAAATACGATAGGCCTCTTAATGGACATTTTCATGAGCAATTTAATAGAGATTTAGCATTCCTTCGATAAATAGCCCTATTAGTAGTAGTAGTAGTAGTAGTAGTAGTAGTAGTAGTGGATATTCCTCGTGTCACATTAAACTACCCGTGGGCAGTCACGGGCTCTTGCTTAATGTAACAGTCCCGTGAACTTATGAATGTTAATGGAACTTTGTTAAGATCATTAGTAACAATATTTGTAATGGAAGTAACAGAAACACCTGTTGGTTTAGTAACTGTACTATAACTCAGCTAGGAATTTCAATACTTTAATATATGTTAACTTTTAGCTAAATTATGTTTAACATAATATATTTAGCTAAATTATATATATTATATATAATATATATATATTATATATGTATATATATATATATATATATATATATATATATATATTATATATATATATATATATATATATATATATATATATATATATATATATATATATATATATATATATATATATATATATATAGAGAGAGAGAGAGAGAGAGAGAGAGAGAGAGAGAGAGAGAGAGAGAGAGAGAGAGAAAAGCAAAAACCAATAATCAGCTTTTCGATTAATGGAGGAGATACGCCGGATGACATTCCTCTGACGCCTACATGCTCTCTTCGACATGACTTTCTAAAGAGATGCTTAATCTCTCTCTCTCTCTCTCTCTCTCTCTCTCTCTCTCTCTCTCTCTCTCTCTCTCTCTCTCTCTCTCTTCAAAACCCTTAGGAAAGATAAGACCGTTTTATTGAAAGCGTTTTATTGAAACCTGCAATCATCATGGGACATCCTTCATCTAGATCCTAGATCTCTGGGCCAAGGAGTGGTGGACTCCGTAGGATCCATCTAGAGTCCCTATCTAATGGGAGATGATGAAACCCTTTTATGAGGAGCTTTTGCCAGACCGTGCCATTACAGGACTTAATTCGTAGGGCAGCGTTTAGTTATCGCCTGCAGGACCCCATTTTTCTTAATGTCCCCTCGATCTTTTGAAGAAGTTATGGTTGGAATTTGAGTGATAGAAGTTGCTAGAATTTGCTGCCTTCACTTGAAGCCCCTTTGCTCCATTTTTTATAATCTCGGTTGCTAATTTTTTTTTTTCAAGAGATTTTCGTTTAACTGCAGGATACGAAGAATGAAAATAATAATTGAGACTTTTCAACTAAACTAACGCCTTAGTTGAAATTACTACCAGTTTCAGCTGCTAATATTTTTTCCTCCTCTGGAAGAGGTTTCAATTGAACTGAATAATACACTTACTTCTGCGGGAGTATAACTCCTTTGCTGGAGCGGTTGTCTTCCGTAGAGTCCTTCGTGATGTTTTCTTTTCTTGTACTTTTCCTTTCGTAAGAAATCTTGATTGGGTGGAATGTTACAGCAGATGAAAATGGTTGGTGCTGTTATGGACACTTAAGAATGATGACTTGCACACTTGCAGATTCTGTGAGAGAGAGAGAGAGAGAGAGAGAGAGAGAGAGAGAGAGAGAGAGAGAGAGAGAGAGAGAGAGAGAGAGAAAGAGAGAGTGCAAAAAAAAGGGGGGGACATTCCAGGCATATTTGAGAATAACTGCAGGGGAGAAAGGTTTGTTTAAAATATGTGTCAAGTGATAAGAGAGAGAGACACACACAGAGTGAAAAAAAGGGGGACATTCCAGGCATATTTGAGAATAACTGCGAGAGAAAGGTTTGTTTAAATAGGTGACAAATGCTGAGAGAGAGAGAGAGAGAGAGAGAGAAAAGCTTCTGTATATGCATATCCAATCACTACTACACTGAATCTACAAGACAGATTTCCCGATAGCCTAATCAATACACCAGGCACTAATGATGCCTCTTGTTACTTTCAGTCAAGAGATGTCACTCCTTAGATATTTACTTTCTCGATTATGTTTATCTCATTGGTTCTCCGGGTGAGGCCTTCATGGAAGGGACGTTCAAACGTTTTCCCACGATTCTGTTTGTTGCAGTAAAGAATAGTAAAGAATCGTCGATCGTTGTGATAGGGCAGTGGTTCTCAACCCAGGGGCGCGCCCTAATGATGCCGTCTGTTATTTCAAGGGGTCAAGACCTGGGACAAATAAAAATTATCTATTTATATTTGATTATTCTCTTATCTCAAGAGTCGCTAAGGGTGAGTATCTCACTGATTCATTGGAAAAGAATAAAAAACGTTTTCTCAACGATTCTTTTTTTTTTTTCCTTTAAATCTGGGAGGGAAAAGAATAGTCGGGGGCCTGGAGGAAAGGACCAACTCTTAGAGGGGCGCGTAATAAAAAGATTAAGAACCACGGTCAGGAATTTCTAGAGTTGATTCTTGGAAATCAAATAATTGCCGATTATCGCGCGAAGGAATGCATTTAAGAACCAACGAAAGAAACTTTCTAGATTTGATTCTTAGGAATCAAAGAATCGTCTACAATCGCGAGAAGGAATCCGCTTGAATTGAACCTTAAGAATCAAGGAATCATCGAACATTTTCGCAAATGAATCTCCTTAGATTTGATCCTTAGCGTCGATATTTCTGTCCGTGAGAATCGAAGAATTTTCGACCATCGTTGGAAGTGATTCTTTTATAATTAATTCTTAGGAATCAAAGAATCATAAGTCAGCATGGGAAGTAATTTTTTTTAGATCAATGACTCTTTGACCATCTTGGAAAGGAAACCTCTTAAATTTTATCATTAAGAATCAACGATTCTTTGTTGATTCTTTTTTCATCCTTAAGAATCTTTTTTATCTTTAAGAATCAGTGATTCTTCAACCACGCCGTAAAGTGAATTTCACTAGCATTGATCTGCAGGCATCAGAGTACCATCCTCAACCCTCTTTAGGAATTAAAAACTGAGAATTGCATCTGACCCTAGGGTTAAAGAACCATCTCTTTAGAGAGTTGTCCCTCTGGCGTCGCGGGGAGAAAAGACATCCCTTTATAACCCTTCCCGGTCGTTTACATTCCTTTTATCTCATCCTCGTAATCTTCGCTTCATCTTTCCTCTCTTAAGCAGGAGAGTAGGTCAACCTCTTCAACATATTGCTTAGCAAAGACCGGCTTTCGTTCATTTTTTATTTTTTTTATTCTCGTTTTAGTCTGAAGAAAGTTTGTCCTGGTATGTGTGTGTGTAAGTCCCCGGTACGTGAGTAGAGATGACAAGTGGGTATTTTTATTGGCGGCTCCGTGCCCCTCTGTAATGGGCATGGGGCATTCAGGGTATTAGAAAGTTTAGCTCGGAGCTGAATGGATAATGAATTACGGCCAGGTAGTCGTAGAATACAAATTGCTTATCCTTGTCGGCGTGTGACAGGTTCTTTTATGTGTTTTCCAAATATTGTCTCTACGTCATTGTGGGTTTTCTCTGAATTTATTTCATCATAAAACAATAAGTTTCTCATGTATATTGTGGAAGAAAATTAAAATACACACTGTAGATATTCATTCACTAGAGAGAAATGTTGCTTTTTCAAGCCTTCATTGATAGTAATCACTTTCGAGATACGACCCGATTGAAAATGTCAGCTACCAGAATTTACGACCCGATAGAAAATGTCAGCTATCAGAATTTAATTGTGCCATGATTAAAGAAGCAAACGAAGCATTTCTTGCAGGAATAGAGCAACTTACACATTGATTGAGAAGCAAAACTAATGATTCACTTTGGCAAGAATAAGAGGCATTTCTTGTGCAAATAACTGTGCATTGTAATATGACCCGTTAATTCTGAGCCACTAAAGAAGAATGGGTTAACTGTGGAATCAGAAAGAGCTGCTTAATATTAATAAGCTTCACATTTGTATTCGTTTTGCTCTTATTTATTCAGCTGTGATTCTTCTTCCATGTATCGCTTCCATTTACAGCAGATACGGAATAGTTCTTCCATTGTCATAACCGAATGTAGTATTTCGTTTGACAGGGGTTGAAATCCCATTCATCATCATCATTATTATTATTATTATTATTATTATTATTATTATTATTATTATTATTATTATTATTATTATTATTATTATTATCTGTCTGAGTGGGCAACAGAATAAAAGAGTAAGCAACATTAGTAGTTCAAGAAAACAGTGACACAGTAACAGTGATGGCGATACTAACGAAATTTGTATAATTAGCGGTAGCAGTAGACAGAAAAGCTGTTGTTGTGGAAACCACATTGGAAGAAAGTGTCGGTGAGAGAGAGAGAGAGAGAGAGAGAGAGAGAGAGAGAGAGAGAGAGAGAGAGAGAGAGAGAGAGAGCTGCGTTTGACCCTCGTGCCCTTTGCAGTATTGTTTCGTGCGTCGGTTGGAGAAGAAGAAGAAGAAGAAGAAGAAGAAGAAGAAGAAGAAGAAGAAGAAGAAGAAGAAGAAGGAACACTAGGGAGGGGGGAGGTGAAGGAAGGGTGGGAGAAGGGAGTTAGTGTCACGGAATGGGGAAGGGAAATGGGTATGAAGGGGGGGCTATCCCCCCAAAATAGGTCCCTCTTCCTTAAAGGTCACCGTCCTGTCTTTCCTAAGATCTAATAAATTCTTGGGCATTTCCGGGGCCACCTTTTTGCCAAATTATCGTAAAAATGCAACAATAACCTTTTATGTAAACTTGCTAACAAACAGAACAACAAAAAGGCGAACCAAACACATAACCACCTTGGTAAAGGTAATAAAATAAACAGTTTTAGATAACGAGGACTCATTGCTCGGAGGAGAGGAGGAACAATACTCATAAATTCAAAAATGATACATCAATGAGATCCATGACTTGAACGAGAGACAATACAGAAAAATTCAAGGATAGTAATGAGTCATTGTTTCAACAAGAAACAAATTTTGATGAATCCAGGAATGACTATAATAACTTGTCACTTGAATAACAGACAAAACTTATGAATTCAAAAGAGGTTCTGAAATCAAGCTCATGACTTCAGAGAGAAACAATACTGGCAAAATTCCAAAGACAGTCATTGCGAGGATAAGTACTACACGCCCTCGGCGCTTCGAATCACGAGCGTTTTTCTTCCTTCCCACAAAACAGGAAGTTTTCAAGTGGCAAATGAGAGGGTGAAATCGCTCTTCGTGAATTCTGGGGTTCATTGAGTAGCGGAAGACGAGGAATACGGAGAAAGCGCCTTTTCCTATATATTGAGGGCTCCGGGGAACGAGAAACATTACCGGGATCTTATGAGGGTAGAATAGGTACAAGCTTGTTATTGTTATTATTATTATTATTATTATTATTATTATTATTATTATTATTATTATTATTATTATTATTATTATTATTATTATATATATATATATATATATATATATATATATATATATATATATATATATGTATATATGTATATATATATATATATATATATATATATATATATATATATATATATATATATATATACAGTATATATATAATATTATTTGAAACTTGTACATAAAACCTCACTATCACCATTAATAATAATAATAATAATAATTATAATAATAATAATAATAATAATGATAATGGTTTTTCAAGCATGCAAATCAGACATCATCATCATTATGATCAGTAATAGTAATAATAACAAAAACAACAGCAATAATAATAATAATAATAGTATCATTTGAACGTTGCAGATCAACCCTCATTTTCATTGTAAATAATAATAATAATAATAATAATAATAATAATAATAATAATAATAATAATGATAATAATGATAATAATAATAATATATACACATATATATATATATATATATAGTATACTGTATATATATACTGTATATACGTATCCATATGCATCATACATATATATTTCACAGCAAGGACATGTCAGATCGTAGACCTTTTTTGGGGGAATTATCAGATAATGTCTCAACATGAAGCAAAACAAAAACCACTCATTTGTACAGAATTACGGATTTTAACTACACAATAGCCATTGTTTTTCCTTTTTTCATGAAGTTTTCATGAAAAAAGTTTTCATGAAGTTGTTGATCACAATTTGAAGGTTTACGAGTAAGATCACGCGTGTGCGTTCGCTTGTTGGTTATAGTGTGTGCGTATATGTGTATGTGTGTGTATGTGTGATTTTATGAATGTTTATGTCTGCTCCAGTGTTCATGAGGTGAAATTTTCTCAGCAAGTACATTTAGCCTTAGGAAAAATGTGAATTTGTTATTCCTTAAATGAAGAATATGTTAGAATAAAGAATATATATATAAAATCATTGCTTCACGAGAGAAACCTCTTCCCTCCTTTGCTGAGAACGAAAGATAATGAATCAACAAAAGTCTTATCAAGATACGTCATTTCAAACATAGTCCTCGTGTACGTAAATCATTGTTTGTTGATTGCGAACACTTGGAGAAAATTCTCTCTCTCTCTCTCTCTCTCTCTCTCTCTCTCTCTCTCTCTCTCTCTCTCTCTCTCTCTCTCTCTCTCTCTCTCTCTACTTTCCTGTTGGGAGACTTTCTCACATGAGGGGAGTGACGTCTGGTAATTACACCTTTGACCATTAGACATATTTTAAGACCTTTCGGGTGTAATTTCTCTCTCTCTCTCTCTCTCTCTCTCTCTCTCTCTCTCTCTCTCTCTCTCTCTCTCTCTCTCTCTCTCAAAGGCATGAATACAGAGGTTATAGTTTCAAGTGTTTTGTGCAATATTAATGCATCTTCGATTTTTTTATAACAATAACAACAACAAATACATGAATAATAGTATTATTTGAAACTTGTAGATAAAACCTCATTATCACTATAAATAATAATAATAATAATAATAATAATAATAATAATAATAATAATAATAATGGTTTTTTCAAGCATGCAAACCAAACATAATCATCATTATGATTAATTATAGTAATAATAACAAAAACAACAGCAATAATGATAATAGTATCATTTGAACGTTGCAGATCAACCCTCATTTTCATTGTAAATAATATAATAATAATAATTTTGTATAAGGTCCACAGTAATATATCAATGGTAGAATGTGATATATTATTGTGGACCTTATACAAAATTAATAATAATAATAATAATAATAATAATAATAATAATAATAATAATAATAATAATAATAATAATAATAATAATAATAAGTCTTTATGAAACACGCAAACCAAACCTCACTCCTTTCTTCTTCTTTCCCAAACAGGGTCGGAAGATCGGAGGAGGCCGCCCTGCCATCGGCAGCAGGAACCGAGCAGAGGAAAAGCCTGCCACGACCAACACCCGGGCCAGCAGCGCCACCAGACCAGCTGCCGCAGCTGCCGCCAGCCCTCCTTCCACTGCTGCCCCCTCAAGAGCTGCCCCTATCAAGCAGGTCGACGCCAGGTGTAATGAAAGTAAGTTTGATTGTTAATTTCCGCCCACACTGCAGTGAAACATGTCGTGGACATGTCGGGAATTTGTTGCATACTTATCTCCAACAGGTTGGGTTGTACAAGTCAGAGACTTATTGGTATACCTAACTAGTGCCTCATAAGATTATCCGGCATTTGCCAAAGATTCGTTTTCTTCTTATGGTTGTTGACATGTTTCCAACCTGTTTGTGATGTGTATGAGACAAGTTTCCGACATTTCAACCTGTTTGTGATATGTATACGATAAGTTTCCGACATGTTTATAATATGTCATCCTGCAGTGCGGTGCACCCTATAGTTGGAGTGCTTTGTAAAGCAGACTATCTGTGTTACATAGGGAAAAGTATGTATTGATAAACAATGAATGTTATTTCTGCCCTAAAATGGAAAACTGCAGTATCTGCAAAATTTTCGGAATTGAGATATACCACCTACTGGGCTCGTGAAACACTAATACGCAAGTCACTGCAGTTTCAGAATGATTCTTCAGTGCTTTATTTAGCGGGTCCCATTTGCAGTATCTGCAAAATCAGCAGTAAGACAAGGGAAAACTGTAGTAGCTACCATTTTTCTCAGTTTTGTATTTTTGCAGACACTGCAGTCTTCCATTTTAGGGCAGATTTAGCTTCTTTTCCTCGGAGTGGTTGGCTCATCCTAGGTTAGAGACATCGCCCGCTGTCATGTAATCACCAGGTACATATCCCACCGATTAGGTCAACAATCACAAGTTCTCAAGACAAGTGCCTAAACAGTTCTACTTCTCCCGGAAATCGAACTCAGGGTAACTCACTGATGAGGCGAATGCCATGTTATGAAGAATACTAGAAGCATTTCTCTGGCACCTTAAGTCTTGTCGAATTTACAACCTCGCCAATGTTTTTCAGTCAAATTTCTGTCTTGCGAAGGTTTTACAGTCGAATAGGAGTCTCACTAACGATGTAATGTTGAAATTTAGAATTTTAGGAAAATATTACCGTCGAATTTTGAGTCTCATTGATGCTTCAGTGTATAAATTTACAATTTTGCGAATTTTTTTATGGGGAATTTACGTTCATACGAATATTTTTTTTACTGAGGAATTTCAGTATGACGGATATTCAACATAAATTTACAATCTTGCTGATGTTAATATCGTTCTTCTAACCTTACGAAAGTTTTGTAATCGAATTTGGAGTCTTACTAGTGTTTTTATGTCGAATTTTCAGCCTTCTTCAATGTTCTACAGTCCACTATTGACCCTTTGCCAATGCAAATACGATATTGCATTATCATCTTCTAAAATTACAATATTGCAATAGGATCTCTCAGAGACAGATATGCAAACAGTACTCTCTCTCTCTCTCTGTTTACTTTAGCAAAGCGTATGATGAGAAAGATGAGGAGAATGTTTTAAAATTTCTCATATGCGTAGACCAGAACTGGAATTGGTTGAAAGCTGAGAGCTAAGTTTTTTGTGTTTTTTTATTTTTTGGCATCTCCTTGTTTAATGGTTTGTGATGATGAGTTTGAAGATAATTTTTTCTTCTTGAAGAGAATTTGTTCTCATAATCTGGTAAAAATGAGAAAGTAATTTTTTCTTGTTTTTTTCGTTAATATGAAAATGTATTACTTGAAAGATAAGACAGATTTTTTTCGCAGGTTTTTTCCTAATAGAAATTTGATCAGTGATTAATATCGATAAAGAAAATTTTTTATCAGTTCATTAGTTGGCCAATACGACGAAGATGATAAAGACCACTTTTTTTGTATGTCCAGGCAACCTTGAATCAGCTGAAACTTAACGGATAAAAAAACGCGTTTCCTCAGTCCCCCTTTCTCTAGTTCCTTTTCTTCAGTTCAAGCCCCCCATCTCCCACGTCCTACCCACTTCAGCTATTTGGGCAGGAACCGTAGAGCTATGGAAGGCCATGTCTTCTTCACCCGCCTCAGATTACACGAGAAGATTAACACGTCCCTTCAATTTGCATCAAAAAAACCGCGCGGTCGCCAAAACACGCAGAATTCCTTTCGTCTTCTTCTTCTTCTTCTTCTTCTTCTTCTTCTTCTTCTTCTTCTTCTTCTTCTTCTTCTTCTTCTTCTTTCGCGGTGAAAGCTACAAGAGGCAACGGGGGCCATGATGAATTTTAATGCGATGTAAAGAATGACTTCTAAGGGATGGAAAATTTATTTTGATGGCAATTTCTCCCGAAGTCTTTTGACGTCCACTCGACCTCCAACGAGATGTGAACGTTTTTGGATTTCTACATTTCTAAGGAGAAGGCTTGATGAATTATTAAATGAGTTATTTAAGTCCCTGATTCGTGCTGATTTGAAGCAGGTTTTTTTATCTCTGTTGATTGACAAAGAGAATATCTAAAATTTTTGGCGAATTCCTGATATTCTGAATTGTGTCAGTTAAAAAAAGACCCTTCACTTGAGTTTCGTTGCAATCAACGTTCATTTATGAATTATAAATTTATAAGCGATTGAGACGTGTTCCTGTCGATTATTAAAATTAATATGACAGTGGGGTGGGCACCCTGATACCTTTATCTTGCCCAGGCCCGTTAGGTGAAGACATGACCTCTGTCTCTTTCTACATTTCTTTGGATGGTTCCTTGTTCGTGGGTTTAATAAAAAGATAAATAAACAAATAAATAAATATATTAGTAATTAGATAAATGAATATATAAGTAAATTGAAAATTAATGTATCGGGGACACGGTTCCGTAAGAGTCTTATCATAACGAGAAGTCTGTTATTATGACATCAGTTGGGAGGTCTTAAGTAACGAGAGAGAGAGAGAGAGAGAGAGAGAGAGAGAGAGAGAGAGAGAGAGAGAGAGAGAGAGAGAGAGAGAGATATTATTACTTTTGAAATTCTCCATTTCTCACACTTTTGGACACGCTCCTCACTATAAAGTCTTGAATCCAAATGTTATTCACATTATATATATATATATATATATATATATATATATATATATATATATATATATATATTTAAATATATATACATATATATACATATATATATATATATATATATATATATATATATATATATATATATATATATATATATATATATAATCTTTCTTCATTATTCAGCCTCTCTTTTATCCTCTCTATATCAGGCCTGGGCAACATAAGGAAAAAAGACTTCTTCCTATCAGTCCCTATGTAAAAAAGACTTAGGAAATTATTTTACTAATAATAATGACAAGAAGGTCTCTGCTGTAAGAATCTCTCTTCTGCAAATCGAGGTATTTACGACCAGCTTTTATGGAAAGGCCTACGTAAAGGGCAACTGTACCGTGTTATCTAGTTCAGGCTTGAAGAAAAAGAGATAAAAAAAAAAAGAGACAGAGAGCTGAGAGACAGGAATGAGGTAACCTGGGTAGAAGCCTGAGGATTTGATTTTTAACTTAACAAAAAAAAAAAAACAAATGAAACTAACTCTCAGTTTATTTTGTAATATATGTACCCTTCATTTTTCTGTCGGAATTTTAGAAGAGGATATAAGAACTGGAAGGAGATTTGAGTATATTCATTTCTAAATGGAACAGATCCAAGAGGCAATGAGATTAGTAGAAGAATTAAAGGAAAACAAACGAAAATCAAGGTACGTCAGTAAAAAAAGTTATCGTTTTCATGCAACCTCTGATACTTTGTTAAACAGGCAGCATAGAAAGAATTTACTTCAAGTATTGACGTGGGTGGACGAGTACCACTATAAATCTCTCTCTCTCTCTCTCTCTCTCTCTCTCTCTCTCTCTCTCTCTCTCTCTCTCTCTCAAGCGTAATCAAGTAGACATGTTGATATTTACGTTGTGGTCACTAAAGGCAGCATCAAGTTTCCATAAACGCACTCCGCCCGTTGAACCGTTAGTCAGACCATTTGCGTCTTCCAGTTTAAAGAGTAAAAGATACAATGTATTTTTGTTCTATCATTTCTGTTGGCAAAATGAAGCTTTGGCGTTCTTCCTTGTGCGAAATCGTTTCCAGAATAAAGAAGGACAAGGATCTGTAGATTTCATCTTATGCAGAAGAAGGACAAGAATCTCTGGGTCCCATTTGTTGCAGAAGACTTTCCAGAGTAAAGGATAAAAATACTTGATTTAACTTAATGCAGAATTTTCCTAGACCACAGAAGACAAGACCCTTTGGATCCTATTTTAATGCAGAAGGTTCTTCGGTACAAAGAGGGACAAGAAACTTTTGGACTCCATTTAATGCAGAAAATTTTTCAATACAAAGAAGGACAAGAATCTTTTGGACTACATTTAATGCAGAAAATTTTTCAAAACAAATAAGCAAAAGACATCTTCTGGATTCTGTGCAATGCAGATTTTCCGGAACAAAGGAAATAAAACTGTAGGATTTCAGTGAATTTTTATAATTTTCCGGAACGGAAAAGAAGCCAAGCTTTTGTTTCCACTTATGTCCGGAAATCTTTGAATAAAAGAGGACGCGAAGCTTTTGGATTCCAGAAATCTCTGAACAAAGGAGGATGTGAAGCTTCTGGATTCCAGTTTATGCCGACAAATCTTCAGAAAAAAGGAAATATAGCTTTAGAATAATAAATAGTTAAGTATATCTTGTATATAGCTTTAGAATAATAAATAGTTAAGTTCAATATATCTTAGTTTAACCAGACCACTAAGCTGATTAACAGCTCTCTTAGGGCTGGCCCGAAGGGTTAGGTTTATTTTACGTAGCTAAGAACTAACTGGTTACCTAGCAACGGGACCTACAGCTTATTGTGGAATCCGAACCATATTATGACGAGAAATGAATTTCTGTCACCAGAAATAAATTCCTCTAATTCTTCATTGGCCGGTTGGAGAGTCGAACGCTGGGCCAACAGCGTGCTAGCCGAGAGCTCTACCACCCTTCCAATGAAGAACTAATAATAAATAGTAAATTTTAAAAATTCATCAGCGCGAGTATATCGAATTTATTGTCGTACATCTACCAATTGGTGAACGATATTGAGTTTACCGTTATTTATCAATTGTTCAGCCTTTTTGTAAGAATTTTTATTAGGTTATTATGTTTATTTATTTTACATTACAAACCTCAAAGCATTAGAAAGTGCAAGTGGTGTACAGAGACAACATTTAATTGCTATTTAACCCAGTTCACCTTCACAACAACAAGATATTACTGACCCCCCCTCCTCTCCCTACGAACTACCCCCCCTCCATTCCCCTACCCCCTCTCTCTCCTTGCAAATGTGAGTGTTCCATTCTTGAGAATCACGATTTCACAGCGAGTTTATTTCTTCTTCTTCTTCTTCTTCTTCTTCTTCTTCTTCTTCTCTTCTTCTTCATTAATATTGTAGTTTTCTGTAAAAGAAAACTATTGAGATGGCTTTGTCTGTCCGTCCACATTTTTTACTGTCCGCACTTTTTCTGTCCGCCCTCAGATCTTAAAAACTACTGAGGCTAGAGGGCTGCAAATTGTAATGTTGATCATCCACCCCCCAGTCATCAAACATACCAAATTGCAGCCCCCTAGCCTCAGTAGTTTTTATTTTAGTTAAGGTTAAAGTTAGCCATAATCCGGCCGTGGGTAAAGTTTCATGGGCCGCGGCTCATACATCATTATACCAAGACCACCGAAAGATGGAGCAATTTTCGGTGGCCTTGAATATAAACTGTAGCGGCTGTACAGAAAACTCGATTGCGCCGAAGAAACTTCGGCGCATTTATTACTTGTTTATTTATGCTTCTTCTTTGTGTTGCTCACGGCGAGGGTCTTTTTTTTTTTTTTTTTTTTTATCCTGGGGCTTTGATCACTTTTGGTTTATTAGACGCATAGAAGGGCTGGATTATTTCACGATGAATGTTTCTACATCTTGGTTTTCAAGTGACCCCTTACCTGGGTGATATAATAAGGGATGTTTCTAAGTGTCCGATAAAACCTAAATTATTCTTTAGGCACAGGAATGACGGACTGTTCTATAGGAAGTGTTCTCCATAGAGGGCGGAGGGGTTAGTGCCGTCAGTGCTCTTCAAGCTATGCATTGTGGGAATTACCTAAGGTTCTTTGCAGCGTCCCTTCGGCCCCTAGCTGCAACCCCTTTCATTCCTTTTACTGTACCTCCGTTCATATTCTCTTTCTTCCATCTTACTCTCCACCCTCTCCTAACAGTTGTTTCGTAGTGCAACTGCGAGGCTCTCCTCCTGTTACACCGTTCAAACCTTTTATTGTTAATTTCCGTTTCAGCGCTGAATGACCTAATAGGTCTCAGCGCTTGGCCTCTGACCTAAATTCTATATTCAATTCCCTATAGGAAGTGTTCGTCTCTTTGCTTCTTGACAGCTGAAATAAAAAAATAATAAAAAACTTAGTTTTTTTTTTCCGCCCAGCACAGACTGCAGCTGTGCAGTGTCCTTGCGAGAAATACCCGCCCAAAAAATCCGGCTGTGCAAAACCCACAGGTTTTTTACGAAAATATAAAGAATTTTGTAATTTTTAAAAGTGGCAGTTATTCTCGGAAACAGGACACGATGAATTAGGCATTCAGGATCATAATAGCATTTTGGTTATGTTCGAGTGCTTGTACTCGCCTTGTGCCTCCAGGGAAATCCCAGGCGAACACAACATCCAGAGGTGTAAGGCCAAGAGGAGAGGTCATGTGCTCCTGCTCTTCGTGACTGAGGCTGGACCTCCCATTCCACCCCCAAAATCTCCCTCGCTCCACTACCTACTCCTCCTCCTCCTCCTCCCTCTCCCCCTCCTCACCTTCTCTCCCTCCTCTTCCTCCTTCTCTTCCCTCCCTCCTCCTCCTCACCTTCTCTCCCTCCTCCTCCTCACCTTCTCTCCCTCCTCCTTCTCTTCTCTCCCTCTTCCTCCTAGTCTTCTATTCCTCCTCCTTCTTTGCTGGTCCTCCTTTTCCTCCTCACCTTCTCTCCCTCTTCCTCCTTCTCTTCTCTCTCTCCTCCTCTTCTCTCCCTCCTCCTCCTCCTTTCTTCTCGCCCTCTTCTTCCTTTTCTTCTCTCCCCCTCCTCTTCTCTCACTCCTCCTCCTTCTTTTCTGGCCCCCTCCCCCTCCCCTCCCCTGCCCCTTCCCCTCCTCCTCCTCCTCCTCCTCCTCCTCCTCCTCCTCCTCCTCCTCCTCCTCCTCCTCCTCCTCCTCCTCCTCCTCCTCCTCTTTCTCTCCCTTCTCTTCTCTCCCTCCTCATCCTCCTTCTCTTGTCTCCCCTTCCTCCCCTCCTCCTCCTCCTCCTCCTCCTCCTCCTCCAAATAAGTAGAGGGTGTACACTCAGGAGATCCTGAAGATCCTGTTAGGACGGCGTCCCTCTTAGAGGGAGTGGAGCGAGTATTTAGCTCCTCATTATCTTTACTTTTATCTAATGTAACAGTCAGCCAGACTGACAGGGTCTTCCCAATCTGGGACTTTTAGAAAAGGACTTTTGATTTCTGTATTTTTAGTTTTATGGGAAAACTGGCAGGACGGTTCGTCACGGACCCCTTTTAGCTTAGTCATGCCAAAAAAAAACAAAAGGTTGAGAACAAAGTTATCCCTTGTTTTCAAGGTCTTTCAAGTCTCAGAACTCGGCGAGATTATTGCATGGTGGTTGGCTTGTAATGTTATATCTTTAGATTTTGCAATTTGGGAGGAATTGGTTTTGTACGAAGAAGGGTATTCTATATTTTCCCCGGTGTTAAGATTATATAGCAACTGTGTGCAATTTTCTGGTCTTTTTTCCTTTATTGAAAAAAAAAGTTTCTTTTGCAATAGAACTTGTCAGGGTTAAATGTGCAGAGTTCACACACACACAGAGCATGTTTATCATGCACTCTCATAAATATGACCGAACCTTTAAAACGAATGGTTTTATATAATTAGATATGTATCTGTACAATTTAAATAACTGGATTGAAGGCAGTGTCACATACGTTTCTGTAGAGCACAATGCAAATAATCTGAACAAGTTATGAGACGTTCCAGTTATACACAATCAACTATGCCGAAGTGAATAAGTTTTGGAGCTCCTTCGGTCTCCCTGTGGTGTTGTGCTCCCTCCAGGCACCGTCAGAAGAGGACAAGGTCATCCGGTCGGCGCTGTTGTCCGGTTCCTCCTGCAGTCAGTCGGTGCTGCTGCTGCTGCTCCTGCCGTCTTGGGGTCAAATAACTGTTGGGTTCTGGTCAAGGATAATCCTGGAGGGGGTTTTTGGGGGGGGAGGCGAAAATTATTAACTTCAAAGCCGTCATAAAAGGTAATCAATCCTGCATCAACTTTTGCCTTCCTCTGGGAGCAAGACGCGTCTTTTCCCTTTTGCTTTAACTTGAATGATGTTTCTCTTTTGGGGACAGATGTTATCCGTCTTACTTTGAGAACACGAGTCGATTTTTTCGCATTTAAATATTTTAGTGATGTTTCTCTTCGGACGCGTTATCACATGCCTTCTTAAAAGGACTTGGGGCGTTTGTTCGGTTAGAATAAATATTTAAGTGTCGTACCTCCTCAGATAAGCTGATATGAGACGATTGTTTTGCTAGAAGACTTTGGTGTCGTACCCCCTCAGATAAGCTGATATGAGACGATTGTTTTGCTAGAAGACTTTAGTGTCGTACCCCCTCAGATAAGTTTATATGAGACGATTATTCTGTTAGAAAAGGCTTTAGTGTCGTGCCCCCTCAGATAAGTTGATATGAGACGATTGTTCGTTAGAAAAGGCTTTAGTGTCGTGCCCCCTCAGATAAGTTGGCAACTGGCAGTGATATTTCCCGTTTAGACGAAGTGGCAAGACAAAGAGAATGGCTGTTGAATGCCTGATTGAGTTCATGACTTCCAGGCCGTTTCCTTTCGGTAAAGGTGATCCGGAGTCTGTTCTTGGGTGAGTGGGGGCGTTGGAGGTGATCGACTGGGTCTCAGATCTCTCTCTCTCTCTCTCTCTCTCTCTCTCTCCTTCCTTCCTTCCTTCCTTCCTTCCTTGCTTATTTTTTAACAGTAACCCCGTAGAATGATTAATTTCTCTCTCTCTCTCTCTCTCTCTCTCTCTCTCTCTCTCTCTCTCTCAATGATCTGTCGCGCCCTTTAGGATTAAACCTCATACTGAGGCTGTGACCATTGTTTAGGTGACGTTAAGAATGGACACTTTTTTTTTCACTTCTCCAAATGTTTTTCTTTGCGTCAGAATTCAGGTTGGGACGGTTAATTGCCATTTCTGTCGGCCTCAAATTAACTTGAATAGATGTTAAGGAAAAAAGTTGTATATTTCTTGCGTAAATTGCCTAATTGTCTTGGCATGAAGACTAGATTGCCCAACCTAGGGTTAGCAAATCGTCTCCCCCACAGGGGTTTAGTGCCGTCAGTGCACCTCATGTGGTGCACTGTAGGCATTACTTAAGGTTCTTTGCAGCGTGCCTTCGGCCCCTAGCTGCGACCCCTTTCGTTTCTTTTACTGTACCTCCTTTCATGTTCTCTTTCTTTCATCTTACTCTCCACCCTCCCCTAACAGTTGATTCATAGTGCAATTGCGGGGTTTTCTTCATGTTACACCTTTCAAACCTTTTACTGTTAATTTCCATTTCAGCGCTGAATGACCTCATAGGTCCCAGTGCTTGGCCTCTGGCCTAAATTCTATATTCAGTTCAGTTCAGCATATTCTCTCTTGAACTCCGTACCTTGAAATGATTATTAAATGCTAAAGTCTTCTTCGTATTATATGAATGGATAATTTACGCTGATGTATCAACATTCAAATTAATGAATAAACACTTAATTCATTAAACCATCCAGCAATTGATGTACTGTACTCAAGCTGATTTACCTCAATTTGCCAGTGAATGAAGAAATCACTTTGATTCAAAAGGTTTCAAGCTTATGCAAGTGTCACTTGCTCACCCGAATTTTCGTTGGTTGGTGTGGAAAGGTCAGTGAACATAGAGCCATTTGTTCGTGACGAGATCAAGACACGTGATTGGCTGGAGTGAGAGGTAATTTTAGCAAATTTCGTCGAAAATTTTGAACCATGTCGTGCGTATTTCTTGCGTATTTTTGTAGCGATTGCATTTTCAAAATTATTTACTCTGAGTTGCCAGTTTGATATTGGAGAGAGAGAGAGAGAGAGAGAGAGAGAGAGAGAGAGAGCGAAAAAAGGCACGAAGAGAAGGGTATGGACGGCCATCTGACACGAGGAAAGAATGTAGAAATCGGAGAAAACAGAATCTGCCGAGAATCCCAGAGCCGGAAAAACGAAAGTTGCCATACAATCCGTGAATCGACAATACACGTGTTTTCATTTTATTGGATTATTTTTTCCCCTAGCTCTGACAATACCTTTGTGAATCTTTTATTTCTTGGCCTGTACTATTCAGACGCCACAAAAAGGTCAACTAAGGTCACGTGGGGTAAGCCACTTCCGGACGGGTAGACGATTTCCCTTACTCTCTCTCTTTTGCTAAGCCCTCCTCAGGGAATCGGGAGAAGGCGAGATTTGTTGCGAAAGTACACCGAAAGACCAAATGGAAAGTGACAGATATTCATTTTTTTTTTAATTATGCGTTTTCTCCTCATTAAAGGGTGGGTCATGAGAAAGACAGCATAATGGTTACTGCCCCATTCTCATGTAAACGGTTGAATCATGTATGGAGTTTTTAAAAATGAAATTGTATTGACATACATTGTCATTCATATAAATATATATATATATATATATATATATATATATATATATATATATATATATATATATATATATATATTCATATATAATATATATATATATATATATATATATATATATATATATATATATATATACATATATTATATATGCTATATATGTATATATATGTATAACATACATAAATACATATATACATACATACACTTTCATTGTATGTTTCTTGATGAACTTTGACCTTTTTTTTTTTTTTTTTACCAACCGCCCCCTCGCCATTTTCTCTTTAATCTCGGGTTAGGCAAGGACGTTGGGTCTACCGCTGGTAATCTCCGCATCAAAGTTCTCTGAAGGAATGACCTCTGCTGGTTTACCTGGAAATTTATCTACAGATGATTTGTATTATTTTATTTCTTAAGCCGTTTTATTTTTTAATTTGAATAAAATAAATTTGTTTTTTCAAGAGACTTCTACTCCATAATTGTCAGTTATGCTTGCACGTGGGTTTTTAAAACCAATGTTGAGAGAGAGAGAGAGAGAGAATTTTATGTAAAATGATGAGAGAGTCGTGTATAAAAATAGTGAAGGTAGATTATATATATATATATATATATATATATATATATATATATATATATATATATATATATATATATATATAGAGAGAGAGAGAGAGAGAGAGAGAGAGAGAGAGAGAGAAAAAATTTTTATGTAAAATGATAAAAGAGTTATGTATAAAAATAGTGAAAATAGGTTGGGGAGAGAGAGAGAGAGAGAGAGAGAGAGAGAGAGAGAGAGAGAGAGAGAGAGAGAGATTAGATATAAAATGGCGAGAGAGAGCCATGTAGAAAAATACTGAAAATTAGTGAGAGAGAGAGAGAGAATTATAGATTACAACACAAGACCCACATCACATTACAACCTTCCTAACCATGATTTAGGTAGATAGGATGTCATTATATCTTCTTAAGAAGAATATGATGACATCATACTCCCAACCAAGAAGAAAGCAAAGTAGTGGAGTGTAAAATGAATTTCTTTAATGAGATGACATTGAGTTGTATCACCGCGCGATTATATTGCATTGACGATAGAGGAATTATAAAAAAAATTACACGTATTAATTATACGCAATAATTATTGTGGTCGACTTGTGGGTTGCGTCCTCGGCATATAACTTTCGTTTCTCAATGTTAATGTTAAATATCAACATTGTTAATATATTGCTTTAGAGTAATGGCTCTCTTGCGACAAATATGTGTAAAATTATACAGTCATTTAGATAAAACGTAGAATTATATTCGTGGCAGCGAATGTAAATTTATTATGCAGTTAGAAAAAAGTAAATTGTGTTAATCGCAGACTTTATTATCTCTTCACTTTACTACTAAGGTATTCTCTCTCTCTCTCTCTCTCTCTCTCTCTCTCTCTCTCTCTCTCTCTATCACAGCATCCCCGAATTGAGCGATTATTCATGTTCTGTTATGATTTGGTAGTTCAACCAGACCAAAAAAGTCATAATTCTTAAACCTAATTGGTCATGACTGAAAGGTCTACTTTTTAATAGAAAAAAAATTGATATCAAATAAAGTTGCAGCTGAAAATTTCGCCTTAAGATAAACTCGAAATATCGAAGATTTGCACTAAATTCCTGTAAGGAATCTCTTCCCCCCTCCCCGTAGGGGGGTAGTGCCGTCAGTGTACCTCATGCGGTCCACTGTAGGCATTACTTAAGGTTCTTTGCAGCGTGCCTTCGGCCCCAGCTGCAACCCCTTTCTTTCCTTTTCTGTACTTCCTTTCGTATTCTCTTTCTTCCATGTTACTTTCCACCCTCTCCTAACAATTGATTCATGGTGCAACTGCGAGGTTTTCCTCCTGTTACACCTTTCAACCCTTTCACTGTCAATTTTCTTTTCAGCGCTGAATGACCTTATAGGTCCCAGTGCTTGGCCTGTGGCCTAAATCCAATATTCATTTCAATCAGTTCAATAAAAGGAATGTCTCCCCTGTTCTGTCCTATTCAGGACCCACTTATCCTAGTCCAGTTTAACCCTAGGCGATCTTATGACCTGGAAAAGCAATTGAAGAAGCATTAACGCAACAGCATTCCAGTCCTGACCGAATTCCCGAGCTGCAGACAAACGAAGAATAAGTGCATTCGTGCACGAGAACCACCTTTTCTTTCTCCTTCCATTTGCAAGCGAGAAAGTCGCTCGTCCGAATCCGTCGAATTAATGGCACACGTATAGATAAACGAGTCATGTCAACTATGCTGCTGGCTTTTCTCCCGGGGCGGGATTCCAGCGCTAGAAAGCCTCGGATAATGACAAAAAAACTTGAGCGTATTCCAGTCATACGAGGGACTGCTCTGAATACGGAGGAGAGACAGCTTCCAGCTCTGTCAACGCCCCCACCCCCACCCCCATCTAGGATCATGGAATATTTAATTTCATTATGTTCTGGGTATTGTACCATCTGTTTGTAGATCCTTGTCCTACTCTCCAGGCTGTTCTGCAATCCAGGATCTCCTCTGGAACTACTTCCAGTTTTCCAGTCTTTCCTCCAGGGGCTCTCGTGTCCTTAAACACCAAAGGACCCGTTTATTTGCATAGAGAATGTGCAGGCAACCCCCTCCCCGACAACACAGCCCAGATCACAGAATATTTAATTCCGTTATGCTTTGGGTGTTTTACCGTGTGTGTTTAGCTCCTTGTCCTGCGCTCCAGACTGTTCAGCATTCCAGGATCTCCTCTGGAACATAAGTCCAGTTTTCCAGTCTTTCTTCCAGGGGCTCTCGTGTCCTTAAACATCAAAGGACCCGTTTAATTGCATAGGGAATGCTGCTTCCGCTTCTCTTTGGCTGTTTGGCGTCTCTAACTTCTTAACCTTGCTCCAGTTTCATCTTGTTTTTTAGATCATATCCTACTGGTATTTCCTGTGAGAGTAAAAACGTGTCTCAGTAATATCGTTAGATTAATTTAATAATAATAATAATAATAATAATAATAATAATAAATATCTTAGTGCCACCTTCCTATTAAATCATTTTCATATTACTTTGTAAGAATGACCAGTGATGATTTTTATTTAGCATATTTAGGAAAACAGGGAACAGTTTTAATAACCAGTTTTGTGCAGAATATCTCCCAAAATATTTCCCCAACAGCTGATGCCGGAGATCTTGCGTCTCGTGTAAAGTTTATTACCAAATTTCTGTTTTCAAAAATGGAAAAGCTCAAAACCTTAGACCTCAGACTTGAGGCGTCCTCGAAAGGCAGTTGTTCCACCGAAGGCTAAACATTTTCCCAGTTTGTGTATATTCACA
>NC_089741.1:43301037-43331037 GCF_040412425.1 Macrobrachium rosenbergii
ATGGGTCCATGGAACTAGAGAAAAAATGGTAGAGGCGTTTTTTTCTGTACTTGCTAAACGATTATTGTGGCCTTTAGTAATGACCCTCCCCTTCTATTCCTCCCCCTCTCCCTTTTCTTCCTCCTCCTCCTCCTCTTCTTCTTCTTCTTCTTCTTCTTCTTCTTCTTCTTCTTCTGCCTCCTGACGAAAGCCCTCGCTCCCTTTCATAACTTCTTTGCATGTCGTAGGAGAACAGGTTCCGGGGACGTAATCATCGGGTACCGAAGGGGCACTAAATGAAAGGCTTGTGCCATGCCAATGAGAGCATCAGTCTCTTCTCTCTCTCTCTCTCTCTCTCCCTCTCATTTTCTCCCCGTTCATTTTTTTTCTCTCTCTCTCTTTGTGCTACGATTACCCAGCATTAATATGCGGCCACCCCGACCAAAAACTCGCTCGTCGTAGCGACACAAAACAGGAAACAAACAACGAGACACACACACACAGAATCGATCGAGGAGGAGCAAGGTCACCCGGTGACATTTACTCGATCCTCGGCGGGAGGGGCTTTGGCGATACCTCTTGACCAAGGCGCCCGTCCGGACGAAAAATTCCGAGTGCAGTTCTTGCCCCAAGATGAAGCTGGGGAGATGCCGCTTCAGGTTAAAGGATATACGTAAACACCTGCCGATCGCCGTCTCCTGCGTGGTGATCGCCGTGTGCTCCGCCGTGACCTTACTGGTGGTGCTCCTGCCGAAGTTCGAGTTCTCGCTAGCCGAGAAGGATGACAACGCCTGCCGGGAGACTGCGGACGCCGTGATTCAAGTCACGGAGGTGACCGTGGTTGCCAAAGTGCATCAGCAAGTTACCGATGAAGGAGGAGGAGGAGGAGGAGGAGGAGGAGGAGGAGGAGGAGGAGGAGGAGGAATTCTCATGAAGAAGGGTGAGTGAGTTCGGAAGTGATTAGGAATCGCCACCTCCATGTATATATACAGTATATATTATATATTCATTGTGCATGTGCAGAAAATCTTACGTACGTCACTATCAAAAGAAACGGTTGGACTACGTGTTTGAAACAAATCTGAGTGGAAATAGTGTCATTTTCCACAGGAGTTCTCAGGCCACTTATTATTATCAGGCGAAGTGAGGCTCAAATAAACATTCTTGGCATCGGACATCCCAACATTGCTGTACGTTCTTCTGTGTTTCCTAGTCGTCTAGCATGTGTCATTCACAAAAGGCAGGCTTTATGCATTGAACGAGCTTGACACGATCAGCCATGCCCATCTCGGTGCTTCAGAATATAAAAAACGGTGCTCATATCTGTTAAACATTGAAGGAGGAATGCTTATCATCTTCGTAGCGTAATCTCTTGTTGGGGTCGCTGTTACTAGGAATGCCATTCAGTGGCGAGGAAGGAGAAGATAGGCAACTGATAACAAAGGAGAGATAGGATCATCTACTACCTTATTTCTCTGGCTCTTGGGCCTCAATGTGATCCATTGCTGCTTACACAGATCTTCGCTCCATATTATTTTGTTGTGCGTTCATGTCAGTCCAGTCATTGTGTGAATCTCATACCCAGGATATGTAGGAGACGGTCCAATAGGTAAACACGACCCCCTACCTCCCCCCCCCCCACCCCCACCCCACCCCAACTCCCATGAGAGTTTCTGAGAGTATACCCATAGGTCCTCTGGATGGGAAGGATGAAGTTGGGTGTATATGTTCAGTCCTTCTCGCCAAACTCGATCAAGATATGTGATATCCTACGCAGGTGCCACTCATGGTCTCTCCTTATGCCTGTTTTGGAAGGGACGTTTCACAAAAACAAACCCACCAAGCACACGTTGCCCACTTCTTCCGCGTCCCGTTTGTTCATTTCGCCTTGGAGCATGTTTGTGAGTGTAAATAATAAGACACAGATATATGAAGTTGAACATTTTGGAAGGGAGGACTTGAGCAGAAAAGCAAGTGTGAAGCTGTGATGTTTAATATCAGGAAGAGCCGTAGCACACTGTGTAGTATTAATACTTATTACTGTGTAAATGATATATGTATGCGTGTGTTTGTGTTTGTATAAACACACACACACACACACACACACACATATATATATATATATATATATATATATATATATATATAATCATCCTCTATATATATATATATATATATATATATATATATATATATATATATATATATATATATATATATATATATATATATATATATATATATATATATATATATATATATATATATATATATATATATATATATATATATATATATATATATATATATATATATATATATATATATATATATATATATATATATATTATATATATATATATATATATATATATATATATATATATATATATATATATATATATATATATATATATATATATATATGCAGTCAGTATGTACCTGCACCTGGTGATTAGTCTACTCTGGTAGTTTGCAGTCAGACTGTAAAAGTAACTTCATCGATAAAAGACTATTTTAGAACCGAACGTAAGGAGCCATCCCCTCTAGAGAAAAATAGTGCTTAGGGAAAATGAGAAAACAAATAACTGAATAAACAGGTATATTTATACATACAGTATGTAAATGTCTTTTTAAAAACTCTCTTTACACATCATTCTCTCTTTTTTTTTTTTGCAGATGCCTGCTCTCCCGGGTATTCGAAGTTCCAGAGCAGGTGCTATAAAATCTACGATGCACTCACACCAGTGGACTTCGCTACCGCCCAGAGGAAGTGCGTATCTCTCTCTCTCTCTCTCTCTCTCTCTCTCTCTCTCTCTCTCTCTCTCTCTAATATTACTTTAGCCTGTATTGTTTCAATGATAATTCTTGGGCAAGAGGCCCTGATTACGTAAGCTATGTGGAAGTCTTGAAAGTATGTCCAGTTTTTGTCTTTTCACAAAATCTAGTTTTTTGGTGTAAAGGAAATTGGTTCACATCAACAGTTAATATGAAATTCGATTAAACACTTTAAATTCACTTAAATTTATCTTACACTATAAATCTGAAAGTTAATCGCACCTTTTAAATATTTTTACAATTAACTTTTGAAATCAAGAGATTCATGTTAATAACAAATCTTTTCAAATTTTCTTGGCGTAATTTTTTCACAACTTTTATTGAAATGAAGTAATGAGAATTCCTATTTACTTGCAAGTAACAAGCCTTTATGTCTTCCAGAATTCCCTCTGCAATAAAAGCAACTAATAAAAAAATTGTTTTTTAAATTGTTTGAATTCGCTTATTCTAGAGCTTACAAAGGAAGCAAACGAATGAAAATAGTTTTTTTAAAACAATCATAATGAATCATTATGAAATTATTTACCTTTTAAAGCCTTCTTTAACCAATTCAAATTAGAATTCAGCTTCAAAGCAAGGCAAAGAAGAGAAATATATTTATAAAGTTTCCTTTCTCCTTAGTTTACTTGATTTCATCTCAGTCAGAATTTGTCTTCATAAGCAAGAATGGATTTTAAAACTGAATTCAGTTTCTCTATAAAATCAGTTTCAGTTAACTCCGTGAACTTAATGACCTTTTAAAATGTCATTGAATTCATTCATACCCCAGTGACCATTCTTTGTTCATATTCTCCGATTATCCTAATCCTCCATTAAACCTTTTGAATTCATTGAGTTCACTCCTAGTAGGCTGACCAGCTATTCGTGGTTGGATAGTCTTAAGATCTGTTAAAATGATTTGAAATTCTCTCGTAAAACGCTAGCTAGCCCTGAAAAGCGAATTTAAATTCTTTCGTAAAATGCTAGCTAGCCCTAAAACATTTTTAAAACATTCAAATCCTTTCATATAATGTTAGCTATATCTAAAACATTTTTAAAACTAATTTAAATCCTTTCGCACAACGCTGTCTGGCCATAAACTTTTTTTTAAAACGGATTTAAATTTTTTCGTCAAACGCTAGCAAACCTTAAACATTTTAAAAACTAATTTAAATCTTTTCGTACAATGCTAGCTATCCCTAAGACATTTTTAAACCTAATTTAAATCCTTTCGTACAACGCTGTCTGGCTGTAAACTTTTTTAAAACGGATTTAAATTCTTTCGTCAAACGCTAGCTAACCTTAAACATTTTAAAAACTAATCTAAATCCTTTTGTACAACGCCAGCTATCCCCTAGACATTTTTAAAAAGAATCTAAATCCTATCGTACAACGCTACCTGGCCATCCTGCCATCCTTTGCCAGTATCCTTCGACAATCCTAACGCCTTCCTCCCTCTCGACAGATGTCAAGCCGACGGAGCTATTTTGGCAGCCGACAAGTCCCCTCAAGTGCACAACTTCCTGAAGACCCTTCTGAAGCCTTATCTGTCGGAGACCGTAGACTCACAGTACCGCCGAGCCTTCATCGGTCTCATGTGCCAGTAAGTCTTTTTTTTTTTTTACTGTCTTCAAGTATTTACTGTTTTATTACCTTGAAAGTTTTGTGTTTTGTAAGTTTGTTTTGTTTTTCTGTAAGCATCGGTCTCATGTGCCAGGAAGTCTTTTTTGTTTTCGTCTTTAAGTATTTACTATTTTATTTACTTAAAAAAAGAAAGAATTTAATCTTGAGGTTTGTAAGTTTGTTTTTTTTTATTTTCTTTAAGCATTTACTGATTTACTTTAATTAAAAACAAACAAAAATTAGGTATTCAGAGTCTGAAAGTTTTTGTCATGTGCCAGTAAATTGTTTTTTTTTTTACTTTGTCTTCCAGTGTGTTCTATTCTCATTTACTTGAAAGAAGGAAAAAATTTATCTTGAGTTTTTGTAAGTTTTCTCGTGTGCCAGTAAATTTTTTGTACTTTTTGTTTTTTCAAGTATAAACTGATTCATAAATAAAAATCTTGACTCCAAAAACTTGGCTTTATGTACTAGGAAGTTTTTAATCATGTGCATTCCGATTCACACAGTGTTTGTTACCATTTATCAAAAATTTCTGTGTCACGTTTGGTTTTAGGTTTTTTGGTACGAGATATAAGCAATTTTTTGGGAAGTTTTTTTTTTATAAAACAAGTAAAAGCAAAAGTCACACAGAGATGCAAAACTTATCGCCCTTTATTCCATGAATGGGTATGCAAAATAATAAAAGTATTAAACAGAAAAATGATTGAACAGGACACTTGAAAACTTCGCTTTCAGTATTATTATTGTTATTTATTTATATAACAAATGAATGTCGTTAAGAAAATGAAAGGCATTCTGAGGATATGTAGATAAATTCTAGTTTTGAGGTTTATTTATGAAAATCCCCCGTAGGAAGGTAGTGCCGTCAGTGCACCTCATGCGGTGCACTGTAGGCATTACTTAAGGTTATTTGCAGCATGCCTTCGGCCCAAAGCAGCATCCCCGTTCGTTCCTTTTACTGTACCTCCTTTTATATTCTCTTCCATCTTACTTTCCACCCTCTCCTAACAATTGATTCATAATGCAACTGCTTTGAGGTTTTCCTCCTGTTACACCTTTCAAACCTTTTACTGTCAATTTCCGTTTCAGCGCTGAATGACCTCATAGGTCCCAGCGCTTGGCCTGTGGCCTAAACTCTATATTCAATTCAGGTCAGTTCTTATTTTAAATACAAATGTGAATATGAAGCTAACAGTCTCAAAAAGGAAAGCGTAATTGGGTAATTTGGAGAGAATCAAATAATCCAATTGATCAAGGAAAATGTAACTGAAGTTTCGCTGTATTAATGACCCTGAGAGTCCGCAGACCAGTTTATAACATATCAATCAGTTATTCAGCTCTCACCCTGAGTCTTATAATGCCTTCCTTATTTGAAAATCATTATTACGAGAAAAAAAATCTTTAATTCCGGGAACAAGACGGTAACATGAGTCACCATCATTGGCATCTAGTTCCAACGTAATAATCTTACCCTTCGCTTGGATGACCTCATAGTTCAGATCGCTAATTGGATTCAGTCCACGGCGATAGTCTAACCGATGACCTCTGCCTTACTTTTTGTTTACCTTTAAGCCTCGTATCACCAGCCAAACCACCAGTTCTCATATTTTTCTATGAGGAAAAAGTTCTTTCGAAGTCATATTTTTACCCGGTACTCTTAGGCTTTGGAATTTTCTCCATCCTTCCCTCTCCTCGCTGTTTTTTTTTTATTTTGTGCTCCAAACGGATCTGGAAAAGATAAGGTCATTGAGGTGCTACTGGTGCTATTTCGAAATTGCAATTTTCAGAAATCAACAGCCCTTTACAAAGGAAAAGTAATGAGGCGGGTTGATTATACAAGCAAGTTGCATCAGCTTATATTCTCTCTCTCTCTCTCTCTCTCTCTCTCTCTCTCTCTCTCTCTCTCTCTCTCTCTCTCTCTCTCTCTCTCTCTCTCCATTCTGTCATGATTTACACAACTCCTTTTGTGCCCTAAAACTAATTATTTTCTTTTGCTAGTCATTTCCTCTTTCCGTTGCATCTTTCCTGTGGTGACTTTCATTATAAGTTTGCTATATCCACCTGTGATATACTTCTCTTCTCATTTTCCATCTTCTGGGTTTTCACAAATAAGCTAATTGCCCAGATGGCTTGTTCCAAATTAGGTGTGTATCTGTGTACGTCTTAAATAATAATAATAATAATAATAATAATAATAATAATAATAATAATAATAGTTTCTTCTCCAGATGAGGTCGAGCAGAAACACGTATCCAGTCAAATGATTTTCTAATTTAACAACGATTCCCATGGAACGCATCCAGACCCCTTAGCTTCTTTCAGTCAGGTCCCAGTAAATGTCATTGATTAGATTTGAATAGCGATCATTGCTTTTCCTATGCAAACCAGCATTTCAAGCATGCCTATAATTGACTGCAAATCTTGCATTTGAAGCAAATGTTCCCGATATCGGCAACAGGCAGAAAAGAAAATAGGTTTCGTCGAAAATTGCTGGAAAGCGGAATCTAATTTCATGTCGAGTTTAATCCACGGTTGCGTTCAGTTTGACGGGGTTGTCTACGGTAGACATATCATTTCGGTTATTATTTCTCATTTCCTTACCTTCATGCGTATCGTCATACTTTTAAGAATATTAATATCTTGATTATTAGGATAGGTTCTAGATAAGATTTACGTCACAGTATTCCTTTTCATTTCGATTTGATGTCTATTTTTAGTTATTTTAATCTTCTCATATTAAGACCATATTGTCTTCACATAGAATCTGCATTAGCAATATAATCGTATTTTATAATGAAAATATTATGGGTGTTGCAGAAACTTTGCAGATGTTATTACTTGCCATTTTAAGATTAGAGTGATTTCGTCCATTTTATACAAGCCATTTCTTTAATTTCGAGCTTTATGTTTTCTGTCTTTCTTAACCTTTCCCAACATTACCTTTCACCCCATGACGTTCACTTTCCTTTTCTTCCACCCCCCCCTTTCTTCTTATGTTACTTTTTCTTCATTTTCCTTTTCCTCTGCTTCCACTTAAAACCAATTTTACAGAATAATGTACAGCATTTACACTTTATTTCCTATTTTTTTCCATAGCTCTTTCAACACTTTTCTCATTCATTCTCCTCCTCCTCCTCCTCCTCCTCCTCCTCCCCATCCCAAAACTCCTCCTCCACCCTCCCACATCCCCTCCTCATCCCAAAACTACCTAACACCCAGGGAGAGAGAGAGAGAGAGAGAGAGAGAGAGAGAGAGAGAGAGAGAGGCTGAGCATTAGTATCACGCGCTGCTGGAATTAATAGTTAATATGAGTGGGGTGTTTACAGCGATGAGTGAAAGTGAGCACCCATTGGCAGCAGCGTCTACTCGACTTTCTCCCCCGTAACTTACTGATGGAATTTCATAGATTTTAACTGTAGATCCTCCGCGGTGGAGGAGATAAATAAAGAAAGGGATGAGTGGGTGGGTCGCCCCGCACGTACACACACACACATACACATACAGATACACACACACACACACACACTTCGTTCTACTTAAATGCTCGGTAAAATCTTATCAGTTTTGAGAACGGAAATGAATTGTGGGCAGAACATGCGCCGAAAAAATCTATTACAGGAGAAAGCGAGGCGGTGCGTGCAACGTATGAGTCCTAGCATCTACTTCAAACGTTTTAGGACGATGTTACGGCATAAACTTGGCAGTATCCACAGTAGTCACGATTAGTTATTGGCAGCCTTTAAATATTCGTGTGGTTTTTTTATGTGCTTATAATTACTCTCCTTTTGATAATGATAGTTTCTGTTAATAGAGAGACGAATGTAAATAGAGGAGTCGTGGTTTTGATAGAATATTTAGTAAAATGTAATTTTTATGTAAACTCTTCTGTGATAAATTAATTCAGATTTTTCTATATATTAAAATAAATCGAAATTGCCATGGAGAAAGTTTTTTATTTTGCTTACTCATGCATTTAATGAAACAACAACAACAACAATAATAATAGTAATAATAATAATAATAATAATAGCTAAATGACTAATATTAATATTATACCTTTCGTAAGCAACTATGCGTTCACACAATTCATATAATTTCCCTTAAGAATCACAAACTCTCAACAATATACCATTCTAATATAATTAGAATAAAGCCAGGTGTCGTGTAGATTTTAGCATCATTCGTAGAAAGCGCTACTGAATTTGGAAAATTGTTTATTGTGTTGGGGAGTGAACGTCATAGCGTCATTCCACGCTGTCTGCGATTACGAGCTTTCTATTGAACAATTAGACTGTAATGGGTTGTCTCTGAGTACCGTATGGTTTGGGGGGTTCCTCAAGGCTGCATAACATATTCAGTTGCTTAACATTGTTCCTGAAAGTAATTCGTTTACTTGGTAGCAACTACTGAATTGTCTTTCAAGAGTAACCGCCCCTATTATAGACGAAATGTCATATTGGCGAAGATTATCATCATCGTGATGTAGTTGCTGTTGTCAGTGAGAATAAATTCAAGTTACTGTTCTCTTCTCTGTACGTTGAGAGAAGAGAGTGAATAAACAGCCTGGCAAAGTAAAAGACCCCTAAACAATCCCCTTGCGCAACGCCGCAACCTCACCTTATATCATTTGTACTTGACCTGGTCTTCTACGGATTTGGAGGCCTTAGGACATCGTGTCTTCCTGGCCCTCACCTTCTCTGACCTACGTGAATCCATAATGAGCAAGCGTTGTTGATTCCCACTATGAAAAACACAGGAGAATTAAATATTAAAATTCGTGGCCTTTCCGCTGAATTGATTGCTTTTGCGTGGTTTTGTCCGAATGCTGTTTTAGAAGGTTTTCGGTGGTGAAGTTTCGTTTTTATTTACATTTGTTGACTTATGACAGATTTTTGGTGCCCGAGACCTGTATTAATGTAGCGCCAGCTGCGATGTAAATCACTCAGTCAATCAGTCACACCCTCTCTATTATTATACCTGAAGTTCTTAATGGAAATGTGAAATTTTCATCTTCTTTACCATTTGGTATTGTCATATAGAGATGAAAACATTTTACTTGTAAAGAAGTTGGCTTTTTATAAGAAATAGACGAATTCTTAGGAAGCTAAAGGAAGATCTCTCTCCATCGAAAAATCTGCTTCATATGGATAAGTAACCCAGTGATGCATAGCGCTCTTGACTTTGCTTCGCTCCAGATGATTCGCTGGTTGTGTCGAACCACGACAGTTGTCAAGACCGAGAGAGAGAGAGAGAGAGAGAGAGAGACTTTGATACATAGCCACAGGAAAGACAGAAAAGTTACTGATGCTGGTACTCTATGTATTTAATAACTATAGCCACTTTCTTGGAGAGAAGAGACTAATTTTATTTTCATGCATAATTATATTGAGAGAGAGAGAGAGAGAGAGAGAGGAGAGAGAGTGTGGATATGAGAGAAGAGAGATTTACTTCTTGAGAGGAGAGAGTGTGGATATGTCAGAGTAACTATATTTAGAGAGAGAGAGAGAGAGAGAGAGAGAGAGAGAGAGAGAGAGAGAGAGAAAGAAATAAAAATTCCAGATGGCCAAAAGCATTAACTATGCATCATCACGACACTCAATACCTTCGTAAGAGAGATTTCCCCTACCAACTTCCACATCTCGCCGCTTTCCCGCCATTTCAGTCTGCGTCTGTTGGTATGCAGTAGTAAGAGGCATTCAAATAAACTTTCTTTTCGTTTATTTTCTTTTTTTCTTTACCTCTGAGGAATTTCGATATCGAGAGACATTCTATTCTGTTCCTGACAGTGATGTCAGCAACTTTTTGTAGACGTTAGGAAAGTACTTGCTATTTTTAATGGCCGTTTTATTTCTTTTGTTGGTATTTATAGGGAAGTAAAAGTTTGAGATTACTTTGGTCCATTTTTTTGACTGGGAGCGTGATATAGAAATTCCGTCTCGAAAAAGATGAAGAAGAATAAAAAAAAGATGTTGAATGAAAACCGGAATTCTTCTTTCTTCTCTCAGACGGAGCTCAGGAGAGAGAGAGAGAGAGAGAGAGAGAGAGAGAGAGAGAGAGAGATGGGGTTTAAGCCAAGCACTGGCACCACATCCACTGACCGTGCCCAGTTAAGAAAACGCGAAAGTTGTTTGCAAAGGTTACGGGGTTAGAAGTCATGCAATGCGTTTGCACAATGCCTTATTAGTCATCTGTTCCTTTATTCACTCCGTTTCATATTCATTTTCTCTTTTTTATATTGCGAAAAATCACTGCATTCTTTCCTTATCTTTTTATCGTCTCCTTTCCCTTCTTGGACTGTTATTTTGGTAATTGGTGTTGTTTTGTTTGTAATTGCAGTTCTTACTGTTTTTCTATCAACGTTTAATATCCACTGGATGTTACGTGTTCGTCGTGATTACTTCTACAAATTATTGCACGAAGTCTCTCTCTCTCTCTCTCTCTCTCTCTCTCTCTCTCTCTCTCTCTCTCTCTCTCTCTTATACAAGCACACGTGCGGGCGCGAATTCATTGTGTATTATTTTTCCTTCCCAACCTCAGTCCCCAAAACTGTAACAAGAATCTCTCTCTCTCTCTCTCTCTCTCTCTCTCTCTCTCTCTCTCTCTCTCTCTCTCTCTCTCTCTCTCTCTCTCTCGGACCCATGCAGCACCAGCATTCCCACGACCACGACCAATCCTAACCGTGCCCTCTCATCCCATCCCGTTCAGGGATGCACACCGTTCCCAAAAAAGGAACGCCATTTGTTACAACGGAACAGCAGGAGTTCCTTGGCTACCTTTCTTGACACGTTCATGAGGGCATCCGGCCAAACCTCCTCCGTCTGCCCACGTACCCTGGCATGTAAATGTTCACCGGTTTTTAGTGACAAACAACTGACCCAGGTATTTTCTGCGAGTAGCTGTTCTTCTGAGAACAGCTAGCTAGTCGCTGCCTCATTTGGGGAGCCGTGCCCGTTTTGGCTTCTTTTCAATAATGGCTGTTCGACGATGTAACTCAAGAGACAAAAACACAAGCTCTTATATATCAGGTTATCGAAAAAGACACATTCTTTAATGCGTGTAACTTGGCATGAATCCTTTTCCCGTATCCAGTGAGATATAACTTCACTGAAGACCAACATTAGTACATCAGCTCTCTTTGCCATCATCTCTCGGGGCATTGACATGGGCCCAGCAACCTATCCCCTAAGAATCAGATACTAAAAACTCGCAACAGGCCTTAGGAGTCTGGAGTCATTAATGGGTCGCAGTATGGCGCGAGAAAGCTAGAGAGTAAGTTAGTGTATGCTTTCATTTAAGACTCATGAGCCTCAAAAAAGGCAAAATAATGATGGCGTGCTTGCACAGAACTGGAGAATGTAGTGACTGTGACTGATACATTCCATGAGTTTCCTCTGAAGTATCAGCATACACGCCTAACTTAAGGGTAGAGGTATCATAATAATCGTTGGCGATAACAGTCACATTGAACCTATTACGTTACATTGCACTCACAGTTTTTTAGGAGTTTTATCTTGGCTGCAACTAAAATGTGGAATAGTTTCCCTAGTGCAGTTGTGGCATCTTTGGATCTCCAAATATTTGAATGAGGAGCAAACTAATTCCTGCTCTCTGCTGACGTATTCTGAATGTCAGATGTATCAGTTTTATATTTTATTCCCTCCTATTTATTTATTTATTACCTGTTCCTACAACTTGTTTCTCTCTGCACGCTGATTTCCCTCTGGAGCCCTCGTGGGTTTACAGTTGGTTGACTCTGCCCATGAGGGTTTTCAGCAGAAGGAAAGAAAGAAAGATAAGAAAGGGCCCGTTGTATAATACAGAAATAAAGTACGAACGTTCAGGTTAATTTTAAAAGTATTCGTTACTTGTCAGAAATGTCCAGGTTTTTTTAATCTGAAAGAAAGAAAATGCCAGTTGTGTAATACAAAAATGAAGTTCGAACGTTTCAGGTTAATTTTAAAAGTATTCGTTACTTGTCAGAAATTTCCAGGTTTTTTGAATCTCTTTTAAATGGGTCTCCCAATTCTTTCTGTTTACAGGGACAAGTGCGAATCTCCCACCAACTGGTTGTACTCCGATGGTTCTCAGTGTAGCCAAAATGACTTCTGTGACTGGCAAAAGGTATAGAGGCCATTTTCCCCTTGTTTTCTTTTTTCCTTGGTATTGTGAGTCAGTTAATTTACACTGAAATTAGTTGTTCTTACTTAAAAATGGTTATATGATATATATAATTTTGTTTTCTTACTTGAACGAATTATTAGTCAGTTGAAAAGTCGAGAGTTCGATCTTTGTCCAATAAGAATGTTGTATTCTCAATGAACATCTGAAACAATATTGCCAGTCTTAAATGTACTATATAAAAGTCACTAATATTAAATTGATTTTCCCCTATACCCCTTAAAATTCTATGAATTTTTTATCAACTTCAGATACTGTATTTGTATTTTTATTCCAAATACTCTCTCCCCTTGTTAATTTTTGCTTCATCCCTGATGACACTCATTTGCATCTCATTAGCGCCGACCATTCCCACTGACATAACTGATTTTCCAGACTGGTTCAACCAACGAATGGAACGCCCTTCCCTCCAGCCTCTACGGAGCCTCCATCGCCGCCATGTTGGATGACTTCCCTGATACTGATTACCGCCAGAAACTCCAGCCCTACCCTGCTGATCACTCACTCCAGTACATGATTTGCGAAAAGAGTGGTACGTATCACACACACACACACACACACACACACACACACACACACACACACACACACACACACACACACACACACACACTCTTTTCAATAGCCTTGCAATGGTAACCTGTCACTGAGTTAATTATACCACTAGTTAAAGAATAAGCTCATGGGCGCAGTTGTTTAGTTGATAGTTGCAAGCTACATTTTTGAAAGGTCTCACATACCCTACATCACTCGAGTCACTTTTTGCAATTTAAAGCACCTATGACTTAAAAGTGGTCCCTTACCATATTGTGGCCAAATTCAAGGGAAAGGAAAAGAGACGAGACAAGGAGCTGCCATATGCCCCTTGAACGATTGTCTGGGAAACAGACTTATGAGGTACATTTTTGAGTAAATACAAGGATATACTATTAATGGGCACCAATACATCTTATCAGCAAGGTCAGTAGAATTTTGCCCAACAATATAAGTAGTTAAAGAAATAACTCGAATACATTTTATTCAGCGTGCTTGCAACTGGTAGTGATATGTACTGTAATGAATATTTTATTCAATGGGCATACCGATTAGCTTGGATTCTGAACCCCATGTTATATATGAAAACTACATATAGTACAAATTTATAACAGATTTACTTACTAACTGGACAATCGAGCTACTGCATCTTTGCATTAAAAATGATCATAGATATCACACCTTTTACAAGGTATGGTACGTTTCATCCAAACTACTGATAATATCATAGCAGCAGTATGTCCCATTATGATTCATAGATGTGAAATTCAGGTATTCAACGAAGCACGGAATGTAGTCAGTTCGACAGCGAAAAAATGAGATGTATTCTGACGTAAAATTCTGGGACAGTATTTCTTTTAGGCGGTACAAAAATTGCATCGAGAAAATCTTATTATAAGTAGGTGTGAACTAGCCGAAGACTCAAAGAAAAAAAATGAGTCCTCGTCCATCATCATAAAGCTTTACTAGGTCAAGTGTTTTAAAGAAATTTAGTGTAGTTTATGGCACATTGCTGAGAGAAGATGAATCGTAGAAATTGCCGTTTTCTGAGTGTCAGTTTTGTTGATAAGAAAATAATATACATATCTATATAAGATATGACTCAAGATAAAAGTTAAATCAGGTAGTACAAAAAATTAAAATGTATAAATTATTTGGGAGGTAATAGTTTCCTAAGCCATGATGATTTTTCTTTATTTTTCATTGGTATAGGAAAATAAAGGCATAAAAACTGGTAACTAAGTAAACTCGACAATCAGGCAGCATAAGCAGCCAAATTAATCTTGACTAATAATTTATTGGTCCCTAATGCAATAACAAAATTGAGCACAAAAGATTCAACTCGTTATTGTAAACGGATATTAGACGACTTTCCATCATAAAAATAGTTGCAACATAGAAAATAGCACCTCGCTGTAAGTTAAGACCGTGCTCATTCACTGTGATTGCTATAGCAACCCCTTTTAGCGTTTCATAGAAAACGGTGGCATAGCCGCCTTAATAGTTTACCTTCAGCTTTAATAGAAAACGGTGTATAGCGCTCTACTGAAATATAGTAGTCACCCCGTACATAGGACATCGTAGGCACTGAAAACGAGCGCTTACCGTTTTCTGTGATGAAAATATGGACTAAGAGAAAACGTTCAAGGAGAGACTAGACTATATAAGAATCAGACTTTATTACCTTTTTGGATTGCCATGAATTAACTATCTTTATTCGTCTGTATCTTTAACAGATTAATTAAGCCTTTAGGTAAATAAGTATTTATAAATTCAAATAGAATATGATTTTATTCCGTTGATATTGAGAATTTTTCAAGCAAATATTCTTTACATTGACTTGTTAAATTTTAACAATGAAAATTCCCAGTACAAACTGTGACGGCGAGGAGACACGAATAGATAAGTACTAAGCGTTAGAGCCATTCATCAGTTCATATTGCACAGTTATTAAAGCGATTAATCTCTCTGACAGTCGACAGCACCGACCACTTGAAGCCCCGCCAACTGACCGTGAACGAGCGCCTCTCCAACGTCGCCATCGAGTGGCAGCGCCCTTCCTGCAACGGAGACATCTCTTCCTACATCCTCGTTCTCTTGGGAGGAAGCACATCCTACGATACTGAAATGAAGGTGAGTTTTCTCTGCTCCAAGTCAGTCTCAATAATGTTGTTCATTCTCGTCTTGTATGTTATACACTGTAGAATATTAATATATGATGAATATAGGATAAGAGGCTATATCATTCATGACTTTTTAGTTTATTAGTTAAAGGGTGGAAGTGAGCCCCAGTTACTGTTATTATCTCTCTTGTTGAGTTTTTATTATATAATAAAATATGGACGGAAGAAGATGGGGTAAGATGCAGTATAAGGCTATTGCTTATTATAAAATACATTTCTTGATAATCAGTGGTATTAATCCTTACATGGTTCTTACTGGAAGAAAAAAGAATTTTTGTAATAGTGCTAGAGAATTGATAAACCTCACTTCACCAGGCCAACAGTACGTACCAAATTATAGGAAACACTCTCTCTCTCTCTCTCTCTCTCTCTCTCTCTCTCTCTCTCTCTCTCTCTCTCTCTCTCTCTCTCTCTCTCTCTGTCTGTGTGTGTGTGTGTGTGTGTGTGTGTGTGTGTGTGTGCTTAAATACTGTAGTACCATTGACAAGACTTCTCCCTTCTCCATTAACAGTGCGACAAAGCCGAGTGCTCCTTCGTCCTGAACCCCGAACAGTGCAACTACTGCATCCATCCCAACACCGACTACACCTTCAGCGTTGCCGCCGTCCTGGCTGACTCTCAACTCGGACCTGCCATCACCGTCAACAAGAAAATCGGTGAGTACAGTTTGAGTCGTTTGTTTGAAGGGAGAAAAAAAAAATAACAACAACAACAACCGAGGCTTCCGAATCGCGTGTTGTTTTCAGGGTACCCTCGTGTGTATATATGAGGGGAAATGTCCAGTTGATGTTTTTTATTTGGTTTTTAAGCTGGTTTTTATGAAATGTGATAATTTTTACTTTTTTGTGTAACATTGCAGATTTACCTTGTTTGATCAGGATTTTTTTTTTTTAGTTTTCCATGTGTAAATTAGATAGGGCTTGAGAATTTTTTTTTTTTATAGTGTGAAAAATAGGATTGTAAAGTGTGGTATTTCTGCCCTCTCTGTGGTTAAGATTTTTTTTTAATAGAATTAGGTGATTTTTTTTAGAATGGTATAGAAAATGGTACTTATAAATCATTTTGCGTACTCTTCTTATTTCTAAGAGACTTACGTGCTTGGAAGGCATGGCTTATATATGTTTATATATATATATATATATATATATATATATATATATATATATATATATATATATATATATATATATATATATATATATATATATATATATATATATATATATATATATATATATATAGATAGATAGATAGATAGATAGACAGACATATAGATAGATAGGTAGGTAGATATATATATATATATATATATATATATATATATATATATATGTATATAAATATATATATATATATATATATATATATATATATATATTATAATTTATATATGTATACATATATATATTGTAAGTTAGGGAATTAGTGTAACTAAGTCATTTTCCTTTTAGTGTCCATGTGTATGTAAAATAGATCACATAAAAATCATACGGTAAAATTGAACTTATTTTTATAATGGCAGAAGTAAATCGTAAATCCATCCCTTTTGAGAATCAAATAGAAAGTAAATAGTATTGAAGGGGTTAATCGCTGTTGTTCATTGCTAAATGCACGAGACAAAACAGACTACGTTCTGTACTCGGCTTTTTATGGGTTTAACATGGCCCTCGATATTAGCATGACTCTCTCTCTCTCTCTCTCTCTCTCTCTCTCTCTCTCTCTCTCTCTCTCTCTCTCTCTCTCTCTCTCTCTCTCTCTCTCTCTCTGTGCGTGTGCGTGAAAATTCCTAAAGAAAATAAGGAAATTGTCCTGTATTTGGAAATCACATTTCATTTTGTTTGTACTGTAGATGAAAAAAAAAACTATGTAGAGACTTCAACGCGACCTAAAGAAGTGATCTCGCAATATATTGGGTTCATTTCACCGTCGTCTTCAGCTGATGTGTCGATTGCTGTTTATATATATATATATATATATATATATATATATATATATATATATATATATATATATATATATATGCACACACAGCAATCGAAACAGCGGCTGATGTGACGTTGAGTCTTTACTGAGATCATACATCCTTTATGTGGCGTTGAAGTCTTTACTTAGTTTATACATATATATAGTATATATGAATATACATGTATGTGTACATATATATGTACAGTATATATATATATATATATATATATATATATATATATATACATACGCACACAACAATCGAAACATCGACTGAAGACGACGGTGAAATGGAACCAATATATTGCAAGATCACTCCTTTATGTCGCGTTGAAGTCTTTACACATAGTGTTTATATATATATATATATATATATATATATATATATATATATATATATATATATATATACTTACTGTATATATACATACATACATATACATATACACATATAAACAAGAGATATTAAATCTTTGTCTCACAATAAAAACAATTTAAAAATAAGGAGAAAATCACGAAACAAGAGAAGGACAGCTGTATTCTTCGTTCTCTCTGTACTTCATTTTATTTATTTTTTCTCGAAAGAGAAATCAACCGAAACTTGAGGAATCGCATTTTCTTCCGGTAGGACTTTTACTAAAATGTCGGGCATACAGGAATAACCAGCCCGCAGAGGAGGGGGAGAGTTGCCACATGCTGACCGACTTATCAATTCCCCTCTGCGACTGGAAACGCGAATGATTATTACTTACAGTAGATCGAGTTTCGAGTGAAAAATTTGCAGTTTGGGATATTCGTGTTGACCGTCCGAACTCTGAGGGACGTTTGCGTCTATGGTTACTGGGCATTAATGACAGGAAGACGCTAAATTAAAGGAGAAAACTAAATGGTCTTTGGGAATTCATTCGCTCTGCTCGTGGCCTACTTAATGTCTTTATCCTTGTACTGAGAGGTGCCCCTAATGTTCTATTTTCATCAGTCTTGCAGTTAAAGTACTGGCCTTTTGGATGATATTTCCTTCTAATTTAAATGCTTTTCCTTTCTAAAAATATATTAACAAAAGAAACTATTAGTAGGGCAAAGGAGAGATTAAACGTTCTTTTCTGTCCTTGTACCACAAGTTGGGTACTTAGTTCTATTACCACAAGTAGGGTGCTTTGTTCTATAACTAAAGTTGGGTGCTTAGTTCTATTGCCACAAGTAGGGTGCTTTGTTCTTTGACTAAAGTTGGGTGCTTAGTTCTGTTACTTGCACACACAGCTTTGCCCCTTTACATAACCCTATCATCTATAAGAAATTCATTCTGAAATATATTACGAAAAGAAAATATATTCAAAACAGAGAAATTCTTTCAAACATCCTCCTCGTCCCGTAATTTCTAGTTTAATCGAAGCTCTACGTCTACAGCAATAACCCTTTAGAAAACCACACGACAGATTAAAATGTGTTTAGAAGTACTTATTCGAGAGAAAACTCTAGCGAAGCAAAAAAAGAGAGAGAGAGAGCGAGAGTAACCGAATACACGAAGAGGATGGAATTACTCCTGCCAAAATATCTTATTTCAAGTTAGTCGTTGTGTGATGTGGCGGCCTCTGGTGAGGGAAGAAGGTTTTCTCTTCTTGCCGGACTTGCCCAAGAAATTTCGCCTCGCTGACGAACGGCGATGAAGCGGTTTGCGGGAGAGTTGATGTGTGCATGAAAATGACCCACCTTTGGCATAATGCGGTCGTCTTTTAGGAAGTTTTTTACGAGTCGCATCGACAAAGTCTGTCACGCTTATAGGTCAGTCTTATTACGGCCTGAGTTATTTCTGGATTTCTTTTGTTTTATGATCGGTAAAGTTTCACTTGTGTTCATGACTGATTACTCCTTACCGAAGGGAACCAATTTGTGACTGCCTGAAAGGCTCGGTGAAAATATGTTTGACGAGTCTTGCATATGAATATTTGATTTGCATTATTGTTTGATGATATCAAAGCTAATTCAAGTATTGTGTCTGCAGATAATTTGGAATAACACACTTGTAAATTAGGGCAACGAACTAGACATGACATACCATTAACTTTTTGGTGAATGATATTTGCAAATGTGCTTTGTATTTGGAGATCGGCCGTGAAAGCCACCTGAGCGCACTATTAAACCAAAGCTTAAAGAGAAACTAGAGACAGGAGAGAGAGAGAGAGAGAGAGAGAGAGAGAGAGAGAGAGAGAGAGAGAGAGAGAGAGAGAGAGAGAGAATAAAACCTGTGCATCAAAGCTAGGAGTTTACAGGAATACAGTCTGTAGGTGAATCCTTTTGGAAAACAAATATTGTTCTACTCAAAGCTGAACTAATAATGAGAGATTGTGCGCAAAGGGTAGTCATTCATTATCAAAACTGCCAAGGTAATTTTCGAAAAGTGCTCATGAAGCTCGTGTGTTGGTAATAATGAAGGCATATAATGTTTTTTATAGCTAATTTATTTTTGAGTTTTGAAATGCCTCAGGTGTCTACTAAACAAAAGTCTCAGCTTTTGAGCACTTTGCAGCGCTCAGGTGTATTTGACCGGGGGATTTTTATGCTGAAGTTCATGGTTTTAGTGTTAGAAATAGTAGTAGTAGCAGCAAGGGAAAGGAGGGAGAAATATCAATGCTGATACTGTTACTGCTGTTGCTATCGGAGGTGGCATTCAAGTAAATGATATGCGTAGAAACAACTACAATCCATTGACACTTCGATACAGTTATTTCCTATGGAAATCGGCAATCCTGGAATCGCAGCTCATGCCTTAGTTTCTTTTCCTCTGCTACAAGACTTTTGAATTTCCTCCCTGCTTCCTTTAGGGTTGAGCCCCTGCCATATCCCTTCCGCCTTCATTTCCATGTTTTCCTCCTGTCTAGGCCACACAGGGCCACTGGCTTCACGTCCCATCGGCCGTAGCACAAACAAAAACTTATTACGACAGTAATGGCACAGGCCAACCCAGGCCCTAAGACAGGTTTGTTAGATTTTTTAAGGGGGATGGGTGGGTATGTGGGTAGGTGGATGGGGTGGGGTGGTGATTCGGGGAGATGGATAGGAGTGGGGACGGGTGTAGGGGTGGTAGTTTGTTTGTTTTTCTACAGGACGCCCACAGTATTTTTATTATTTGCTGAAGAGAATCACAAGGCACTCGGTCCCACGTAAGTTGGGGGGCAGTAGATAAATGGATAGATATATACGTACATAGATAGATAGAGCCAAATTCAGGCCTCGTGACAAAAAATACTCACCCTACGCCCCTCAGAGGTTGGTCACAGGTAGATAACCCTTCGCCACCCACAGAGATAAAGTGTGTGTGCCCATTTAACCTCCTTGTGCCCAATTCAGTTTGAGCAAATACCACGTACCAAAGAGATGACGATGAGCTTTCTCTTGACGAACTGACGCAGAAGGAAGAAGGAAGGAGGAAGGAGGAGGGGAGGAGGACACACGACGTTCCCTTCGCATACTAACCTGACGACAAACGGCACTCGTGCGTGCATTCCTCAGTGGGATAATTGGAGACATCTCTCTCTCTCTCTCTCTCTCTCTCTCTCTCTCTCTCTCTCTCTCTCTCTCTCTCAGCACAAATTTATAATTGTTTGTTTATCAAAATATAAAGATATTCTGAAATGTAGAATAGTCCCATACATAGGACTTCGATAATTCCAGGCGAAACTGAGAACGATAATCACACATTAAATCTAGGATTAACGATGAAATATGATGTTTTTAGAATGATTAGAACTTTATTGATGGCTCATTAACCTTAAGATAAACTCGGTATCTCCTCCCCACCCCAAAAGAAATCATTCATTTCGTAATGAATAATTTTCTTTCCTAAGGAAAAAGGACGATTTCGGGTGACAGGATTCTTGTGGAGTTTGAAAATGTCTATTGATGATAAAGGATTTGTCAGGAGTCCTTGTTATTTGTCGTCTGTATAAGACTGTATAAGGCGCCGTTCCCATAGCCCTCTTCGCATAAAAATTGTTTCTAAATAAATAACCTAATTATGTATTTAAACAGTTCCCTGTTACGCACATACACACAAATATGTGTATATATATATGTATATATACACACATATATATATATATATATATTATATATATAAATTATATATATATATATATATATATATATATAACGTGGCCTTATTCTGTTTATCATGAAAGGAAGTTCCAAACAAGGGACACTGTTTTTATGAGTTGTGGGATATCGTAATGCTTCATATATGAATTATATTTGTTGGCAAGTAATCATTAATTTACTTAAATACGCGGATACTATTTGTTTGAACAAGTAAAGCTTAAGCCTGGTAAGTTTTTACGGGAGTAAATAAGCTTCAGTCTTCCTTTACGACATGTACCGTGTAAGATCAGATTTAATTCGTCTTTAATAAACAAGAAAACAGTCGTTGAATATGACAAAACGTGTCAAAAAAATACACTTTGACTGTACAACTCGGTCAGATAGGCATCATTCATATATGATGTGCCCGTCCCGTAGAGTTTATCACACCCAGCTGTCACCGTTTTCATTCATAAGCAGCTACTTACCCGATGAAAAAAAAGAAATAACGCCAGTTCTTGCCATTGGCACCGAGAACGCAGATGGCATTTCAGCACACACACACACATACTCGAGCACGTACATACACACGCACACACATAATTATGTCAATCCTCCTAGGTCACTGACCAAGTGAATGTAACAGGAAATGAAAGTCTTGCTTTGGTTAAGTCAGGAATTGCACAAGTGGCAGGTCTGTTGACAACAACAACAACAGTGCTAATAAATATTACAAGTCCTATATCTGTATATATTAATATATATGTATATATATATATATATATATGTCGCTCATTTGCAAAAACATCACTCAAAAATGGAATAAGAGAGTTTGTTATATATATACATATTTTTATTTGTAATATAATATATGACATGTCATATTACATTACAGATATAGGGAGTTTTAAACTTTAAATATGAAAAATAGTATATATATTATATATGTGTGTGTGTGTGTGCAGGTTCATTTACAAAATAACAATAAAATGTAGTAAATCAGTATTATTCCTTTGGCTATTGTTGTAATGGGTTTTTTTTAGAACATGTCAATAGTGTTTTACTTCTTCTTTTGTTTAATTACCTTTTCACAGATTGTAAGTCTCTTAACATTGTTCCTTTCAAAGTATTTCCCTATCCTAATGTTTGATAGTGTTCTTTTTCGTAACAACTTCCTGCTATCGAAGTTAGGATTGTAACAATTATTATTATTATTATTATTATTATATTATTATTATTATTATTATTAGTGATGATTGGTTTATTGTCGTTGTAATTTATTCATCACAAGTGTTTCTGCAAGATAAAGAAAAGTGTTGACAGCAGCAAAAACTAAAAGTATTAAAGAATAAAAAAAAGACCCTCTTAGGTAGCAGGCATAATACAAACACACCACCATAAAACGTGCGGTTCTTAACCCCCTCCACTTACCTGCCCCACAACTACAATTCCAGGCACCTTTCTTCTCCCCCCCCTCCTCCCCTCTACCACCCTCTCTTTCCCACCCCTCCCCCTTTCAAATTGGAAATTTCCATGTGCGTCCTCTTAAGGATAATGACAGAGGGACAAGGGAGGGAGAGAGAAAGAGAGAAAGTTTATTTCATTTTCCTCGAGGGAGAGAAAAGGGGTTGATGTCTTCGGCTTGTAGGTCCTGGATAGGCCTACATCCCCCTTTTATGAGAGAGAGAGAGAGAGAGAGAGAGAGAGAGAGAGAGAGAGAGAGAGAGAGAGAGAGTTAAGGAACGCCGATCTGCGCATTTCAAGAATTCCTCGAAATGTTTTGAAATTTTTATTTCAAGAGAAGAGGCCGACGGAACTGGAAACTTAGTACCCTTATGTGAATCAAAGCCAGGATATGGAGGGATGAAAGGGTAGGGTTCAGCATTAAAGAAAATAATGTTTGATGATTAGTTAATCTGATATGATGTAGATCGATGCAAGTGTGGTCGCCAGCTTTGCTCATTACAGCATGGGTTTGGTTAGGTGTTTAAAATTTGTGAATGAATGTTTATGTCTTGTACATACGTTCATGTATACTGTATGCATGTATGTATGGTTGCTGTTCCTCTCTTTAAACTCTCGACTAACAGCCAAGTAAACCCGTGTTTGCTACCAGGACGAGGAATCAACGGTATAGGCCCATTTTCTTAAAATTCCAGAATGGCTCTTTTGGGTAACAGGTTGACGGAGTGATTCTCTCTCTCTCTCTCTCTCTCTCTCTCTCTCTCTCTCTCTCTCTCTCTCTCTCTCTCCTTTGCGGTGATTGATGGTTATTTCGAAAGTTATCGGAGGCTGCAGTGATTAACGGCTGTGTGAAGAGGATATGATTACTTAAGGTACATTATCATGCGCGCAGACAAGATGGCAATTACTCTCAATGACCTTTTCTTAATTAGCTTAAATTGCTGTGGTTTTTCTAGCTCGTTTTTCTTTGTGTGTGAGGTTTCATTGCTGTGGCGTTTGTGTGTTTAATCTGCGGTTGAAAGTGGTGACTTTCTATATGAAGTGAGGAAAAGCTATTTTGTTTGGAGTCAGATTTTATTTAACAGGGATTATCAGCCACTTATGATGGTAGAAAAAGTAAAAATGCGCCGAAGTTTCATCGGCGCAATCGAGTTTTCTGTATAGCCGCTACAGCGTATAATCAAGTCCACCGAAAATAGATCTATCTTTCGGTGGTCTCGGAATAATGCTGTATGAGCCGTGGCCCATGAAACTCTCAGCTGGCCGTGGTGGCCTGTGTTGTTGCGTTGCTAGAAGCACGATCAGGGCTAACTTTAACGTTAAGTAAATTAAAAACTACCGAGGCTAGAGGGCTGCAATTTGGCAGTTTGATGACTGGAGGGTGGATGATCAACATACCAATTTGCATCCCTCTAGCCTCAGTAGTTTTTATGCTCTGAGGGCGGACAAAAAAATGCGGACGGACAGACAAAGCCGGCAAAATAGTTTTTTCAGAAAACTAAAATGGTAGTCGTAGTAGTAGTAGTAATGAACAAATGTAGAATCACATTACAGACTTCTAGGAGTGGGAATACTCTCAATATCATGACATTGAAGATGGATTAACAGTAGTGACTATTATTATTCGAGGTACCAATAAACATAACTCGTTTTTCTGGCTGCAGTCGACAGCTTTGGAGGAATGAGCGAATAACAAAAAAATCCGTGAACCCCAGACTCTCTCTCTCTCTCTCTCTCTCTCTCTCTCTCTCTCTCTCTCTCTCCTCTCTCTCTCTCTCTCTCATCCTTGTAAAACTTGTGAGGAATTTGATACCACTTTCCCCATTAACCGTGTCAGGGGTTTATTTTTTTTCTATGAAGCGTCCTAGTTTACTACGTATTTACTGAACTTACTCTTCATTCTTATCTTGCGATTGGGAACTTTTCGCATATCATTAAAACTTCAATAAAACGGTTTCTTTAAAAAAGATACGATCCTTATGAAGAAATTAACTTCCTCTGACTTACTAATCATACGATCAAAAAGTTCTATACTCTGTTAAAACTACGATAAACGGTCTCTTCAGATATGAGTCTGACGTTTACCAAATATCACTTCACGTATGATCAAATTCCTTCGGTATAGTCTCGCTATTCTGTTCCGTCAACATCTGACAACGTAGTCTCTTTGCATTCATCCCAACGCCAAACCCAGATTCATTCATTAGCGAGTGATGGCCACTTACGCCCCGAAAGCTTACAAATTTTCACGCGGGTTAAGTGCTGTTGGACGCTACGTCTTCTGCATAGTGATGGCTTCTGCATAAATACGTCTACCGAGAGACGGAAAGTCGTAGGTAATATTTCGTTTTGTTTTTTTTTCGCTTTTTATGTTTCTTTTTGACTGGTTGTTGTTGTTGTTGTTCTTCTTGTTGTTGTTCTTCTTCTTCTTCTTCTTCTTTTTCTTCTTCTTCTTCTTCTTCTTCTTCTTCTTCTTCTTATTATTATTATTATTTTTATTATTATTATTATTATTATTATTATTATTATTATTATTATTATTATTAGTTGGGTTTTGGTATTTTTTCATTCTAGATTTGGACTGTTTTTTTTATCTTGCGTTATTATTATTATTATTATTATTAATATTATTACTAGCCTGATATACGTCTGAGCTTTGTCTCTAGACTTCTACTCTCTCTCTCTCTCTCTCTCTCTCTCTCTCTCTTACGTTTTATTAAGCCCTTTCAAGTCTCTTGGCATTTTTCTCTTCCGCTCCGTCGGTTAGGACACACGTGGATGGCAACAGCAAGCCAAGACAGAATGAAAAGTGGGTCACCGACACACTGACGGCTGAGAGAGAGAGAGAGAGAGAGAGAGAGAGAGAGAGAGAGAGAGAGAGAGAGAGAGAGAGAGAGAGAGTTACTATATTTGAGTTATGTTAACATGAAAGAGAGAGCGAGAGAAGTCACCAGATATGAGTGATGGAGAGAGAGAGAGAGAGAGGGGTGGGGACGGGGGAATAGTAAGTGTGAAAATGTTTCTACTGATTAGGAGATACAACCGAGAGAGAGAGAGAGAGAGAGAGAGAGAGAGAGAGAGAGAGAGAGAGAGAGAGAGAGAGAGAGGCTGGGTGTGATATGGAGCTGGGAGAGAAATAAGTAGTTATTATACAGTAGACGTGAAAATGTTCAAGCTGCTGATGAAGTTGAGAGAGAGAGTTGAGAGAAGAGAGAGAGAGAGAGAGAATGTTAAAAATTATGCATAATTCTAAGCAGCAAAGAGAGAAAGAGAACTGTCAGTAAAAATATTTAAGGTGACTATAAGGTACAAGAGAGAGAGAGAGAGAGAGAGAGAGAGAGAGAGAGAGAGAGAGAGAGAGAGAGAGAGAGAGGGTAAATTAGATGTAAAAAAAATGAAGCTGAAGAGAAGATTTAAAAAAAAAAAAAAGCGAAAGAGATCACTAAATATTTCAAAACGCTCAGTGGGCACAGACGTGCATGCGTAGAGGAGTAATGGGTTAAAAAAAAAAATGTCGGGAGGACAGGTAGGACAGGTTCAGCTTAGGAAGGACTCGATGGGGACTGGGACAAGTTCTGAGGATCAGCCTCAGGGCGTCGGTAACAATTATATCCTGAGATCGTAGAGGACGAAATGACGCTAGGGTATGATTTCATTGGGCGTTTTTTGGCAGCTAGCACGCAATATTTTCTCTCTCTCTCTCTCTCTCTCTGTCTCGATCTCTCTAAATCATACACACACATTGTAAATATATATATATATATATATATATATATATATATATATATATATATATATATATATATATATATATATATATATATATATATATTATCACTTTTATATATGATTCATTTATCACACATTTACAGGTGGTAATGTGTGATATATATATATATATATATATATATATATATATATATATATATATATATATATATATATATGTGTGTGTGTGTGTGGCCCCTCCCCCAACCTCTCTCTCTCTCTCTCTCTCTCTCTCTCTCTCTCTCTCTCTCTCTCTCTCTCTCTCTCTCTCTCTCTCTCTCAAATATCAATGAAAATCAAATTGCCTATCATCTTTAGCAAGTACGTAATTACAGAACCCGGATGCGTCTCCTATTAAATATACCCAAGAAAGTGGTGCTTAAAATTAGAAATGAAATCGAGTCAAATCTCCGATTTCCGAACGAGTGAAGTAATTCTGAAATAATTAGGAAGCCAGCGGAGTTGTAGATAGTAATAGCCTATTATAGCCAAATTGTAATAGACATTACACTTTTCAGTAATTTTCTTCTCGTTATTTCAGTAAAACTTTCGTTTCTTTTCCTCTTGTTCTTATAGATTGTGTAACGTGCTACTTGAATTCTAATTGCTTCAGGTTTAATGCAGGTTTCAGTCCTCGTTCTTCCAAGTTTTGGAATAACTTTCGCGACCTGTATTTTCTTGATGGTTGTAATCTTCCCTCATTTAAGAGGCGGGTCACTTGCATCGTCATATTTTTGCTTCCGTCGGGTCTGGGCTAGATATGATCTTGAGGTTAGCCTTTGGTTCCCTGACCCATCAGTGAAGATGTATCAGATGAATTGCTGTTGAAGATTTATTATATATATATATATATATATATATATATATATATATATATATATATATATATATATATATATATATATATATATATATATATATATATATATATATATATATATATATATATATATATATAGAGAGAGAGAGAGAGAGAGAGAGAGAGAGAGAGAGAGAGAGAGAGAGAGAGAGAGAGAGAGCATCACTCATTCTGCTCCCAGGGAAGAAGTGAGCAAAAACAGTATGAAATACTCTCTCTCTCTCTCTCTCTCTCTCTCTCTCTCTCTCTCTCTCTCTCTCTCTCTCTCTCGGAAATGAAGGAAGGAAAAAACCACGCAAATGAATGAACAATCAAAGACGACGATAATTCAGGAAGCGGCGAGTGAAAGCACGATGGCTTTCAGCATAGGCTCTTAATCTCGAGAAAGTACGAAAAAATGAAACGAATCTTCAACTTAGAAGAAAGGCAAGAATGAAAGTTTCAACCCAAAGTTGTCGCCCCGGGCAGCGCAAACAGCGCCGACGGAAGGAGGCTTCGGCGATGCTCCTCCTAGACATTCCTCTCTTTCTCGCAATCAAATTTTTGCGGGTGGTTTCAGACAAAAGGAGTTTTTTTTTTCTCTTTTTACGAACTGCTCGGCGTCGTAAACTTCGTGGAAAAGGGTTGATGATGGTATTCGTTAAGAAAATGGGACAAGAGAGCAATATTAAAGGACATCGCATATACAAGAGAGCGATATTAAAGGACATCGCATATACAAGAGAGCAGTATTAAAGGACATCGCATATACAAGAGAGCAATATTAAAGGACATTGCATATACAAGAGAGCAGTATTAAAGGACATCGCATACGCAAGAGAGCAATATTAAAGGACATCGCATATACAAGAGAGCAATATTAAAGGACATCGCATATACAAGAAATCAGTATTAAAGGACATAGCATGCGCAAGAAAGCAATATTAAAGGGCATCGCATATACAAGAGAGCAATATTTTAGGACGTCGCATGTGGAAGAGAGCAGTATTAAAGGACATCGCATATACAAGAGAGCAATATTAAAGGACATCGCATATACAAGAGAGCAATATTAAAGGACATCGCATATGCAAGAGAGCAATATTAAAGGGCATCGCATATACAAGAGAGCAATATTTTAGGACATCGCATATACAAAAGAGCAATATCAAAGGACATCGCATATGATAATATGCAGCAATAGAACTTCATGTTTTACGTGACTCAGTATTCCAGAGCTCTATTGGAAATTATTAATATCTTGTGTTGAATAATAAAAGAAATCAAAGAACTTTGCGGATGTTAATGCGGTCTTCTGAAACGAAACTAAACTTCGGGAAAAAATCCACATTTAAACAGAAACATCTTTTGATACAATGACTGAAAATAATATGAAAAAGAAGTGATATTAAAAGAGACATTTGGATTATTCAATAGAAAACGATTTACAATTGACAGAAACAGATCATTTGATTCAATGACTGAAAATATTATGAAAAAGAGAAAGTGATATTAAAAGAGACGTTGAATTATTCGATAAGAATTGATTTACAATTCACAGAAACCATTACAAAGTTATGGAAAAGAGTGAGGGCATCATAATTTAGAAATTTGTCTTTCTATTCGTCACAAATATAAGAAAATTAGCGTAGTGAAAATCGGGAGAATAATTAGCCATTAGATTGGCAAAGCAGTGGTATAAAAATCAAGCGTAAATCAATTCTGGTAGTTGTAAACATATTTACACCCAGCAGAAGCAATTGTAGAAAGTTGGTCTTGCGTTTCAGAACATACTTGACCAGCGAACAGATTCAACGGAATATTTAGCCGTCAAAACTCTTTCCAAACACGAAGCCCGAGAGAGCATGTCAGTATAAACACGGGGAAAATGAATGGAAAGATTGCTTCTGAAAAATTACAGCTCGCGAGATAGATGGAAGCATTGAAAACTCTCTATATAGTTTGAAAACTTGGCTTTAAGTTGTTTGAAAGAATTAACAGTATAGAGATAGTTAGAAGCATTGAAAACCCTCTATATAGATGGAAAACTTGGCTTTAATTTGTTTTAGAAAATTAACATTGCAGAGATAGATGGAAGCACTGAAAACTCTCTATACAGATGGAAAACTTGGCTTTAAGAAAAGTTGATTGAGAAAACTTGGAAACTAGAACGGTATATGGATAATCTGCTTGAGAAAACTTAAAATAGAGAAATTGATGTAAAAATGGCACAAAACTTATAAGTAGAAGGAGAAAACTTAGAAATAAAGATAGATTGAAATTTACTTGAGAAAACTTAAATTACAAAGATCGACGAGAAAGTTTTTGAGAAAACTTGAATTTTAAAACAGAAGAGTTGCCTGAGAAATCTGGAAGACAGGCGAGAAAGATCGAAGAGATGCCGTCAGTTGCTTGCTTGAGAGAAGAGCCCCTGTGACGAAGCCGAAACTGATTCAAGGTCAGCGGCGGATGAAATTGAACGACATGGAAGGAGGCAGGTGAAGTCACCTGGAGTCTGGCTTTGGGGAAGTCCAGGAAAACCAGACTGGAAGGAATTTTGGGCAGGTGTATGTGCGT
>NC_089741.1:43333537-43383537 GCF_040412425.1 Macrobrachium rosenbergii
AAAGAAATAAATTAAACCAAACGAACATAAAAACGGAGAAGACAGATATTGAGTATCATGTCAGAAAAAACGAGAGCAGTTGTCAGAGTGGAACTATGTCCCCTGATTTCATCTAAGATTTGAACAGTCTCCAGAAAATATAATAATCCCTGTCTCGTCCCACATATTGCAATGGGCGACTATCAACGCCTCCTCCCGTAGGGTGTGTTTGTGTTATAGAGATTTGTGAAGCTTTCTTGTTTTTTTTTTTATCATTTTTTAATTTTTTTTTTTTTTTTTTACCTTCCTACGACTTCTCTTGATTGATGGGTTTCGTTTTATGGAGCATAAATTCAATCTGTAGGGCCACGGTCGTCAAATTTAGGTTTATTTGGAAAGTGGTTTTTATTTTTTGTTAGGTTTACTAGAAAGTTTGCCTTCGTTCTTGGAATTGGTTTGTTCATTAGTGTTAACCGTTGGGTATGTTTTTATTAATTGATTTATGAATTATTTATTTACTTATTTATTTATCTATATTTTATTGTAATTATATCTCCTACATTTGGTATTTCTGTCATTCAGTCAGCATGGTATTTTACATGTTTTTTTTTGTGTGTATCCAAATTTCCTATTTTTTCCACTATGTCACCTCAGTCAACTCATTGACCATTCTGACGTCTAAACATTTGTTGATGTTTCATCTTAACTACAAGTGGTATTTGTGCCATTCCATCCAACAAGCAAACATGTCAGTTCTCAACGAAGCGATTCAAACCGTGACTATCCAATTCATCTGTGTCAGCCCGAACTATCAGCGTCCCATTTTCTCTCTCTCTCCACCTCTATCCTCAAGGATTGCCTATCCTTCATCTCTGTGACTCCTCGATTGTCACGTCACCCTCGGGATGAAAAAAAAATGAGAATAATCGAATTAGAATCTTACCTTAGATGGGAGCAACCCTACTGCCAAGGTGAAGTCTCTGGAGGTTGGAGAGAAACATTTCGAAATTTTGGAATTGTTGGAACATATTCGGCTGTCAGGAGGTCGACAGTATCAGAATGATTGAATTTGCGTCTTCTGAAAACGTGACACCTGTTTCCTTGTCAAGAGGCTTAAGACAAAAGAGAGAGAGAGAGAGAGAGAGAAGAGAGAGAGAGAGAGAGAGAGAGAGAAGAGAGAGAGAGAGAGAGAGAGAAAGAACACATAAATATCTACATCAGCTTCCGAAAATGTTAGATCGATTCTGCCATCCATGAAACCGAAGATGAGGAATCGATTCTGCCAGACCTTAAATCAAAATCAGTGAATCGGCGTTTTCTAAAAAAAAAAAAAAACTGAAACCAATTCAGCCGTCAAAGAATAGAGAAATATTAACATAATCAGCATCTTTCGAAAGGAGAACCCAAGACGCCGTGTCAAGAAATACCAGCGAGTGAAAGATGAAAGCCTTTGGCAGTTAATTGCAAGCATTGTTCAGTAATGAAGACAATTCATGCGTCGGAATGCCTCAGATTTTCGTTGCATAGAACCATTGCAAATTTCTCCCTTTGATTGTGGCTGCTTTTAAGTGCTTTTTATTTCTCCGTTTGACTTTTTATTTTATAGAGTTTCGTGAAAGTTTTTATTTTAATAAAGGGTATTCTCATTTTTTTTATTTTGGTTTAGATAAGTTTTCGGCTTTAAATGACCATTCTCTTTATGACGCCAGTAGATGTTTCAAAATCCTTCGGTTAATAATGTAATTTTGCTTATATGTTTTAGTGACCTGTTACACGTTCATTAAGCTGTCATTATTGTTTCGATGAATGACACCGTGCATTATCAGTAGTGTCGAAATCTAATTGAAATCACGATCGAAATAAATTACTGAAGCCCTTCTGTTGAGCACAGCTGGTAATCATCACTGAATATTATATTTATATATATATATATATATATATATATATATATATATATATATATATATATATATATATATATATATATATATATATATATATATATTGACTCACTTAAAAATAAACACTATATATATATATATATATATACTCGTGTATATATATATATATATATATATATATATATATATATATATATATATATATATATATATATTATATGCGTGTATGTATGTATGTATGTATGTAGGTACATAGAGGAAAAGAATGACCCGTTTTGAATTGTTATCTGGAAGGTATGACCCACTTCCGCTGTTATGCTTGAGATAATTCAAATCACAACCCTTTATACAGTAGAGAATAAACTATTGAACCTAAGATGTGCATGGTAAGTGATACGTGTCTAGTTCGTGTCAAGGGTGTGCGTCTTGGGTCACGTGAAATATTTTCGCATCTCTCTCTCTCTCTCTCTCTCTCTCTCTCTGTTGAAGCTAAAACTCACAAATTTCAACGGAGAAAGTTTTCGTTATGTAAAGTCTCCTGAACGAGGCAAGAAAAAAAAATTCGTGCTCTTGATTTTTATCATGACGATGACAGATATTAATATTTATGAGGAGTTGACATTTCGAAAACATTCTCATATTTTTTTACTACCAATAAGATACTTTCTATCCGCCTAATGGTATCTAAAATACTGAATTTTCTCCGCTCTAAAATAAATAAAATGTTTAAACCCAATACTCCCATATGCAAATGCATACCTTTGAGAGAGAGAGAGAGAGAGAGAGAGAGAGAGAGAGAGTAAAAGTGACTGACGAGATAAGCTGCAGTTTAGCCTTCGTTACGCCCTCCGAATAGCGCGGATTGCCTTCATAAATCGAAGACGAATTTACGGGCAAATTGCCTTTAGAATCAAATGAGATTTTACGGGTGGCGTGACGTCACGTCACACTCTTTCCGTCTTCTGTCTTCCATTTACATTTAGTCTAAGCCTCGAAGGTCAAGCTGGCTCTCATTACGTAATCATAATCCTGTTTCTTGAGTTAGGTCTCTCTCTCGCTCAGTCTCGCTCTCTTTCTCTCTCTCTCTCTCCCCTGTTATTGGATCTTCTACTTCCACCGTCATTTGCCGTCTAATTCGTGAGGCCCTTCTTCCGGATGTCGTCATTTTCTGTCCTCGTTTCCGTCATTCATCTGAGATTGTCCACGAAATAGCATTTTCCTATATGATTAATTTATAGTCTTCTTTTTTTACTGTTTTTTTCTGGGTCGTGAACTCATTATTTCCGGACTTCCTCAATGCCATCTGAATATTTTATTAAAGAAAAATAAAAAGATAATTGATTTATATTTTCGTAGTTTTTATAATAATTTTTTCTGGACGTCTCAGTGTTACTTAAAATGCCCTAAAACGGAGATGTTGGTTTAAGAAGCAAATTTAATATTTTGTGTGTGTGTGTGTCTGTCACGGTTCCTAGGTCCCTCCGGTCATGAAATGCCTCGGGATGCATTATTCGCATTTATTGACCTTCTGGGCGTCCCTGGTACCGAGCCAACACTTGGGTTGCAATTAAAAACGCCCGTCAAGGGGGCGAGGGGTCAAGTAAATGTTTCTGGAGTACTCCCTGTGATAAAGTGGTTTTTCTTGCGGGTGGGGGTTGGGGTGAGAAAAAACTTTTTTCATCTGTATGTGTATATAAGATTGATTCGGCATACCATCTCTCTCTCTCTCTCTCTCTCTCTCTCTCTCTCTCTCTCTCTCTCTCTCTCTCTCTCTCTCTCTCTCTCTCTCTATATATATATATATATATATATATATATATATATATATATATATATATATGTATGTAAATTTACATGTATATTTATATTTATATCTATACACACACACACACACACATTTGGATACGGTTAATGCGGTTTTGTTGTGTGAATAAAAGTATCCGGAGATTTGTTGGTAATCAAATACCTTTTCTTAAAAGTGTGTGGATTTACTAAAAAAAATAAAAAAAACATTATGCAGAATTAGTGCCTTTTCCTACCTGTCATCGTCATCACCGTCATCACTATCAGCATCTTTTTCATTCTCTTCTTTTTCCTCATTTAATCACCGTCTTCTTCTTCTTCTTCTCATCTTCGCGGATAATTAATGGTCTCCGCTGTGACACGGATATACGCAGGGAAGAAAGGGGTTAGTCTCTCTCTCTCTCTCTCTCTCTCTCTCTCTCTCTCTCTCTCTCTCTCTATTGTAGAGGTTCAGTTTCACCATCAATATTGTCTGAGCCGGGTACCTGCACGATCAATTGACGTGAAGGATTGTGAAGTTTATAATTAATAGGAAAGTTCCCTTTGTTCCCTTGTGAAGAACAAAGCGTTGCCTTATCTTTTAAGTCGTCGGAAGCCTTGTTTTGTTCGTAGAGTTAAGTAGGTTATTGATTATGGCTCTTGTGGTTGTTATTTTTTGAGCTATGGGACAATAGAGTTTGAGTTGAGAGTTATACGTGGCATTACTGATAGCCTAGATTATTATTATTATTATTATTATTATTATTATTATTATTATTATTATTATTATTATTATACAAAATGTATAACCGTTTATACGGAAAAACCAAAAAGTGCGTTAACTTGTGCACGCTTTCATATTATAAGAGAACTGTGAATATGAATTTTAATGTTTTTAATAATTTTATATCTATTATTTTAATTTTTGTGAGAGAAAAACAGTTGAGAAAATGAAATATTAGTAAAATCGTCAGTATTTTACTGTAAGTATATTTTTATGACTAACAATCACTAGAATCGGTACAATTTACTAAATAATTTTTCTCTTATATTTCAGGTAAGTTCCTTATCAAGCTGTTACCTACCTTTTTGAAGGCGACGTGACGTAAGTACCTAGTATACTTTGCTGCCCTCTACTTCTCTTTGAGGTATCTGCAACATCTTAATTTTCCATAAAAAAGCATTGATATTTTTAGTTTCGTTTTTAACGTTAATAACGTCATAATGAAACAACGCTAATTCTTTGTCAGCTCATTTCTCTGTGTTTGGCTGCTGTTATATATTTCACCGAATTCCTTTCTTCTTCTTCTTTGCATTCTTTGGTAGGAATGAGGGTTCAGTCTTCTTTCATGAACCAGCAAGTACTGGAGAAGTTTTAATAGTTGATCGTAATTATTGTTTGGTTTTCTGTATGCGCTCGCACACGTGATGTGTAGGGTAGTCTGTGATATATCCTGTCGTCAGTGAATATCTTGTTATTGTTTATGTTCTGTAAAATTGATTGTAGATATACACATTGTTGCAAAAAGTTCTACCGTATTGCACCTCACGCCCAATTTACGTCATTGCTTTGTCACAAATTCCCCCAAAAAAGATTCCTCGACGAACTTTGTCAACTAGAGAGAGAGAGAGAGGGAGAGACCGTTCATAACATCCTATTTGTCACCGAAAAGGTCGCTATTGTTCCTCCCGAATCCTTGTGTTCCACATTTGGTGGTTTAACCTTTCGGTAACAAAACAGTTTTATGCAAATTGTCCGAGGCTCCTCGAAGACTTATGATAGATTTCCAAAATTATATGGTTTGCCTAACCTTGGCCTGATCTGTTTTTGGGATAAGTGACTGATAAGCATCTGCATTCTTGACATTTTTTTTTTTTTTTTTTTTGCTTCATAACCTTGCTGAAAAATGTTAAATTTTATCCTGGTCAATAGTTTCTCTTATTATGTATTATATATATATATATATATATATATATATATATATATATATATATATATATATATATATATATATATATATATATATATATATATTTATATATAATGTATGTATGTATATAAAACACTTGTAATTTGTAGAAACAGAAAGGTTACGCGATAAGTAGGTGCGTGTTTGCCCAGAGAGGCAATAAGGAAAGAGAAGGCATTGGAAAATAAAGCCATCTTTGAAATAAGATGAAAAGAAAGAAAACATATCCAAGTCAAAAAAATTTTTTTTTGGAAAATTAAACCTTTTTTTGGAAATCCAAGAAAATAATGAAATACACTTTTCGATGGAATCAGGGAAAAATATCTTTGAAGTTAGGGTTATTTGAGACCATGCAACAGTAAATACTTAGAAATAAAGTAGCTTTTTTGGGGTAATGTTTTAGAAATAAGCTCCTCATAGATTATAATAAATGGGTATTTCGAAATGATGCCCTTCTTGAAACAAGACAAAATAATGGCTTTATCAGAAAGAAAAGGATTTTTTTAATGTGAAAATTATCTATAAGTATTTATTAATATAAAGAGAAAAATTCGAGAAGAAAATCTCTCGAGAATAAGAAATAAATATTTCGGAACAGTGCCTCTTTTGATATGATAAAAAATCGATATTTAAAAATGTATTTTGAAATAAATGTGTCTTAGGGAAAAGAAGTAAATCTTCAGTCATATCAATAACAACAGAAAATGTATTTTTAAACAAATACATTTGAGGAAGGGACAGGATCGACCACCAAACTAGCCCGTTGCACACTACGATGGCCTACAATACCCGAAATTCCGTCACGTACCCCTCCCTCTATATGGGCATTATCAACGCGTATCTCTTCCTCAAATCCTTTCGACGTTCCTTTTGTGTGAGGGGATGCCCTGCGCATCCCTAAACCCCGGGCACGATAGAGGTCAGGGTATTGGACCTGAAATGACCCTCGACGTAGCGGTGGGATTGTCATTTCTCTATAGGTAGGATCAAATATGCAAGGATTTTGCGCCCAAGTCGGTTAATAGGACGCTATTGGATGGTGCAGGATATCAGGTCCTGAGTCAGTTTTAGGGATGGTGTCCTGGACTTGAAAAAGTCTGACATTTAATTATTATCCGTGGGAATGAAAGAGGCCGTTTTAGGTTATGGTGAAAGTATTAATAAAAGATTCAACAATATTTTTCTTTTAAAATGTTAAGTTTCTTAAGGCCATGTCAGTTATATGTCTCTCACAATTGGGTTTTAGTGAGATGTATGATTATAAAGAAATCTATACTTTTATAATATATATATATATATATATATATATATATATATATATATATATATATATATATATATATATATATATATATATATATATATATATAAAGAAATATATGCATAATATATATAATATATATATATATATATATATATATATATATATATATATATATATATATATATATAATGTATATATATATATATATATGTGCGTGTTGTGTGTATGTATGTATAATGTACGTATGGTGTGTGGTATGTGCGCGTGCATGCGTGAATAGCATTAATGAATACGAAAGTATAATGCAAAACCTTCACCTAGAACTGAAGGTTCTTTCATAAAAATGCCAATTGACATTCTTTTGTGAAGAAAAAAGAAATTGTAAGAAAAATGATGACAGGAACGAGTGAAGGGGATTTTCTTCCTTTTCTTCTTCTTCTTCTTCTTCTTCTTCTTCTTCTTCTTCTTCTTCTTCTTCTTCTTCTTCTTAGGTGGAAGCGGTTAAAGCAATAAAAGGCAAAAGGGCTTAGGCCCAGGACAACGCCAAAGGAGAGATCCTGAATAGATAATGAGTGGAAGAGAAAGTGGCGTAAAAGGGTTAAGAAATGGATGGTTACTGGGCCACAAGAGAGAGAGAGAGAGAGAGAGAGAGAGAGAGAGAGAGAGAGAGAGAGAGAGAGAGAGAGAGAGAGAGAGAGAGAGAGAAAGAGAGAGTAAACTGCCATACCTCGGAATGTTAGATAATCAGATCGACTGAGAACTCCCACGTATTTTCTCCCATTGCAATTTACATAAAATTTCAGGTGCAGAGACTAGAAAGTGAATCTTACAAAAAAGAAAGCATATTATTTATATAATTCTCTGTGTGAAGATATATCATGGTCGAATAAGTAATTCTCGTCTTATATTACGGTAGATTCTCTTCTCAAGGGAATTCACGATTACATTGCAAGAGACTATTTCACGGTCATAAGACAGGCAATCACATAAGTAATTGATTTGACTTATGGAAAATCACAAAGTACTTACTAATTGATTATTGCGCTTGCGTGTTCACTGTTATTTAAACAATAACGTAAAAGAATTGAATAATTGAAAACACTTGGGTAATGATATCTACCATTGACGTAATTGGTATGACTTGGAAACGTAATGAAATTCAAAACCAATTTACCATTAATGGTGTCTGTACATTTTTGTACTATCCTCATGCGTAATTGGTATGACCTCTTAATTGAATTATTAGCTGATAACAAACTGAATGTTATCAATGATAAATTTTGGTAATTTTTATTTATGATAATTTTTCATAATGATATATTGCTGTAATGGCTGATCCTTCCTTTAAACCTTCAGTTTCAGTGAAATGGATATAAACAGTATATAAAAAATATAAAAAAGAATAAACAGATACCAACAAAATTGCATATGCAAAGGGAAGTGGTCAGGCACTATATTTCCCACAGGATAAACGGTCGCGGTTAGGTAGTTGCTTAGACGGTATCGTTAAAATCAGGGACTTGTTACTTTTCCGAATTATCGCTCTTTGTAGTCAAAGGTTTACATAACACATTAATTTTAATAGTCTTTACTTGTGAGAAATATCCTCTTTTTTGCCTGTTTTCCCAAGTGGTTAGGAGGAATATTGGTGTGTTGAAATTAGACAAATTAGTTGAAACGGCTAATTTTCATTTCGCCTCCGGCAATGTCTGGCATCTGTTTACACTCGACCAATCAGGGTTTAGGACTCGCGACCACGCCCTGAAAATTTTAATGAATGAGAGGTTATATGTAATTCTGTTTACTTGGAGAATTTTTGCAACAAAATGCATAGTCAGACTCTCAAATATATATATATATATATATATATATATATATATATATATATATATATATATATATATATATATATATATATATATATATATGTGTGTATATATGTGTGTGTGTATATACATACATAGTGGTAGTAACATACCCTACCTAGTAACTACTGCCCTAGGAAATGCCAGTCTCTTGGGATTCCAATACACTGTATCCCAAGGCATAAGAGTGCCAGGTTAGTGGTTGTGGATTCCTTGGGAGAGAAAAACACAAAAATGGATAGACAGATATTTGGAAGAGGTATTGGAAGGAAGGGGCCTCAAAATGCAAAAAAAAAAAAAAGGAGCACTTGCAAGATAGAGGCAAATGGTGCAATATGTGCAGAGACGCTTCAGTAAGCTGCTGGTGATCCTTCTGTATGAAGCGAGTAGTGTAGTGGAAGTTTTCTGCACAGGTGTTCATCCAAGATTCAGCAATTTAAGTGGAAATGTAGCAGCGATAGTTGTCATTTCTTTTCTTAGAAGGCATCCCCTGTAAATAGAAATGACTTAAGGGATATATATATATATATATATATATATATATATATATATATATATATATGTATATGTATGTATAATTATGTATATATATATATATATATATATATATATATATATATATATATATATATGTATGTATGAATGTATGTAAATGCGTGTGTGTGTCTGCGTGCGTATGACAGGGAGAGAAGGTAAGAAAGCACTCGTTATATATGATAAGATCTTATTGCTTGTCACGGAAATTTCAGTGATTATGCGAACAAAACGAATTCCATTCAGATGTGTGAAAGATTAATGCAGCTGAATCATAAAAAGTAATTGAGTGAATAATAAACGCCCACTCTTCACGTAATTCGTGGGAGAGACTCTTAACATAAATCGTGTTGATAGGGATGACGTTATTCTAATTACAGTGATAGTGCATGCGCGTACTTTGTATTCATTGGTCCTGTGATTGGCAAGAGAATTTCTGTTTTGTTTATGTATTTTGATAATAAGGATGTTAAAACGTGCAAGATAGACGTGATCTCGCTCTGTCGCTGTAAGGAGAGAGAGAGAGAGAGAGAGAGAGAGAGAGAGAGAGAGAGAGAGAAGAGAGAGAACTAATATAAAATCAATCTATGCATTTTACTCTACCAGATTTCGTCTTACCTCACAAATAAACTTGAAAACGCACAGTAATGTTAAGTATGGCAAACATACATATAAGTAAGGAGGTCTGTCACACCATATCCCAAGACTCATCGTACATGCATCGCAGTGAGGTACTAAGAAATAACTAAATATCTCCCACAGCTATTCCCCGAAGAGAGAAAAAGATGAAAAAAAATTGACTTTGTAAGTAACTAACGCCCCCTATACTCCCTCGCGCAAGTTACACCGTCGGGGTGGCGTTCCAAGTTAGTGGGTCACCTAGACATATGGCTTCGGTAATTATGCGGTTGATTGTCGAGTCGTGTCTATGGATTTTGCGGTGTGTGTGTGTGTGTGTGTGTGTGTGTACGTCGCTCGTACGTGGTGTGAGAGCATATCCCTGCATATTGTGTTGCTAAATAGCATATCTTGAATTTTGTCGTGATACGTCTGGTTGTTGGATTTCGCCAGATACTTTATTTACATATAACTAAAGTTATTTTGTGATTGGTTTAGTACAATGTATTTAGTATTTTAATTTGCCATGGTCATTTTTTTATAAATTGTAATTGTAATTGTAATAGCCACAATGCCCTCTTAACTTCTCGAATTACATATGTATCTGGTAAAAGTAACCAGTAGATTCTACATATATATATAATACATATATATATATGTATATATATATATATATATATATATCTATATATATATATATATATATATATATATATATATATATATATATATATATATATATATATATATATATATATATATATATATTGGGCACAGCACACATAATAATAATATTCCCTTTGTTCCCTCTGTGCAACACCCTCGTTCTTTGTATGTTATCTCGACAATTTTCTGAATGTCGACCTTGAAGTCTTCATTTCCTCTCAAACAAATGCAGGCGACCCTCGACATTTTCGGCCAATTTTCCGAAACTCTTTGTCTCCTTTCGATCAAATTACACGGATAAACGAAGACCCAGGCGAGCATTATCTTATTTAGTCTTGACTTCGGTGTCACCGAAGGTTGCTAGTCGCTCTGGGAATGGGCAAAATAATTTTTGAGTCATACCGGATGGGTGGAGGATTTCAGTTTCGTGGGTTCCTGGTTATTTATTTATTAATTCGTTTCCTTATTCGTGTATTTATGGACTTTACGTATTATTTACGCGATGTTTGTATGTATATATATATATATATATATATATATATATATATATATATATATATATTTATATATTTATATATATATATATATATATATATATATATATATATATATATATAGAAATAATCAACACAGTCACGTGTGGAACAGAAATAAATTTCTGACTCACACCAGGATCGAACCAGGATTGAAAGACCTGGGTTCGATCCTGATGTGCGTCAGAAAATTATATATATATATATATATATATATATATATATATATATATATATATATATATATATATATATATATATATATATATATATATATATATATATATATAATATATATGTATATATATATATACATATATATATACATATATATATATATGCATATATATATACATGTGTGTGTCTGTATGTTTATATATACTGTATTTCTATATATTTATATTGACAGTTTACTTTTTGGGGCATTTATACTTTTTGTTTCATTTATACACTTACTAACAGATCCATATATTCCTACACTTACTAAGAGATCCATATATTCCAAATATAAATATTTTAAGTATTTATTTATTCATATGCATAACAACTGACAAAGTAATAAAAAAAAACGTAAGAGACAAATTATTTCATATATTTGCCAGATGGTTTCATTCATCAATATTCCCGTTGATCTTTTTTAGAAATTGTACTGTTTGCATAACAGATGGTATTAGGGGGGGCATTTTATCCCCTAAGGAGAAATGACACCCTATTCCTCACTCTACCGTGTTGATAGGTATGAATGAAGCGTTAAGAGAATGTGTCAACAAAATGCAGTGAATGTGTGTGCAACATGTGTGAATGGCTGTACTTTATATGTATATAGGACGCGCTGCTTATGTATACATACGGGTATACTGGGCTAATGCATGAAGACCTTGCCCCACCAGGAAGACGTCAGAATTCGATGCCGCTTGGGGAAAACGTCTTTCTGCCTGTTTCAGTAATATATATATATATATATATATATAACATATATATATATAATAATATATATATATATGCTATATATATATATTCTGTTGATCTAAATATATATTATACAAGAGAGAGAGAGAGAGAGAGAGAGAGAGAGAGAGAGAGAGAGAGAGAGAGAGAGAGAGAGATGGCAGCCAACATTTGTGTGTCAATAATAAACATAAAGAGAATGTGACACTAGCATATTTTGATGGTTTCCAAGGCTCAAAGACCATTTTTGACTACATTAACTACAAAAAATATTCCCACAAAGAAACCATTGTAACAGTCACACAGAACAAAGGCTCGGAAATGTCTAAATCATAAATGTCGAAGAAGGATTTACGAGAAACATCACTGCATTATTTTGAGAAACATTAATACATTACTCCTGACGCGACGAACGCCGCTTTAAATGGCAGGTTCTTCGCGCCCTCAACCGCCCTCGTTGGAACCAGGAAGCCACAATCGCCAGTGAATTTCTCGCGGCCTTGCATAAATACGTATTTGGTTCCGGGAGTGACAACGGCGAGAACAACAACAACCGTCAAAATATATTTCTGAAAAATGGGAGTATTTCCTCGCGTCAAACGAAGTGGGTTGAAAGGTTGGGTTTAGGTGACAAGCCTACAGCCGAAGGATAAGAAGGAACCAATCCTGATCGTTCTGAATCTGAAGGTCCTAAGTTGAACTTTGTACATCAGTATTATTTATTTATATTTGTCTACTTATTTATATATTTATTTTTATTTATTGCACAACCTCATGCGCCGTAGGATGTTTCCATAGTTTTTCTTGCCTTTGTTGCTGTTTATTCATATTCATTGATTTTTCATACTCTTAGTCACCTCCTGGTCTCGCTGAGAGTAACGTTTCAACCTCTCTAGAATATAGGAAGAACAACATCCCTCAGAGTCTGCAAAATCCAACCCAAAGAGGGGGCCCCATCTCCCCAAAACTTTCATCGCTTTCTTCCAAAATCTAATCATTTGTTGGCATTCACGAGGCCCACCCCTGGTAAAATTTTCGTAATTATCAGTATGCAGAGTTTTGGGTAGCCGTCCTAACAAGAACATAATCATAGGATTGGACCATTGATCCGAAGTTAAAATGCAATGTTACCCTGAACTTTAGCGGAAGAGACGAGAACTATTTTTTTCTAAATCAAAACAACAGAAAAATAATTTTAAAGTTACTTTGAAGTCTGAAGGCTTTCGTAAGAACTTTGATATTCAATAGAGCTATTCTCGATCGTGTAGAAATTCACGCGAATTTATGACAGCAAGAAATACGGAAACGGCCCGAATGCAGTCGACGCCGGAAATATCACTCAGAAAATATTCGAAAATCGAAATTGAAAATTCGAAGGAGAGGCACGATGATGTCAGAAGATTGATGGATGAACGGATTCAGGTGCATAATCCGTGTGACTGACATTTGACGTGGCCCCTTCGGGGCGCTATGCAGGAACACGGGAAACGATTCGATATTTGTTATGAAGGAATACTTCTTATCAAATTACCAATTCGTGACATCATGCCGGTGGCAAAGGCCAAGGAAGCCCGAGGTATAATGATGACATCGCGGGCGTCGTAAGGATCTTTGGGCGTGTGTCTCGTCACCTTACAGCCTTCTTCTCCTAGAGCTCTGACCCGCAGAAAGCGCGGGTTTTCGGCCATGGCTTGGACCCCTTCCACACGACTTTCCCTTCTGTTGGGGCCGATGTGGAGGCATCTTGTCCACTGGTAATTACAGGTCGTTTTCCGTACTGCCATTGTTGGGATACTTTCTCTCCGAAGGCTGCTGGTGGCCAAAGGGGTGGGCCGTCGAAAAGCTTAAAGAAACTGGAAAAATTATGTGAAACGGATCTAAAAGGGTGGGCCGTCACAAAGGCTTAAGCACCGAGGGAAAATACAATAGGCGAAACAGATCTCAAAGGGTCTAGTGGCTGAAGGGGTAAGCCCTCACGAACCGTGACGAAACTAGAAAAAAACTACAATGAATATTCAAGAAGCTGTTTGTGGCTAAAGGAGTGAGCTGTAACAAAGCAGAACTGAACAACAAAACTGAAGGCAAAAACAATCTCAAAGACTGCTGGGTACAACTTAAAAGAGACGAGAAAAACTATAGTTCTAAGAAGTTGCTGTTAGCCAAGGAGTGAGCCGTTACAAAGCATAAAAAAACAAAACAATGACAGATACGTCTAAGAATATTTGTAAAATGTTTTCTTTCAAGCAGGTCTTCACGATACACTTTCCTCCAACAGCAAGATTATATTTTATGCTTCAACTTTTAAAAACTTTCATATACAATTCTTTACGACAGAAAAATCGAAAATAAAAAAGCATTTTTCATGAAAGCGCCTCAGCTTTTGAAGAATTACAAGTCAATTACGAGGGAAAAACTAGAAAGTCAAGCCCTATTTCATGCAATCTCCCTAACCGAAAGTCTTAAAAAGAAAAGAGAAAGGATACGGAATAAAATATCAAATTGTTCAATTACCTCGTATTTACACAATAAGAGTTTGTCCCTCAGGCTTCTGAACCCTGAAGGGAAGTGGCGTGCCTGGCAAACCGGGAAAAGGAAGAGTTGGAACAGACGGACAAATATCTACAAACTTTTCAGGGAAAGAAACGTCGCAGTTTGGAAAGTGTTTCCAACTCTTCTTCTGTCAAAAAATAGAATGAAGTTAGATTTCTTTCGAATGCCGTCTCGATTTCTAACATTGCCGGCAACGTCGGCAGTAACAGTAGCTTTTAATTATTATAATAGAAAGGGAGGGAGGGGGGTCTTTTACGTAGAAAGTATTTCGTTTAACCGCCGAGACGTTTAACTGCACAAATTAGCAGCTTGCTGGGACTGGTTGGCTATTTGGCTGGACCACCGGAATGCATAGCACTTGAATGGATCCTGTCTTGCTGGTTAATTGCTATTTTGCATTAGGCAGCGACAAGTGTTTCAGCTCTTACTCTGAAAGTCTGGAGTTCCGTTCAGGTACTTAATCGGTTTCTCCAACTCTTACCAGAATTTATCTGCTCTTTGCTTTGAGTTTCGGTACTTCGTCTTTGATCTGCATCTCCAATAATTGTTCTCCAAATTGTTGGTAGGACTTTACAGCCCTTGTATAGGGTGGGTATTGCTGTTCTCTGAAGTTCCTGCTTTTTTTTTCTTTCTTTCTTTCTTTTTTAATCTTCGACCTCGTTCACATTTAATTCCTCTAATATCTAACCCGCGCTAGACTTTGCTCACACGCTGAAACGATTTAGAGATTGGGAACTTGAGAGTCAATTGGCCTCTCCGATTAATTCCCACCTGCAAACTTTACATTAGCCCTCTGTGTTATCCCCATTGTTTCCTAAATTTAATTTTTTTTTTTTTGAGGTATTTTGCCTCTTCCGAAAGACTGGTCCAGTAATATACGCACAGCATACAACATAAGTCGTATTTACTAGCAATGTGATTAGTTCCTATCTGGAATCCTCGATGTTTCAGAAGTTTTATATTATCGTTTTTTAATTTGTGGGTATTTTGCTTCCCCTAAGCGATTAGTCTTTTTAATATATATGTATATATATATATATATATATATATATATATATATATATATATATATATATATATATATATATATATATATATATATATAAATATATATAAAACATAACTCGTATTCACCAGCTATGTTTTTTTAGCACCATTTTCAACAACAAGGCGACGACTTCATCTTTCCCTTGAAAATTCTATGAATTCTTCTGCCTGCCTTCACCAGCCCTTAGCGACATTGTATGTTCGGACAAGTTTCAGATTTTTCTCGTCCGCTTCAAACCGTGAGACGGTTTTAGTGAAAGTTTTGAGTAAAGGGAGGGAAAAAAATAACGCAATTGTTCACGTTGCAATTGGCTCGTCGGTATGTGTTTGTTTTGCCGTAGGTCGTTGTTCGTTGTATGTGCCGTTGTTCGTTATATGTTAGGCATCCGGGCTAAAAGTGAAAGAATTTTAGCAGAGCCAGCTTCCGGAGGTTTTCGTTGCCTGATGACAGGGAAATCTGTGGTATGTGAGGCTTTCTTCTCTCTCTCTCTCTCTCTCTCTCTCTCTCTCTCTCTCTCTCATATATATATATATATCATATATATATATATATATATATATATATATATATATATATATATATATATATACATATACATATATATATATATGTAAATGTATATATATATACATATATAATATGATTATATTTTATATACATATATATATGTTATATACATATTATATTATATATATATTGTATATATGTGTGTGCAGTAAAGCACCATACAATGAAACTGTATCATTGATTTGTTGTCTTGCGTTTATGCTAATGTGACTACATAATATGACTACACAATTTCTAAAGGGAATCTGTGTCAGATTTTGCCTGTTTTCATAGACTCCCTTCTCTCTCTCGTGAAGTCTTTGTTTCTTTCAGTATTCAAAGCAAATGATATTCCATTACTTCTTAAATCAACTTTCTCAGGGAATATTTATTTATTTGTTTATTTACTTATTTTTATATTTATACATTCATTTATTCCTTTTTGTTGCTTCGAGGCCCCTGTCGATGAAGCTTAGCTGTCAGACTGACGTTGGCAGTCTTGACAAGCAAAACCCAGTGCTGGAATGCTCAGTATTTGAAACTTTTTGTTCAGCTCTTTATTCTGCTCAGTAACGAACGAAAGTAAAATTAAAACAAAGTCTTCAGAGACAAAATCATCTCGTATTTTCTACTTTTACTTTGAGTATTTCCTATTTTGCTTATTTCTCTGGATGTATCTCAGTGGATTATTAGGGCGACGCTAAGATATCTGTCACTTTCTATCTTAACTGTTTTCCTGAGAAACACATTGTATATTTGTTTATTTCATTATTTTTTTAATTTATTTATTTAACTGTCCTGGAGGCGCCCTTGATTTGTTTATTTATTTAAATATTAATTAACCAGTTAATTCATTTTTTTTACTTTTCCTGAGACACCCATCATTTATTTATTTATATATTTACTTATTTATTTATGTATGTATTTATTTATTTATTCATGACCTTTTTTTTAACGAAAACATGACAGGACGGCGCGGAGTCACCTTCAGGCTGATGTGAGCATCTAGAAAACGAAGGACTGGAATTTATTTTCTCTCTTTTGGAATCTCGTGGATTTTTTTTTTTTTTTTTTTGTACCCCAAATAAAAGCACCAATCTCCTAAATCATCCCTGGGTCCTGGTGCAACGCCCCGAGTCCTTGTCTCGGGTTTCGAGAACAACGAGAGGTTTCTGTTATATATGCATGGTTTTTTTTTATGCCTTCAATCAATCACTCTTCAGCCTTTTTCTTGGGAAAGCGTTCGTTTCCTTTTTTGAGGGTCTCAATAATTTTCTTTCAAACGTTTTCATAACGACGAGAGGTTTCTTTCTTGAGGTTTCTCTTATTTATGCGTGTTTTTTTATACCTTCAATCAATTGCTCATTGGCATTTTCTTGGGAAAAATGTTCGTTTCGTTTTTTCGGTTTTCCATCGTTATCTTTCAAATGTTTTCATAACGACCAGAGGTTTCTTGTTTGGGGTTTCTGCTATTTATGCGTTTTATTTTTTATCCGCTCAGACAATCAGTCTTCAGCATTTTCTTGAGAAAACGATCGTTCCGTTTATAAGGTTCTCCATAATTTTCTTCCAAACGTTTTTGTATCCTTCGATTTTCTTAAAATAGTTGTTTTGACGTTTTTTTTCATTCATCCATTTTATTTCCATAACTATGGACGCCTTATTTTTATCTTCTCCTTCCGTTTTCCACAATTATCTACAGTCATTTCTCATCACATTCTCCCAGTTCACAACAATCTTACACATTTTTCGTTTCATTCACTCATTTCACCACAATTGTCACAGTTTTGAGACAACGCTCATTCACGTTTTCCTTGAGACAACCTCATTTAATTGTGTCATCCTAATATCTAATGATTTATGTTTCATGCATATATTCAGTGCATCACATTTACCATAGTTTTTCTTAGCATTTCCCCGATTTCATTTGTTCGTTTTTCAGCAGATTTGCTCAACCAGTTCACATCTCATTCATTCGTATTACCGCAGTTTTAATAAGTGGTTGTTAAACTTTCTCCCTCTTCCTAGCATACCAGATTTAATAATTGGTAATTGTGGGAAAATCTGAATACCTAGAAGTGAATCGCCGTGCGGCGATAATTTGATTGCAATATGTATGAAGTTTCTCTCTCTTTCTCTTTCTCTCTCTCTCTCTCTCTCTCTCTCTCTCTCTCTCTCTCTCTCTCTCTCTCTCTCTCATGGTCTTCCCAATGCATTTACTAAATCCTCAAGATTTTTCCCTCACAAGTATGAAAATAATCTACCTTCGATATTTATATTTACGCCATTTTACGCTTTCAGTGTTATTGTGAACGCTTTCTGGCGTGATTATGGCCTTTTGTTGCTCGCACTTATATTGTGGAGGCTCCCTGACCTCATTACGGCCTATTGCTGCTCCCACTGGACCAATAGTTTTGTGCCATTATCATCATCATCATCGCTCCTCTTGTGCCTTTCTTGCTCTCAACGTGCCGCTAAGCTACAGTAATTGTAGACGCAAGAATTCGGACACAACCGTGAATTTCTGAAATTCTGGCCTTCGTTGGTGTCTTTCCGCTTTGTTTTTTCAGATGCACGGACAAAAAATATGTCGGGGGTGGTTTGGGGGGTAGTATATAACGAAAGTGCCAAAAACAGAATGTGCCATGGTTCCGGAACGGAACACGTTTCTACCGACAAAAACGTTGCGTTGGTGGAACGGTTATTTCATTAAGATTTTTTGTTTTTGTGCGTTTATAGCAGTTTCACGGAGAGAGAGAGAGAGAGAGAGAGAGAGAGAGAGAGAGAGAGTTACCAAAGATGATATTAAACACTTATTAAGTCAGCTACGAATGGTACAGAGAGAGAGAGAGCAAAGATGTTATTGACTCAATAAACCAACCGCGAATTGAACACACACATACAGAAAGAGAGAGAGAGAGGATAACTAAAGGTAATATAAAGCTCACAATAAGTCAGTCACGAATGGAGCTGCTCTGTTTAAATAATACAGTCATTTCAAAGTCCTTAATTAGACGAAACTTACCGAACAGAAACACATGAAAAATGTTTCCCTAATTCTCTTCGTTAACTCGAACCAGGACCCACTCGAGCTTTAGTAGCGGGTTCTGACTCGAACCCGGACGGTCCCCAAACCTATACCTCGTGAAGTGTTGACCCCGCAGGCCCAGAGGCAGCGACAATAGGACGAATGCAAATGAAATTTTCTCCTTCGACGACAGAAACGACAAGGGACGACGCGTCGTTAATAATCGTTTAGCCACGGCCGTCGTTGTGGGTCCCAGAGGTTTTCTTCTCTCTTGTGGAGAGTTGGAGAATGTTTCTTGGGCGCTTTTCGTTGGGATGAATCGTAGGAGGTTCTCTTTATGGAAGGAAAATGTTTGAAGGCAGAAAGGAATTTTTGTGTTTGCTCTAAGATGATGATGATGATGATGCTTCTTCTTATTATTTGCTTGAAAATAAATCAAAATCTAGGTCATGTTATGATAATATAAATAGTAATACTGTCACTGACAGTGGTAGTTGTAGTAGTAGTAGTAGTAGTAGTAGTAAAAAGATTTTGTCTTTGTTAAATTATGAAGATGGTGATAATGATGAATTTTTATTTTAATAGTTAAAGAATAAAGGAGACTCTAGACCATGTTTTAACAATAAATACGGAAATAATATTACTAATAGTAGTACTATTACCAATAATAATAAATAAAAATAAAATTATAAACGTTCATGAAACAAACATTCCCTTCACAAATAAGACACGACAAAGTATGCGGCTCAGAAATTAAAGTACAGACAGTCAAGGACTTTCGATTAAATGTCTGACAAGAAATAGTAGTAATTTCCTTTACTTTTAACCTTAACGAACCATAGGAAACACAGGAATGTTTCCCTTCTTGTACGTGAAACCATACTCCGACGTCACAGAAATCCGCCTGCGGGATGCCTCGGCACGCGGGCGGAATACCTTCTGGCTCCGTGGAGGTCTTCGTCCTCCTCCTCCTCCTCCTCCTCCCTCCCTCCTCCTCCTCCTCCTCCTCCTTCCTCGAAAGGGGAAGTTCCTACGACGCAGGGGTTTGACTTCGGCGTCGTGTTCCTTCCTAACGGCGTCAGCCTTGGCGGTCAACGTAGTTAGGACGTGATCCAGATCGAGGCTAAAAGTGGATGTTTCCGGTTCTTTCTCTCTCTCTCTCTCGGTTTTAGGGTTTTATGACGTCGAATGAGTTCCGGTTTTCGAATCTCGTTCGTTTCGCCCGATTTGCTTCGAATTGGCAAAATCTTAATCTTTTACAAGTGCTTCTGAGTCTCATCGGTCCATTTTCGTCTTCTCCGTTTCTTATAATCTTCCTCTTTCCGGAGGGAAAGGGTACGCGGCTTGTAGGCCTACCTGTTTTGTTGTATTCATAAGATATGCTTCGAATTCGCACCATACATCCGTCTTCCTTACTTATTACTATCTCTATCCCTTCTTCAGAGAATGGTTCATGGCTTTCTATGAATTGAGCCCCACTTTTCCCTATTTTGCCTCATTTTCGTGTTTCCGTCAGACGTGTGCTGAATAGGCCTCATTGACCCAATAGTCTTGGAACCTGGAATATTTGATATTTAGGTTAACTCCGCTTTTGTTCCCGTTTGGAACATTTATTATCATAACAAGTAGTGGATCCTTTAAGAAGTCTGACCCAGAACTAATAATTATAAGCCCATTACACCTGGGTCTCGTTCGACTGCTGTCTTGGCTGCCTAACAAACCACTTCTTCAAATGGGAAGGTTAGTGTGCATTTAATGAAGAAAATGACTAAAGTAACTTTCAGATAATGTCTCGTTGCAGTTTAATTAAACTGGATTGGACTGGAAAGCGTCTCCTTCTATATAGGTCTAACTAAACTTCCCAGCCCGTGTGAGCGGCTCAAACCGTTCGTCTCCTGCTATCAAGCAGTTGACTCACCCACACAATGCATAACCTTCACCCAGCGCTCCCTTAAAGATGCGTTCTTGTGCATCTAGTCATCACAGAGGTTCGAGGGCGGCAGCCATGACAGGTTGGCACCATTCAGAAATATATATTCGTGTCATAAAGTTCCTGCGAAAATGTCGACTCCTACTTCTTGCGAGAGTGTGGGAAAGGCCTCGTCGACGAGGGAGGACACCCAACGGAAAGCAAGGACGAGAGAGAGAGAGAGAGAGAGAGAGAGAGAGAGAGAAGGGGGCTTTAGGCTTTGATGGAAATTTCGAAGGAAACCCGAGGAAAATGTTGTTAGCACGAACGAGAAATTTTTCGTTGCAGTGAATGTGGGAATGTAGTACTAACTCCCCCAAGGTCCCCAGACGTTCAAATTTAGGAGTAGGCAGGAACAGATGGTGATAATGACGGTCTCGGCTGTCGATTTAGAGGTCCTTCTTGGAATTGTTGTCCTGGGACCTTGCGGAGCCGGTATTAGGAATCGTCCGACAGATAATAACAGCTGATGCACACCTGCAGGCTACCAGGCAAGAGCGTCTCGCATTAGACTCAGTGAAATATGACGACTGTGAGTCTATGGTTGTGGGTCTGAAGATTTTTAGCCATCCTAGCAACAACTTCGTAGATTTATAGTCTATGAAATGAAAGAAAAATCACCAGTAGCCTGTCTTATGAGTATAAATGTATTTTATTCCGTTAGTTTAGATACTTTTACTTTGGCTGCATAGATGATACCACTAATTTTGTTTAATATTCAGCTGATTCGCTCTTTAAGCCTGTATCCGCCCTTGTTTGTCTACCGTTCGATGCAAAGAGAAAAAAATATAAGATACTTGTAGCAGTTCGATGCAAAGAGAAAAGATATAAGATATTATACAAGCGGTTGGAAACGGTCATTATAACCATAAAGAAATGAGAAAATTTGAGTTCAACCGGTAGTCCTCAAGGGTACAGTCATTATAAGACTAGACTTTGATCTTCGTCCAAGGATTAAAAAAAAAAGCGGGAAAGTGCGAGAGGAAGGTTTTTGGCGGGAAAACGGAGAAAGACGTATTTGAATCTTCCTCCTGCTCCTCCTCCTCCTCCTCCCCCCCTCTTCTTCTTCTTCTTTTTTCTTCTTCTTCTTCTTCTTCTTCTTCTTGTGCCTGTTCCTTGCTGGTATTTCGCGAGAGGAGGAAGGTTTTTGGCGGGAAAACGGAGAAAGGCGTATTTGAATCTTCCTCCTCCTCCTCCTCCTCCTCCTCCCCCTCCCCCCCTCCTCCTCTTCTTCCTTCTTCTTCTCATCTTCTTCTTCTTCTTCTTCTTCTTCTTCTTCTTCTTCTTGTGCCTGTTCCTTCGCTGGTAATTCGCGAGAGGAGAAAGGTTTTCGGCGGGAAAACGGAGAAAGGCTTATTGAATCTTCCTCCTCCTCCTCCTCCTCCTCCTCCTCCCTCCTCCTCCTCCTCCTCCTCCTCCTCCTCCTCCTCCTCCTCCTCCTCCTCCTCTTCTTCTTCTTCTTCTTCTTCTTCTTCTTCTTCTTCTTCTTCTTGTGCCTGTTCCTTCGCTGGTATTTCCGAAGCGGTTGTGACCTTTCCCCCTCAAAAAAAAAGAAGAAAAAGAAAAAAACCCTGAATTTTTGTGCGTCCGAATAAATTTGTTGGTACCCAGAAGGTTCCCTTTTCCCCCTGCGGTTAGCGTTGAGCTGCAGCAGCTGCCTTCTTCGTCATGTTTGCCTTTGAGCCTCTGATTTTAAGAATCGGGATTTTTTTAGTTCCGTCATGTTTTCTTACGATCGATCCTGCCGTCATTCGTACCCCAAGTGCAACGTGAGTCTCTCTCTCTCTCTCTCTCTCTCTCTCTCTCTCTCTCTCTCTCTCTCTCGGTCGCGGGCTTTCTATTTTCTTTTAATTTGGTATTCATTAAGATTTTCGTTTTAGGAATTTATACCGAGTGATTTAGGATTTTTTAATTAGATTTTTGTCAGTTAATGAAAAGTACTAGACACAATATTGCATTGGTATATATATATATATATATATATATATATACTATATATATATATATATATATATATATATACACATTATATATATATATGTGTGTGTGCGTGTATGTATGTAATATATACCTAGTAAGTAAAAGCCGTTTCATTCGTTATTTAAATTACCGTGAATTCAAAAGTACCAAAAGCTGTTACCCAGTTTAATATATGCAGGTAAAAACAAAAAGTGCACCCTGGGGCTACCTCTCATAGCTTAAAACGCTAAAGACGACACCTGCTCGGTTTCTTAAACACGCGCGAGATGGTCTATCAATCTAGCAAGCAGCTTCTGTCGAACTGCCGAGTCTGATGCCACTTCGGAATCGTGCGCGATGCTTTATCAGTGATTTGATTGATAAAGCTGTTAAAAGACAATGAAGTAAATATTTCGTTGTTTATTAGTTTGCTGTGTTTTGTGTTTTTTTGTTTATTTTGAGTTTTGTTTCTGTATACGTCTTAATTCTTCCCCTGTTTTTTTAGTAACCTTGTAATCTGTCGGAGCTTCCTAAGCAAATGAATAGGATTTTGCAACTTGTCTGAAAACAAATGTGCTCCTGAATAAATAATTAATAAATAATAATAATAATAATAATAATAATAATAATAATAATAATAATAATAATAATAATAATAATAATAAATTTTTTTAGTCCATGTTACGGATACTTGGTACACATAAAGATATTTTAGTGTGTTTGTGTGCGCGTGTGTGTTGTTATGTACGTGTATGAAGGTATGTTTATTTGCGTATATGTAAGTGTGTTCTTTTATGTCAGCCCATGTGTAAAATCTGTATACTCTTATAGTTACTGTAGATTTTTTTTTTTTGTAATTGTCTTTTGAAGTTGAAATAAAGAATTTTAATTTCAATTTGAATGAGAAGGTTCTTTCCGGTATTGCAACTCGTTAGCGGCATAGCCCTCTCTTAGAAGAATGATAATAATAATAATAATAATAATAATAATAATAATAAAATAATAATAATAATAATAATAATAATAATAATAATAATAATAGTAGTAGTGGAGAAGCTCCGATCAAAGTAGAAACCGGAGGATGCATGCGTATATAATAATAATAATAATAATAATAATAATAATAATAAATAATAATAATAATAATAATAGTAGTAGTAGTAGTAGTAGTATTAGTAGTAGTAGCAGTAGTAGTAGCAGCGGAGAAGCTCCGATGAAAGTAGAACCGGAGGCGGCCATGCGTATGTAATAATAATAATAAAATGTAAATAATAATAATTAATAATAATAATAAGATATTATTAATGATAATAGTAGTAGTAGTAGTAGTAGTAGTAGTAGTAGTAGTAGTCAGCGGAGAAGCTCCGATGAAAGTAGAAACTGAAGGAGGCCATGCGTATGATCAGAAAGCATATCTAGAATCACAGAAAGTCCGTCCGTCTCCCAAGAGACTTCTGGAGCAGTTTCTCCCCCGACATTGAGCGCAGATGAACTTCCTAATAAAAAAGAATGATAAAAAAAGAGAAAAGTAGAGATTAATGGATGTTAAGTTCATAGAGAACGTAATAGAGCCTAATGATCGGCGTACGGAGGCCTTTTGGTGATAGACGATTTTGTGGGTTTTTAATTTAGCGGTCTGGTAGTGAAATTCTTATTTTTTTTTTATTGTTGTTTGTGTTTTATGTTCCGTGACAATGACTTCATTGTATTTGTTGTTGTTTTTGGTTGTTGTCGATGTATTCTTTTTATTGTTGCTGTTTTATGTTTATTTTTATTTCGATATATTCTTTTTTATTGCTGCTGTTCGGTATATCCTTTTTTTATTGTTGCTGTTCGATATATTCTTTTTATTGCTGCTGTTCGGTATATCCTTTTTTTATTGTTGCTGTTCGATATATTCTTTTTATTGCTGCTGTTCGATATATCCTTTTTTTTGTTGCTGTTCGATATATTATTTTTATTGCCGCTGTTATTACCGTTGTTGCCCTTGTTAATAGAATAATGTTTATATGGCATTGTTCCCAAAGACAAAATACAACTATCATAGCTTTGTTCTCTCCGGAACGCAGAAAACCTTGAGCATTGTTCTTGCTTTCCTTCGAATTGTTCCTTTCTTACTTTATGGGATGATAAGTTTCCCCCTCACTCTCTCTCTCTCTCTCTCTCTCTCTCTCTCTCTCTCTCTCTCTCTCTCTCTCTCTCTCTCTCTCTGAGTACTCACTTCTGAATACTGTAGGAATTTTATGGGAATATCTACGAAGAGCTCTATACATTAAGCAACTATACATATAAAAGGAATAAATTGAAAAAAGGGGAGAAGTGAAAAAGAAAAGAAAGGAAAGAAGAAAGACAGACAGAAGAAGAAGAAGACAGACAGACAGACAGAGAGAGAGAGACAGACAGACAGACAACCAGACAGAGCGCGATCAGTACTATGGAAAAATTTTAAAAATAAATTCTTACGAGTAGCGTAATATATTAAGGAACTGTACACAACAAAAGGAATAGAGAGAGAGAGAGAGAGAGAGAGAAGAGAAAATCGGATTTGCGTCTTCTCGCCCAAATAAGCAGCTCCAGTGCTTCCGTTCATTCTGAGTTTCTGCGTTTATAATGTCTTCATACGACCTCGGGTAATAAATAGTTTCTTAAGGAATTTTACAAGACCCGAGTCAATATGAATGCAATCTCGCGTCATGAATATTTTATTGAATAAAATCTCAATTTGCAATATGTTGGCTACTGAAGATGCACTAGTTTACAAATGCATTTTTGTTTGCGCATGATTACCTCAAATTTTTTTTTTTTTTTTTGAAGATTTGTCAATGTTACTTTACCTTGAGAAATCTCTCGTAATATTAAAAATACTTCTTTCTTTCTGAATTCAGACCTTTATTTAAGAAGCAGTCCCCTCTGCAAAGCAGACCAATTTATGCTTTTACCTCTCCAAAAAAGAAAAAAAGTATATAGAGAGGAATACTGGAAACCTCTGAAATTATTCTAAAAACCCGTCTACTTGATATTTTTCTAGAAAAAGCTCTTGAAATATCTGGTGGTGTTGTGATTGTTCGTTGGCGTACGTTTCTTCGTCCAGAGGTGCGATTTCGGCTTTCAAGCCTCGGGCTAAGCTTTATAAACTCTAGTCAAAAGACCCACCGGTGTTGCCTGAGCTTGTTGTTGATTACCGTGATTTCGTATCAAATCGTCGGTGGAGGAGCGGTAGAAAGACCGTCATTGACACCTCTCGTCGGGAGGAAAGACGGTCCAGAGAGAGGAGAGAGAGAGAGAGAGAGAGAGAGAGAGCATGAGAGCTTGTACATGCACATGTCTAATCTCGGTGCGTTTAAAACCCATGTGTTTAGGAAGAATTAAGTGTTGGATGGCTAAGGTGTGGCAAGTCCGGTCGTGAGATCGGCAGTCTTGCTCGGGCGCCTTCCATTGGTCACATCATGACGCCGGAATCTCTCCCTGTGATTAGAATAGTGTTTCGTGATATAAAAAAAAAAATGTAGTGATTCGTGAACGGACAGCAGACGACGACGACAACATTGCCGCCGCTGCTGTTATTGTTGCTGTTGCTGTTGCTTTTGCTTCGCGCTCTTGAACGTTCTGTTGGGAAAGTATGCGAGCTTGGAAATATGCTGTTGTAGCTGCTGTGTCATTCTGATTGCGACGCCGGGCCGCTGACGACCGAGAATTTTCGATTTCGTTGGTAATGAACCACAATCTCTCTCTTTCTCTCTTTCTTTTTTCTTTATGTGTATGTAGATCGGAAGGTTTCTTCCACCCCTGCATAAACATCTTCCAGCTCTACTTCTTCTTCTTCTTCTTCTTCTTCTTCTTCTTGAAGTTTTCTCTCTTCCCCGGGAGAGCACTTAAATTAGGTGCTGATTCCACTACGCTTTCTTTCGGTGAACGAGAAAAATGATTGGTGCAAAATCGCCGATGCTTTTTATGAAGCAGACGGAAGATTTTCGATTTTTCATCATTTCTGCGACGTAAAAATAAGAGCAGGTATTAGTAGGCAGAAAAGAAAAAGTTTTTGTATACATCGATGTAATTTTTGATGGTGAAGTATAGACTTCCATTCAGAAATGCTAGTGATCAATCAAAGATAGCGATTTCAAAATATGAAACACAAAAAGAATCTGCCGTTGTAATGGGAAGCTTAATAGAATCTCTCTCTCTCTCTCTCTCTCTTTCTCTCTCTCTCTCTCTCTCTCTCTCTCTCTCTCTCTCTCTCTCTCTCTCTCTCTCAGATGATAAATCTTAAGAGCAATAAAGACCAGATCAAAATATTTTCTCTTGATTTTGTGTCAACAGAACTCGGGAAAAAGAAATCATTTGACCTGCTTTTTTTAAATCTGTCTTTCTCACGTTTCTTGATGCATAAATAAGAGAAAAAGAAGAACCAGGGGAAAAAATTTAATTATCTTCTAAGTTACAAATAACATCATAGAAATAACATAATAACGTAGATTTCTAAATTTTCATTTTCTTCATCGAATGAAATTTTCAGAAAAAGAAAAAACCGCGGAAAAACAGCAAAAGTAAATAGAATTCGCTTCACCCAATTCTTCAACATTTGTCTTTTTCAGGAAAAAAGTTGTACGTAATTCATATTTCTTTATCTTATATTTTGTATTTGTAATAAATCTTCAGTACTTTATTTCACACTCATATCCTAACTTTTCAAGTCCCATGAGCCTGCTGTAATAGTTTAAATAACTCTCGCTTATAATTTTTGCTTTCGTTTATGTATGTATGTATGTATGTATGTATGTATATGTATATATATATACATATATAATATATATATATATATATATATATATATATATATATATATATATATATATATATATATATATATATATATATATATACATACATATATATATTGTAAACGTGGTATTATTGCAATAACAATGACACTTTTAAATTTGAATGTGATCCCATTAGCAGAATATTTCAGTCAACCAAAAGCTGTCGTCATGGATCATTTCCAATTCATATTCTGGAAAGTTCAGCTTCCCGATAAAAAGAGTATAAGAATAAAGATATTAATATTGGAATCCGGGAGATGCGACAACGGTTTTTTGAGAAACGGAACGCGAATGCTAAAACTATTTCTTCAAATGAAACTCGGTGACAGTTTCTAAATGTTTTGTCGCCAGTCGTTTTAGCCATTAATAAGCGCTTATAATTCTCTCTCTCTCTCTCTCTCTCTCTCTCTCTCTCTCTCTCTGAAATGTTTATGGATCGTGACTATTGGTAAATATTACTGGCCTCAGAATCTCTCTCTTTCTCTGATATCTGGAATTTTTATAGATACCGTCTATTGTTAAATATTACGCGCCCTAGAATCTCTCTCTCTCTCTCTCTCTCTCTCTCTCTCTCTCTCTCTCTCTCTCTCTCTCTCGTCTTTTAATACACCATTTTATATACTAAATTGACGTTCATTATTGCCTCCATAAAAACGTATATGAAGGAAGTCCCACGCCTTAATATTATTTTTGCTTAATTTTCTGGCTTCTAAAAATTGATCGCCATATTTGAGCAAGAATCGCCAATTATAGTCGTACGGTTCCTGGGCTGTCAAGGCCTGCCACTTGAAGGCTCGACAGGGCTTAGTTGTGTTAGTTTTTCTTTCTTTCCTTTTTGTTCCAGGTTTTTTTTTTTTTTTTTTTTTAGTGATTTATGGCAATGTGCTTTCTTGAATCCTTCATGGTTACGTTCTGTTTATATCTTTTGTTGTTGCACGTCTCTCTCTCTCTCTCTCTCTCTCTCTCTCTCTCTCTCTCTCTCTCTCTCTCTCTCTCTCTCTCTCTCTTTTCTGAAATAACTACGTACTGTATATGTTTATCTCCGTTTTCAACCAAATGGGACTAATGCGAATCTCTCTCTCTCTCTCTGTTTTCTGAAACAAATGGAAGTAATGTAAACTCTCTCTCTCTCTCTCTCTCTCTCTCTCTCTCTCTCTCTCTCTCTCTCTCTCTCTCTCTCTCTCTCTCTTCTGTGGAAACAACTATGAATACATTTTAAATGGAACTAATGTAAACTCTCTCTCTCTCTCTCTCTCTCTCTCTCTCTCTCTCTCTCTCTCTCTCTCTCTCTTTCGTTATGTTATGTCACTTAGATTTTAAGATGAAGTTAATCCCTGCGCATGCGTATCTTACAGGTGAGAGGTATAAGAATGCCACGTGAATTCGCTTAATGAGGAAAAAAAAATCAATAAAAAATTTTAAAAAACGATAAAACCTAACAACTCGTGACAAGTGTGACAAGTCGTGTCTTAGCAGCATGTAAAGACAGTGTGTGACGTCATGTTAAAAACCTTTGTGCTTACCGAAGGCTTTGAGAAAAAGCTTCACGAGTCTAGTACATGACGGTGCCCGATGGAGCAGATAGCGAATTCACGCGGTATTCGAATGCCATTGTGGATATGTACTTGGCGTACTGTAATGTAGTACTATTCGGTGTTGCGATGTGACAGCACGAACGCATATAGATTTAGGCTCAGTCCTTTGTTATTTTTTGTTAGAATTTTTACATAGTGAGTGGAGTGATAATCAGTTTGCATATATCAGTTGCTCTCTCTCTCTCTCTCTCTCTCTCTCTCTCTCTCTCTCTCTCTCTCTCTCTCTCTCTCTCTCTCTCTATATATATATATATATATATATATATATATATATATATATATATATATATATATATATATATATATATATATATATATATATAAACAAAATAGCCTTACAAATCATGTTGAATTATATATATATATATAAATATATATGTATACATGTTTGTGTATATATGTATATATGTAATATATATATATATATATATATATATATATATATATATATATATATATATATATATATATATATATATATATATATATATATATAAAACAAAAAGCCCACATCTGCTCACGTCATCAGAGAAAGAAAAGATAGGAAATGGCAGCTACAAATCACCCTATAAAAACCATACTCCTGACGCAGGTACGTCAGTAGGTTAATAATTTCGCCCTGAACTCGTCAGGCGGCGAGGCAGAAGGACATGCTTTTGTTTCAAATCCATGTGGGCACTCTAAGGTCATCCATGATGGACAACGGGATACCCTGACCACGAATTTACTTGGTCGCCTCAAGTCAGTATGATTCATTTTTTTTTTCCGTCTGAATTCACTTGTCAATCATTGTTGACTTCGTTTGAAGTCCGACGCGAAACTTTTTTTTTTTTTTTTGAAAAGTTCTTAGGGAACAAGAAATAAAGCAAAGTTTTTTGCCTTTTTTCCATTTAAAATTCGTTTAGTTTTTACTTCTTTAGAAGCCCAATTTGGAACTTTTTTTTTAAACCATTAAAGAAAAAGAAATTAAATTTTTCTTTTCCTTAGTCTTCGTGAATCTGAGTTCTTTGAAAATACATATATGTTTATGCAACTTTCAGATTCACCTTGAATCAATATGGTCTGTATTCCGAAGCCAGAAATTGTCATCACGACATATGCCGCATTTTGAAATTGAACACGGGATCTTTTTCGAAATACCGCAAAGACGCAGAAAAGATATATATATAAAAAAAAAAAAAAATCTCGGAAAATCTCATGTTCGTGATTTTGTGTGTCTAACTGTTCGGCAGCCATGAGTAAGTACTGGAATCAAGGAGCAAAACCGGATTTCTCAATATCCTGACGATTTCTACCGAAAATTGCTGAGTGCTCGACTCTATTTCCAGCCAATTGAGGGCGACTGACATTTACCAAGGTCGCATAACCGACAATGGCATTGCATTCTGCATTTTTTGTAGACACTAATCGATTCTCTCTCTCTCTCTCTCTCTCTCTCTCTCACACACACACACACACACACACACACACACACACACACACACACACACACACACACACACACTCACTCTCGCTCACTTTTTACCGTTCATATACAGGTCTGAAAAAGTTTAGGTTTTTAACTGATGTATGTGTGAAACAGCTTGTTTTCTCTCTCTCTCTCTCTCTCTCTCTCTCTCTCTCTCTCTCTCTCTCTCTCTCTCTCTCTCTCTCACACACACACACACACTCTCGCTCACTTTTTTACCGTCTGAAAAAGCATAGTTTTAAGCTGATGTATGTGTGAAACAGCTGTTTTCCCCTCTCTCTCTCTCTCTCTCTCTCTCTCTCTCTCTCTCTCTCTCAGATACGCGGTTTTTACCGTTCATATACAGGTCTAAAATGGCCTAGATTTTTTACAGATCTTTGGACTCTGTCAGTTGATACCAGTCAAGTAATTGAACACGACGGACACTTCGTGGCCTTCTCTACGCACTTCATTCAGTCTTTGCCTTTTCTGTGTCCTTCGTTATTTTCTTGGGCAGAGAGAGAGAGAGAATAGACTAGAAAACAAAGCTGTTTTCACACACACACACACACACACACGGCGATCAGTTGAATTCCCGACTTTCATCGCAGCGGAATATGGCTGGGCGAATTCCTTTCACACTCCGTGCCATTTGAAATAGAAATCACCCTGCAGGACTTTCCCAACACGAGCGAGTGGCCCTCCCTTTTCGTATAGCATCTTCAGGAGAGAGAAAGAGAGAGAGAGAGAGAGAAACCGGAGCAGTTACTAGAGGGTAACCGAAAACAAGCCAAACCATTGAGCTTTGCAACTGGTGGGGGACGGGGAGAGAAAACGGTCACGTGATTGGCTCATCTGAACCGTGACGTTGCAGCTCAGGGTGAGGAAAGCGCGCACGTGATTGGTTCATTTGAACCGTGACGTTATTGCCACCGACGACCTTCCTTTCTTGGCGGTTGTTATTGGGGCGGGGGAGATACAAAAGATGGCATTGTTGCTACAACAGGGCTCTCGTCCGTGTTATTCATTAAGGAAGGCGGTGAAAGTGAACATTACTCGCCTGAATAGATTATTATTCACCCAAATGCCGTGTCTTGAGGAGCCTTGATATGGGTCGGAGGAAGAAGGTTACTGACGACAAAACAAGAACTTTGCTCAGTGGATTTTCTTTTAGAGATTCACCGACGAAGCTTTGCTAACGATCATTAAAATGAGATGCATTAATGATCGCTTTGCTCGACTAGGATCAAGAATGACTCTCTGAAAGTAGGCCTTTGGTTTGCTGTTACGAAATTAAATAGAATTTTAGAACTTTCTCCCCAAAAACGTTAGTGATAGGTCTTTTCCTATTATAATGAAGCCTGTGCAGCGATCAATAAAATCCTGTAAGGGAAGATTTTGATAGTTTAGTAAGCTTTAAAATAAAAATTTTATGAACGATTCTCAATTGGGGTTTTGCAATTACTTGCTCTGGGTAACTGCGCCATGTAATTGGTTAACAGTGACTTAAATGGAGCATGTCATTTTTATATATATATATATATATATATATATATATATATATATATATATATATATATATATATATATATATATATATATATATGAAGGCTAAGTAAAGGACAGTAAGTCGAAAGGCCTAGCACCACTACGTCGTTTCACTTCCATCGTGTCATTGCCTTTATTTATATATTCATCACGTTCCATATTTCCGTGATTCAGTTACACACACACATTATATATATATATATATATATATATATATATATATATATATATATATATATATATATATATATATATATATATATATATATATATATATATATATATATATATATATATATATATATATATATATATATATTATATGCTTATGTACACCATTTTTTAAAGTTATTTTGTCACGTTAATCAACTGTTTTTGTCTAAATTAAAATGCCGTTTTCATATATTCAAAAAGTACTTAATATGATTTAAAAAAAGACACTGCACCTAAAATGGGACTCAGAGTATTGAGGCATATCAAAATATGTCGGCATTTAGCACACGAATAAGATTTTTTTTTTTTTTGCCACATTTTTGCAACCTAATTATAATTCTTTCGTCATACTTTTAATTAGTAATTTTGTCTGTTATTATGGTTCTGTCAAGTCATACCCTTTACAGAGAGAATTGATGGGAAATTTGTCAATGATTTCGAATTTCTTGAGCAGCTGCATTTTTATCAAAGTTACGCTGCTTTCCTTAAATGATCTCATGTAATCTCAAATAACAAAACGTAACACTAGATAAAAAATTGTTTTGGATCTTCATAAAACGTGAAATAGAAGGTAAAATTCGCGCAACTTATTGGATGAGTGTGTCTGTGAATTTTTACGTGCTTAAAAAATATACAGATAAATCTTGATTAAAAACTCAATCATTTTGCTTCCAAATATATATATTTATATCTTTAAACACACGGTATTGATGATAGCCATGGGAAAATTTCTCTTACATCAGACATTCTCTGTGTGAAGAGACACCGATTTCATCCAGCACTGATTAATATAATTTGGTGAGAACGTTTCGAGAAGATAGACAGCTAATATTACGTCATAGGTATTCAACAATCCTGAGGAATTTAACGAGTTGTTTTGCGATGGAAGAAGCCAGGTTTCTCACCAAAATGATCTCTCGGTAGACTCCGTTATTCTCATCCTTTTGACTGGAGGTCAAAGAACATGATTTGTCCTTCGCTCGTTTTTAGAACTAAATGAAATTTCTCTCTCTCTCTCTCTCTCTCTCTCTCTCTCTCTCTCTCTCTCTCTCTCTCTCTCTCTCTCTCTCTCTGTTGCACGCTTGCTTTGATGGAGGGATGTAAGGTCAGGGCCTCAATGAATGCTGCCTTTGTAAATGAATTTCCAGATTTGGGAAATAGTTGTTGAGAGAGAGAGAGAGAGAGCTAGCGAGATAGGATGCGGTTACTGTACCGTTCCGCGGAGAAAAACACAAGAGGCCGAATTTTTTTTTGTCCCCGAGCAGCAATTTAGAGGCAGCTGGTAAAATATTTGGGACTATTACCTTTGCAATGACGCCCAGTCGGCCTTCGCAACTCGGTGGCAGTTCAGGAAATCCTCGGGAGAAACTGTTAGTCAACAGTTCTGTAGTAAGGTAACCTATGGAGGGCCGAGCAAGGCTACGCGTGGCACTGTCGAAAAAGCGGCTGGTTTTAAGGAAATGGTTTACTGCATTGCTAAGGGTTGTGTAGGTCTGTCGAAAAGGTTAGTCTTCGATCCTCAGATGTTGGAATTTTTGCCATTAACCACAAGGGCTTGGTGCAGTGGTTCTCAACCTGGGGGCGCGAGCCCTAGGGAAAAATTAAAAGTTCTCTAATTATATTCGTTATTCTCTTAACAAGAGTCGCTAAGAAGCAGTGTCAAGTATTTCACCAATTCATTCCCAAAAGAATAAAAACACCCATTCTCTTTCTTTCTTTTTTTTTCACTTTCCTTTAAATCTAGGAGGGAATTTTACTCAGATTCCAGGGGGGGCGTGGAGGGAAGGACCAACTCTTAGAGGCCCCTCAGGGGGTAGTGCCATCAGTGCACCTCATGCGGTGCACTGCAGGCATTACTTAAGGTTCTTTGCAGCTTGCCTTCGGCCCCTAGCTGCAACCCCTTTCGTTCCTTTTACTGTACCTCCTTTCATATTCTCTTCCTTCCATCTTACTTTTCACCCTCTCCTAACAATTGATTCACAGTGCAACTGTTTTGAGGTTTTCGTCCTGTTGCACCTTTCAAACCTTTTACTGTCAATCTCCGTTTCAGCGCTGAATGACCTCATAGGTCCCAGTGCTTGGCCTTTGGCCTAAATACTATGTTCAACTATTCAACTCTTAGTCTACGGATTTCAAATGCTGTTTGTGTATAAAACTGCTTCCTCGAAAAGGTAATGACTTTGACTCTTTAGCTATTTAGCTGTTTGCTGTCAAACAATGTCCTATTGGGTCCTGTTAAAATCAGGCACTTAGTCCACAGTACAGTTTTAAAATGCTATTATCTGCTTCCTAGATGAAGTTATGACTTTCGAATGAAAGTGAACAAACGTATAAGTTTCTTCTCGTTTCATGTTTTGATTTCATCAAGAGAGAACGATCAGCTGTCACAAAAACTTATCACTTCTCAGTGCAACTGTGAGGGTTTCTCTCGGTCCCACATTTAGTTCCTCGTACTTCATCTTCTTCATTTTCTAGAGCTCTTTGTCTTGATTTCCAACCACTCTAACTCCTCCTTTTCAGTCTTGAGCACTGTATAGCCGAACGTACCCCTGTGCTTGGCTTGACAGCTTCAGTTTCATATAATGGAATCGACTGTCACGAAGTATACAAAAACAAAGTTCTACCAACAAAACACATATATTGGAGAACAGTTTTTATTTGAGCTCAATCCGTGACCCAAGAAAAAAAAAAGCCATTTCAATCGACTTCTGACCGAAATAGCGGAGGAAATTCTGTAGAAATTCAAAAGATTATTGATCGACTTTTATCCAGAATATCGGAGATTATTTTTAAATAAAAATGAAATATATATTTATCAAAAACTGATGACTTTGCAAGATGGGTTAAGATAGCTACTTTCTGCCAGTAATCGTTTTCATTAAATTCCTTTCACTGCAGCTTCAAGGACGGCAAATTTAAAATGCTGGATATTTTCGTTGTTTGTTTTAGGTGTTTTAACAATAAATAGAAAAATTGGTATTTAGGCAAACAAAAATTGTGGATGAATGATTTATTCTCGCAGTGAAGAATGAATCTGGATAATTTTCAGGTTCAAAATAATTGCCCACAATTGACAATGATACTTAATAGTATTTTAAGTAATGATAGTGATAGCATGATTATCAGTTGTAGTTATAATAGCATCGCTGCCAATATTGAATTACTGTCCAGCGTTTTTTTAATGAAACAATTAACTATTATACGTCTCTTAAGTCGACCCCGAGGATAAAAAAGCAAAAACAAACGAAAGGTGTGATTAATTGTTTCCTTCTCGCCACGTTTCCGGTTGCAACCTCCTCTCCTCCCCCTCCACCCCCTTACAGCTCACCAAGCACACAACCCCCACCCTCCCGTGGAGGTCTTGTGCTGGCCTTGAGAGTTTCCTAGCATTCTCCCCCAGCTTGATTTCTTAGTTTTATTTTCTTTTTTTATTGATATATCTCGCATACCTCCTCCACTCTCTCGTTTCTCATGAGGGCAAGAGGAACAATTACAGACGCATTTCCCGGGAAAAACAATTACGCGATTGCAATCACGCCGGGTAATTTAGCCGGGGGAAAAAAAGAGGACCCGTAACTGCCGAAATTTTTTTGTTCTCGACGTATGGTGGTGGGACCGGCTTAGTATAATAGAGGGACTGAGGCACTGACTGTGATGCCGTCTATCTCGAAATCTATAATGGCTTCCATTGTTTATTGACATTGGGAATAATGGCGGGATATTAATATACGAGTGATGAGGCAGCATTGCTCTCTAATGGCGGGGTTTCATTGCTGGAGATTAGGTGGGATTTTTGCATAATTTCTCTTCCGCGTATCGCTGCTGCGACTGGGGAGAATGACAAGAAGAAGAATTAGTAGTGTTTTAGGAAGAAATATTATGATGTTTTATTTTGAGAGAGAGAGAGAGAGAGAGAGAGAGAGAGAGAGAGAGAGAGAGAGAGAGAGAGAGAGAGAGAATTATATCTAGAAAATTCAATGAAAAATTCTGCTGAGTATATATTACGAAGGAGCATGGTCGCCGATATTTGTTTTAGTATGTATGCGTTTTATTTTTGCCTTCTGTTGTCTGGAGAGAGAGAGAGAGAGAGAGAGAGAGAGAGAGACCCTTATAACGAACAGCAACCCAACCGTCAACATATGAAACCCATGTGAGCTTGAGCGAACATGAGTCCCTAAAAGCATTTTTTTATATGGGTATGTGGGCTACCCAGAATCGAACTTTCAAATGCTCGTATCAATCGTTGTCGCTTAGAAAGAGACCAGTGCCGCAGCCTCCTTATCGGAGCCAGCCGTAAAAGGAACCGAAAAGTGGAGTTAGAAGTCGTTCTTGGTTGGGCTTATCTCCTTGCTGGGGAGATTCCTTGCAGTCTCATCGAATGGGAGAATGAAGGAGATTGATTGTAGATGGTACTGGAGAATGAAGGGAAATTGACTGTAGATGATAGGAGAAAATGAAGAAGATTGACTGTAGATGATATAGGAAAATGAAGATGATAGAGAAATGAGAAGATTGACTTGATGAAACTGGAGAATGAAGGGAATTTACTGTAGATGATGGGGAAGATTAAAGATGATACTGGAGATTGAAGGGAGATGATATAGGAAAATGAAGAAGATTGACTGTAGATGATAGGGAAATGAAAAGATTGACTAGATGAAACTGGACAATGAAGGGAGTTGACTGTAAACGATATACCAACTATATCTCTCTAGAAATGGAAATGCATTTATTGTGCATTTCGCAAGTGGATGCGTCAGACTAAAAAAATTCTTATTACTAACAAATCTGATCAACTCGGCATGAGAACATAAATTTATTATAGTTTCTTCATTTGCGGAAACAATATATTCATTATTTATTTATATCGTTTATGCATAACACCTTTTATCCCAGACTTTATTCTTCAAGAATAATGGACAAGTGATTATTCCACCGCGCGTCTCGAGGAGTAGACCAAGAAGTATCCGTAATGAGTTTCGCGTAGACCGTTTGAATATTCATGACATCATTAACAGCTGGAAGAAGCTGAAAAAAAAAATAATAGAAAGTACCTCTTTTACCACAAGAATACAGCTGCTTGTACTAACCAGAGATATCGTTTACGAAAGAATTAGAAATTCGTTTGTCTTTTTTTTTTTTATTCAATTATTGTAACAGTTGTTCATTGACACGCATTATTTTATGATTGTAGAGTCTGACAAGAAATGCTATTACTGCTGCCATTACTAGTAGTGGTAGCTGAGTACTAGCTTCTGATAGTAATCCAACGAATTCTTAGACAGGTCTTATTTTGCTGTTAACTGCAATAAGTGAAATAAAGTATATATATATATATATATATATATATATATATATATATATATATATATATATATATATATATAATATATCTTCAGTATGACGCTCATGATCTAAACAGTGAATTGGGTACTTGGTAGATACTAGGCTGTGGTGTAGAGAAGGGCATGAACTGCATACCCTTATTTTTTCACCTGTGGTAATGTGTGATAAATGGATCACGTGTTAAAGTGATTATAATCATATATCTATCTATCTATCTATCTATCTATCTATCTATATATATATATATATATATATATATATATATATATATATATATATATATATATATATATATATATATATATATATATATATATATGATTTACATACATACAGGAATTACAACAGCAGTAGAATTAATCTGTTTTTGTGATGATATATAAATAGATATTATAGTGATGAAAACAAAAATTCCAGGGCATGATTAAGTCAAATTTCAGTCCAAGAGATTTAAAAATTGAAGGTTTAGCTTCCAAGCAATCTACCATTAAATAAAACCGCTTCAGTATACTTACAGAAAATTATCAGCGTGCATCTAGACCAAACCAATCATTTGAGATTCCGTTATCTTGATAGATATATATATAAAAAATATTTACATCAGGTTTTTATTTTTTTTATTTCGTGACCGAGTAACGTGTCCTGAGCTCAAAGTACAGGTAGACGGCATGACTGTCATTTGACGGACAGACCGTCTAATTGTCCAGAGTGGAAAATTAAAGTATATAAAATAAATAATTGCACACTCGTATCACGATGGACCGATTTCGTTTTCCAGGGACAAATATAGACTTTTTTCTTTTTAATCAATCCATTAGCTCTCTCCCTACCTTGCCCAGTCTCTCTCTCTCTCTCTCTCTCTCTCTCTCTCTCTCTCTCTCTCTCTCTCTCTCTCTCTCTCTCGATTTTATTTTCCAAGAACATAATTTTGACGTTTTTGTTTCAATCAATCCATGAACTCTCTCTCTCTCTCTCTCTCTCTCTCTCTCTCTCTCTCTCTCTCTCTCTCTCTCTCTCTCTCTCTCTCTGCTTCATTTGAGAGGGACATAATTTTTACGTTTTTGTTTCAAGCATTCCATGACTTCTTTACCTCCCCAATCTCTCTCTCTCTCTCTCTCTCTCTCTCTCTCTCTCTCTCTCATTTAACCGGGACATAATTTTTACGTTTTGTTTCAATCAGTCCATGAACTCTCTCTCTCTCTCTCTCTCTCTCTCTCTCTCTCTCTCTCTCTCTCTCTCTCTCTCTCTCTCTCTACTTCATTTAACCGGGACATAATTTTTACGTTTTGTTTCAATCTGTCCATGAACTCTCTCTCTATCTCTCTCGACTTCATTTAACAGGGACATGAATTTTACGTTTTTGTTTCAATCAACCCATGAACTCTTTACCTCCCCAATCTCTCTCTCTCTCTCTCTCTCTCTCTCTCTCTCTCTCTCTCTCTCTCTCTCTCTCTCTCTCTATACTCTATAAAACCGTACAGCTGGCAACTAAGGTCCCGTTACCCGAGTGCGTACGATGAATGCTAAGCAGATTCTTCTGAAGCGGGTTTTAAAATGCGAGGGATGGATGGTCTTAGCGCTCAGTCTGTTTTCCAACTTGATTGTTTCAAAGCACATTGGTGTGCCACATATCCATAAATTCACACTGATACGCATGCACGAGCATACTAATACGTACTCACAACTATATACACTTAGGCAGGCGTAGTAACTCGCGTAGTAACTCGCACACTTCTGTGCGCTGAAATACTAACGCAGTATTGCACTTACTAAAATAAAAGATATTTACACATGTATCATTGGTAGCACACGTATATGTATTACATGTACGAGTATGCGTTTATTGATACATGCGTACATCACTCTAACACAGATTCAAACCCATGCTTACTTACAAACTCTTAAACTTTTCGTGATGTGTAGATTTAATTTGAGCAGTTGAAATACTTCATTGTGCTTTTTTTTTTTACAGCTGAACAGTCTCTCTCTCTCTCTCTCTCTCTCTCTCTCTCTCTCTCTCTCTCTCTCTCTCTCTCTCTCTCTCTCTCTGTCAGTAAGGATACTAAATATGGGAGATACACGTGGTGTCCCTTCCAGAAAATCATTTCAATGAGTCATCGCTAAAAAGTTTTTCCTTTTTTTATATATCAGCATTCGACTTTAGCCTTTTGGCCCACATACCCTGATACCACGAAGTCCTGGAGGCGCATTCCTCTCTCTCTCTCTCTCTCTCTCTCTCTCTCTCTCTCTCTCTCTCTCTCTCTCTCTCTCTCTCTCTGTTGAGGCTAAGGACCACGATCCTCGTAGAAAGCTTAAGGTTTTGTCTCCAAAATAATCCTGCGTTGTTTATCTATCCGTGAAATATTGATGTTTAAGAAAACATTCTTTTCATCATTATTCTGAGAACGCTCCAGCCTGGTTTGATGTACAGCCACATTCAGGAACATTTGTTGTGTGCAGATAGTGTGGCGAGAATCTTTTCCTACTGACTGCAAAGCTATTGTTTATATGATGTGTATATATGTATATATGTGTATATATATATGTGTATATATGTTTTTTAGGGGGCTGGTTATCGTTATCCGTTTGATACATCTATCCGTGTTTTACTGAATCTAAATATATTTGTCGTTTGTTTTTGGTTATCAATTTAATATATTTAAACACATTTAACTGTGGTTATTAGCTATTTTTTTCATATTTCATTATTTTTACTATTGTTTATTTATTTATGTACTAACACATTTACAAACATATGTGCAATTTGGCATATTTATGCGTATTTAACTGTATTTATTATCCTTATCTTTTTTTTTATTATTATTATTATTATTATTATTATTATTATTATTATTATTATTATTATTAATTAATGCACCAACATATTTACAAACGTGTACGCAATTTGACATATTTATGCGTATTTAACTGTATTTATTATGTGTATCTTTTTTCTTTTTATTATTATTATTATTATTATTATTATTATTATTATTATTATTGATGCTCTTGTTTATTCATAAATGCACCAACACATTTACAAACATATGCGCAATTTGACATATTTATGCGTATTTAACTGTATTTATCATCCGTATCTTTTTTTCATATTATTTTTCATTATTATTATTATTATTATTATTATTATTATTATTATTATTCATTTATGCACCAACATATTTACAAAGATATGCGCAATTTGACATATTTATGCGTATTTAACTGTATTATGTGTATCTTTTTTCATATTATTATTATTATTATTATTATTATTATTATTATTATTATTATTATTATTATTATTATTGATGTTGTTGTTTATTCATTTATGCACCAACACATTTACAAACATATGTGCAGTCAAGGGGAGGTCAACGTTCTTTTTCCTTTTACATTCAGATCCCTCTGAGCTTGATAGAATATATTACAAAGCTGTTTTCCATTGCTAATGCGAGCGGCACGAGGGCCTGGTTCCGTTCCCTGCTTATGGAATGTAATAAAAATTTTATGCGACGGTTTCTTCACTTACTCTTTTATTTGTTACTTTAGTTTTGGTTTTATGCGTAAATACACTCTTTGCGCCAAAGGATGGTGGTCGTTTTATATGAGGAGGAATTCAGTTCCTGAGGTTTTTGAAGGAGCTGGAATGTCTAGGATTCTCGAGGATTCCTCCAGTAGTTGCCAGATAGACCAGTTTTAAAGCAACTTAGTCGCACGTTTATACATTTAGTTGTCTTGACACTCACCTAAATGGAATTATTATTATTCAGAATACCCTCACGAGATAAGGTTAAAAAAAGAAAGAGTGCAAAGAGAATAACAAATAAAAAAGGGTAAATAAAAATTATCTTTATATGTAAACATATGTACGTGTAAACTGTTTATTAATTTAATTTCTTTTTCTTTCCAGGTAAGTGACATTCCTTCACTAAAGCATCGAGTGTAAAGTCTTGTGACTGGTTATAATGTGAGTACAGAAACCATTGTTCGTTTTGGCCCACCTTTCTCATAGTAGAGCATGATAAAAAGAGCTGGCGATTGTTCCCAACGAGTGAAACTGTGTCCTTTCATCGGGCAAGGACAAAACGACTTCACAGTTCCTCGCATGTTTGGAAAATATTGTAAATTGAAAGTTACTGAAATTGGAAGTTGTCCCAACGACATGAACCTCTTATTTACCAAGATCATGGTCTCAATTTCACTAAGTTTAGAGTCATTTAAAGTCACCCTATTAATACAAACAAAATATAAAGCTACGACAGCGATAAACTGTTAAAGACAGTGGTGGAAATACCATGGCTACTGGGACCATTTCTAGGGGAACAATGAGTCGAAATGAACGCTCCCAATTTCTCGCCAAAATTCCGACCGAAGGTCCACAAGCTGAGTCCTTTCGCACTGAGTAGATTTTGTTCTCGCATTGTAGAAACTTTTTTAGTCCCTCACTTCCTGATTATCGCTACGCCTACAGCCCGATTCGTAAGCGTCCGCCCATGTAGCCTCTCAAACGAGACACACGTACACGTACGGGCTGGCGGTAAATATCATACGGTGACCTTTTGCATTGTCTCGTTTTCCCCTGATTCAATTAAGACACTTCGGTAAAAAGGTAAAAGTAAAGAGAGAAAAAAAAAACAAAGGGAAAAAAAACTTGCCTAGGCTTAAAGCTTGTTCATTCGATACTTTTTTTTTTTTTGAAGCAACACCTTTGGAAAGGATCCATGATTGAAGGGTGGTTGCAATTTATTATCTTGATCTAGAGGCACATATTGCAACGACTTTTGCTAGTATCTGTTCAGCCTTGGCTCAAAGGGGACCTGTTCTTCCTTGTTTGCCAATAAGTTTTTGGATAACTTAGAAAAATTATAATATATATATATATATATATATATATATATATATATATATATATATATATATATATATATATATATATATATATACACACACACACACACACACACACACACACACACACACACACAAATATATTCATATGAGAAATGGGCGTTCAGTTATAATACAGTCTTATATGGGGTTTGTTAGTTGAACAGAAGGTTAATGGATAATAAAATTTAGCCTTTGTGTGTGCGGTTATATAAATGATTGGGTGTGTTCATGAAGAGTATGAATTGACAAATACAGTATATATATATATATATATATATATATATATATATATATATATATATATATATATATATATATATTATTTATATTCGCGTATATGACTACGAACTAAGTCTTTTCTTGTATTGAATAATTTGTTACCTGAAAACTATTAGAAAAGATTAAACTTCGATCAAATTTTCAAAAGATCGTCACCTAATTTTGAAATTTTAGCTGCAGTCAAAATCTGAATCTTAACTCTTCGGGCAAAACGCTCGAGAAATCAACTTAGAAAGCAGACTGACACTGCTTCGTGAAACACAGCTGAGAAATTTTGAAGACATAATTAAGAGAAACGGAAACTTTCAGCATGTCACCAAGACGGATCTCCTGATAAAATTTCTCTTGCAGTCAAAACACGCGTCAGAACAATGTCACCAAGTAATTATACAAATAACTGTGGTGACGGGGCCTTGAAATGGAGTTAAGAAAATCCGGAAAGTGCCTTGAAAGTCCGAAAAGTCCCTTAATTGTAGTATTTGTTAGCATCGAGTTGTAAAAATTGTCACGGATGTCAGGTGCAATAAAAGACTGACAAATGCCTTGGGGCCATATAGCACCATTCGTTACTCTACAGAGGTATTTTAAATGTCACTTTCATGCAGATGAAAAGTATGTTAAAGAATACTTTTTTGCTCAGGATGTGAAACTTTTGTAAGTAACCATTTTACATGTAACGTGAAGTTGGTCAGTTTCTATACGTTGAGGCACAATTGTTTATACATTAATGAAATATTTTTAATTCATATGCATGCTTTATTTATAAGGATGACATTTAATCATCACAGCTAGATATTTCACCATATACAAAAATTTTGTTATTGACATTCAATTTTGAAATTGCCCAAAATACAAAAAATTTAGCAAGAGATACTGTTTTGATTAGTATTGAGATACATTTCCCCTAAGATCAGACAGTTGACTTTGTCTGCTTCAAATTCGTCCTGATCTTTAAGATAGCTCTTCTCTTGATGATCCTTTTTTTTTTTTTGGAGGGGAACGGAGATGGGGAGGGGTGAGGTGAAGAGGGAAGTAGATGGCAGGGGGCGGGGGAATTATGTCATTGATTAAGATCAAGTTGAAGCAGGAGGTGTCTCTCTCTCTCTCTCTCTCTCTCTCTCTCTCTCTCTCTCTCTCTCTCTCTCTCTCTCTCTCTCTTCGGCTAATCGTCCGTCCAGTTAGTAAATAGAAATCAATTTTGAGGGAGACATAATGGCAAACCTTACACCGTCGTATCTGTTACGTTACGTAAACCAGCCAAGTTTTAAGTTCACCAGTTAAGTTTTCATGATCATTTGATCTGCAGCGATTCCTTGGCACCTTGTTTCGTCCCATTTAAAACCCGTAATTTTATGGTACTTTTCAGGTACCCGCTTTTGTTCATTTCTTAGCTTTATATCATTTAATTAGTGAATTCATTGTTTCTCTTCATTTATTTTGTGTGTAGCTGAGTATAATATTTCATTTGACAATCATTTTTCTGGTATTAAACTTTTCCTGTTGAAGCTTGGTATGAAAGTTCGTGGTATTCTAATTCGGTATAAAGTAATCCTCACTAGGAGTAATAATAATAATAATAATAATATAATAATAATAATAATAATAATAATAATAATAATAATAATAATAATAATAATAATAATAATAATAATAATAATAAAAGGAATTAAATTACTTTCTCCATATGATACCCGCTTCTCCAACTAAAAATCTAATTCGCGCACCCTATTATTTTTTTTTTACTGCCAGTTCATCAGATTTACTTTTTGCTCAGTAACTTTGCGGAAATGATAGTGCCAATTAAAAAGAAAAAACTATACCTTCTGTAGAATTACGATGGCAGAAATCAGTGGAGTACGTTGCAGATGCGAATTCAAACCTTGGCTTACGTAGAGGCTGGACTTTTTTCAAGACTGTGATGATGATGATGGTGATGATAGGATGATGACTGGCATATTGTAGGATTTGGTGAGCTCGACATCAACGGTAACCTTTGGTTCTTGTGATGGCACAGTTATGGACTGTATATGGAGCTCGAGTAACTGTAAAAGTCGAAACGAAAATACTTAAAAAAAAAGCAGTTTTTGCCGGTCAGTTGTCAAATGTTTTGTGACGAATACCTCCTCTTTTTTTTAACGACATTTCGAAATTTTAGTATGATACTGTGAAGTACTTATGGTTTGCACTCCATGTGAACACGATCTAAAGATTATCAGATTGTATTTTGAAGTCCTTATGAACGCAACTTCAAGACGATCACGTTTAGTTCTTATGAACGCATCTTAAGGTTGATCAGACGATATTACGAAGTCTTTATCTGGGAGCCTTGAAAAGTATATAAGGATATCCTCAAGTATTTAATACTGATAGAGGCTATTCCGATGTCCTAATGAACGAAACCTGAAGATGATCAAGCGATATTCTTGAATCCTGATGAACGCACCCTAAGGAATGTCCCTTGACATTTCCAAATGTATTTTTAGAACACGTCATCACCACGTCGAACATTTCGAAGTTGCAAGACAGAGCGCTGTCGTGTTTCCGTCTATCAGTTAAGACTGTTATCAGCCCACAAAGAAAGAATAAGCTGTTAATGGTTAGCGGAATCGGTGTGTTGGATTTCGAGTCGTGTCGTCGAGCTGGCATATAAGCTTATCAGTTACGTCGGTTATTGAGAGATAAGAAAAAATAGATGGGAAAGGGTTGGTAGATTAAGTGTACGTCTCAGAAAAAAAAGTAAACAATAATTGATGGACAAACGGTAATGCTTATTGACTCAGATTTCATTCGGCTTACCCAAGGCAAAGAGAGGTTGGGCTTACCATGACTTGGAGTCCAATTCCATTAATGCCCTACCTCCACCACCCTCCTCCTCCTCCTCCTCCTCCTCCTCCTCCTCCTCCTCCTCTCATCCAAGAAGCCAGTGGTTAACTACCGAAGTAGTGACCTTCCGTGCCTTTAAAGCTTAGGTCATTTCCGATTGATTTTTAATTGGCCGCAGCATGATTCCGGGTTAACGGGGATTGACGTTCTTTGTTTGGGCGGTTGAGGGCGAATTACGGCTGATTAAAAGTAAAGCGATAAGTTAGAGCGAATTTAATGGAATTTTTTTTTTATTTCGTTCTGTTTGGTTTTTGTCTTTGTGTTTTTTTGTGGTTGTAAGTTTAATATGAGGAATTTTCTCTCTCTCTCTCTCTCTCTCTCTCTCTCTCTCTCTCTCTCTCTCTCTCTCTCTCTCTCTCTCTCTCTCTCTCTCTCTCTCTCTCTATATATATATATATATATATATATATATATATGTGTGTGTGTGTATGTGTGTGTATGTATATATATACTGTATATACATGTATGTATGTATGTATATATATAATATATACATATATATATATATATATACATATGTATATATATAGTACATATATATATACTGTATATATGTATATATATGCATACATATGTGTATGTGCTTTGTTTATAGTATTATCTGGAGGTTAATTAGAAATAATTTTTCAATCTCTTCCAACACTGGAGAACTTCTTGGAGATATCAGAATTAAATCTATTTTTCAACTACAGTAGGAGCAGTTGTCAGAGGAACGAAGTCAGTTGAAATATCCTACAGCGACTGATGTTGTCATAAGAATGAAGTTTGAGAATGAAGTCTCGACATCCTATTATAACGAGATCTCGGTTTTTTTAACTTCCTGATCTGCCACTTAGCCAAGGTCCAAACGGTTTAAGACAGCGAGAAGCTGAGATTAAATAATTAACGTTCTTTGGGCCATGCTTGCTTGTATATCAGATTGGCCCTGGTCGAAGTCGCATGCTTAATTTAAATGAGGAGGTCGTTGCCTGCAGTGCTTGCATTTTAATGATGTTATTCTCATGCAGTTAGCTCAGTATCCTTTGCCAGTATACGTTTGTGGGTTCTCGTATCTTAAATAATTTATAATGTGGAGCTCCTTTGCATATTAATGGCTTCTAAATACCTTCCGCCTGGCTGCAGTCATTATGATAATTTTATGTGAGACGTGGCGTGATGTTTATAACTTGTACTTGTATTTTTTTTATGTTGAGATTTTTATCGGGTCATGAATTCATGTCTGTCTTTTTTTTTTTTTTTTTTTTTTTTCTCTGAGATAATGACTGCTCTTCTGTCTGCTTCCCTGGCGTCCAGTCCTAGTTACTAATATACGTGATCATTCTCCAGTTTTTTCTTTTATTTATTGAAGATAATCGCATGTTCTATCCGATGCAATATTTTTTTGTCAGAAACTATTTAATCTGATCAAGGGTAAATAACGAAGCATACATTGACCTTCTGTTACAGCTTCATTATCGTTACTGCTTTCATTTTCATTACCATTCTCAAGGTGATCTGAAGCATTTGGTAATCATGCATTGCCACCGTTCTTCGTGCGGTCTTAATGACCTCAAGCACATTTACATGCATGCACAGCGCGATGCATTAACTCTGAAGACTATATTACAAGGCGACAGTAGTTTGACCGCGCGCATGCTTGCGCTTGCATTCTGATTCGCAAGCATGCATTCCTTCGTCGTCTCTACACCGCACCTCGAATCATAAGCAGTGTGACCCCTAAAAAATGTACTTTCGCTTTGCAGCTAATACTGATATTATTGTTCCATCTCTTTCTACTACTGCTTCTCATTCCCTTTATTCTGGTTTTTAATCCCCTCTTTCATGTTCTGCATGTCTCCTTATCCTTCTTTTTTCTACTTATTATTTTTTGTTCTTGTATTCTTCTTCTTTGCCTGTTCCTCCTTCTCTTAATTCGTTCTTCTATCTATTTATCTATTGCTTTCTGCATATCTCCTTATCCTTCTTTTTTCTACTTATTATTTTTTGTTCTTGTATTCTTCTTCTTTGCCTGTTCTTCCTCCTCTTAATTCGTTCTTCTGTTTATTTATCTATTGCCTATCTCTGCACATTCTTACTCTCATGCTTTTCCTCTTCCTTTTTCTTCTTTCTTCTTCTTCTTTCTTCTTTCTTCTACTTATTCTATTGTTATTATTGCTTTTTTCCTATTTTTATTCCCTTTCCTCCTCCTCCAAGAGCGAGAAAGAATGCCTGACGCATGCGCGGCAGTCTTCCCCGCCGATGATTGTTCTCAGACACAAAGCCCCTCTGTAATTCAATACAAGAACACAAATTGTACAGGAAAAAAAAAAGAAAAGAAAAGAAAGAAAAGCGCTTACAGTGACTTCACCGGCATTTGGAAAGTACAGTTAGTTACACGCACTGTAAGTGACGCCACGAAGACTATTTTGCCGTATGTCAGGAAACTTGACGATAAAAAAGAAAATAGGAAAACTGTTCTCCTTCATAGGAGAACATCATCCCAGCTCGAAAGGTGAAAGGAGATCAGAAACGCTTTTTACTGTTAGGTAGGCGTCATGCGGCCTTGGAGGACTTTTTTCTCGGGCGTCGACAAAGGATATGTGTGTGAGATAGGGGCGTTTCCTTCGCTTGTCCGTCGGCTTACCCCCGTCGTGAGAGACGGAGAGAGAGAGAGAGAGAGAGAGAGAGAGAGAGAGACTCATGGAAAGAGAAACTGTGTCATTCAGTTTCGATATCGACGTGTGTACTTGACAATAAATGACTATGAGACCTTCGTTGTGTCCCTAAATGGAGAAAACTTCTAAAACTGATCGAGAGATTTCATAGAGGCTGAGTCGCGTATATTTCTGCCACTTTTGTTTTCGCGTCTCCGCGTTTTCAAGTTTATCCAGAGTTGTCTAGTTACAATCAGCGGAACGAAAATAACTAATAGTGATTGTGCTGATGCATATATATGTATTTTTTTTTTGAGGAATTAAATTTCTTAATCAAAAGTAGAATAAATTTTGAATACAGTCCTGCTAAACAGAACATCTTAGCTTTAAATTTATTCTGTGCTGATGAGTTTTTTTTTTTTTTTTTGAGAAATTAAATCTCTTAATCAAAAGTAGAATAAATTTTGAATGGAGTCCTGATAAAGAGAACGTCTTATAATAGTTAGTTTTAATTTTCTCCTTACATACGTATTTGTGCATACGTGCGTATATGCAACAAAATGTCATTATTGCCATAGTACATTTAGTTCATAATTTACATAATTTAAACTATTAAAATTATTATTCTCGTATTTATTCTCAGAGTTAGAAGAACGAAAAATAAAAGGACTGATCAAAAAGGGGGAGAAGCACTCGGGAAAAATATTGATTAACTGCAGCAAGAGAATAAACTCAATTTCAGCAAAGGGTCAAATTTCAAAAAATCCCAAACGATGATAAACATTAAAAAGAAAAAATCGTTTATAAATTATATCCGGTGAATACAATTGCAGAGGTACGTCTCTGAAACCAATTCATGAATAATGATCAATGGCTGTCATAAAAACATAACAATTCCGGATGAATTGCGTGTTTTGATAAGAAATATGACCAAGCCAAAAATCACGCGTTATATATTTCAATTTTCTTTTTCACGACAAGCAATACATGTTCCTCTGTCTTTCTCTCGTTTCCGCAATAAAACATTTTATTCTTTTTCGTGTTTCTCTTTATTCGGTTGTCTCAGTTCTTTGTTTTCCAGCGATATACTGACTTTTTCTGCTTACTTTTTTTTTAACATTGTTTTCATGCATGGGCAACCATACCTGTTCTGGCGTAGCAAGAGATTCTCCATCTTTTTTTT
>NC_089741.1:43386037-43403537 GCF_040412425.1 Macrobrachium rosenbergii
TTTATAATATTCCCCAACGTATTTTACACCTTCCGGAAGCAAAAATCCCCTTTCCGCAACATTTTTATGGTTTGTCTTCACGAAGGATAAAATTGTTAAAAAAAACAAAAAGGATTTGCGGTTTCAGAGTCTAAGGAGGAGGAGGAATAGGTATAGCAGAAATTCTAAGGGAGGTTTAGTACCTGGTGGACAGGGGTTATCCGCCAGCATGGGCCCCGGGTAGGGGGAAGCAGCCGGGGACCCACTAGCCTACATCTTGAAGGCGTTCGTGCGTTCGTGGGGTCGCCGCACCGAACCCGCGGCGCTGGAAGAGAGAGAGACCCGCTCGACAAGTCAGGTCCCCGTCAGTCAGTGCTCAGGTCTCGTAGTGGGTGGAGTGGGGATCTCTCGGAAGGAACCAGGAACACTCTCTCTCCTTCTGTCTGCTTTTAATCGTATCGTTTCGGGGTGCAAAAAGCCAGTCTAACGCCAGTCGCTATGGTTTGCTGCCGTGTGGGTTTTCTCTTGGTGTGCGCCGCGGCCACAGTGCTTGCCAAACCCCAGAATTTTGACATCAACTCCTTAGTCAATGGCGGAAACCCTTTCGTCGTGCAGGCGCAGCCTGTGCCCGACGGAGGAAGGTCTCCCAACTCAGCCGTGCCCGTCTTCCAGGGCAAACCCGGAGCTACAGGAGCACCTGGAGATCCCAAGAGTAAGTGACGCTATATTTGTACAAATTTTGCTTCGCCAGTGGTGTATCAAGCAACTGGCAGGTAGTGAGATTCACGTCAAGTGATTAAAGGCGAGAATAAACCTAAGTTGTGAAACTTTCTCCTAGGTATATTTGCTTTAGTCTGTATTTAAAAGAAGAGGAAAAACAGAAAGATGAAAAATACCCAACGAACATTTCATTTGCCAAGCATTCGTCGTCCAGTTACTTTCTAATTCCAATCAGTGTCGTGTTGGCAAAGCAGCCGGGATCTTTTTTTTTTTTTACCATCGCTTAATTTCACTGAATCAGAAGGTTGTCTCGTTGCAAGAATGCATAAGAATTGCTTTCACAGGATAGCGCTAAGCTAGACGAAGTTGCATTGAAGCAAAGTTTCTCTTGGTGTCGCAATCCTTCGTTACATCCCGTTCGGCCTAAAGGCCACCTGACCATTACAAAGGGCTATTTTCACGTCTCGAGTCATACTTGACGATGATCTTATCCGAAGGGAATGTCAGGAGAGAAGGATTTCGGTCCCTCTGGCATCCTTGGGCGTCCCGTTACTCATTGCCTGAGTCCTATAACTGTGTAGGAGTGTTGGGGTCGGGAGTCCAAGGACAGCAGCAATGGCTAAAGGCTCCTTCTCCCCCCTTCCTCCTTCTTCTCCTCCTCCTCCTCCTCCCCTTATCCTCCTATTCTTCCTCCTCTCCCTCCTTCTTCTCTTTCTTCCTTCTCTCCTCCTTCGTCGGTTTGTGTAGGAGTCAGCAAAAGGTGAAAGGATGATTGTACTTTACGGTCAGTCAAAACTGGTTACAAAAGGAGCAGGTTTTCGACTAGTCCAAAGGTAAAAAGCTTTGCTTGCCATTATTGTGACTGCGGTGCTTGTGTTTGTTTGTGTGATGAAGAGGGACTTGGAGAAGGGAAGAGAGAGAGAAGAAAAAAAGAGAGAGCATAGGTAAATCAAGTAAAGGAGTCTTGCGCTTATACATGGATAAAAACTCGGACTATAAGTCAAGGAGAAAACGGTCTGCATCAAGGGAAACTTATTTTGGAGATTTCAACTCCTGTGTAGATACCGATCATTGCGGCCGATAGGAATTTTAAAGGCAACTGTTTTCTCAGGTTTTCCAACTGCTTTCGTTTTTAATATTTAACTTATCTTGTGTGTGTGTTACTTAGTTTTCCGCATGCATATTACATTGTATTTCATGTTAGGAAATATACAAACACTCTTACAAGTAGAATAACAACAAACAGGAATTTATCAATTCATCCGGTTAGCTACCAATTTTTATACATATACATTACGTGTATATATTTATCAATTCATCCGGTTAGCTACCAATTTTTATACACACACATGACGTGTATATATTTATCAATTCATCCGGTTACCTACCAATTTTTATACACTCACACATTATGTGTATATATTTATCAATTCATCCGATTAGCTACCAATTTTTATACACTCATACATTACGTGTATATATTTATCAATTCATCCGGTTAGCTACCAGTTCTTATACACTCATACATTATGTGTATATATTTATCAAATCACCCGGTTAGCTACCAATTTTATACACTCATATACACACGAGAGAGAGAGAGAGAGAAAGAAAGAGAAACTAGTACAAGGAAAAAATAGACAGGCATGCAGTTAGAAACTTAGAGGTAGTCAAACATGATTCCTCTCGATCATGATTCTCTCTCCACACGGTATATTTTTCAGCGTTACACATGGAAGCTGGTACGCAAATTTCTTTTATTTCACTTTTTTATGGCAGAAGATCGTCGGCGTAAAGACTTGGAGGAAGGAGCAACAGATTGTTTGCCCTTTTTTTTTTAACAGTCACGAGAAATCTCACAAGAACTTGTCGGTTGGATCACTCTCGACCTGGAGAGAGAGAGAGAGAGAGAGAGAGAGAGAGAGAGAGAGAGAGAGAGAGATGCCCTCTTACATTTGTGTACCTTTCATTCTCTTCTCAAATGAAAATACTTGAAAGGTTTTCATTTCCAGGCTTGAGCCGACTAATGCTGTATCATTCGCAAATAACATATGATAAAGTCATTATGTCGTGTATTTACAGAGCAGTTTGATGCTTACAATGAAATAGCTTCTTATTAGTATTTGATGCAAGGATTGCTTTTCGTTATTCGGATATTTTTGTCTTTATCATTGCCCCTGAGAATTATTCACAGGAAAATAGGATTTTCATGAAACTTCTGGTTAGCTTTTTACATGACGGCAATTTTTCCCTTCCGTTTTTCATTATTGACCATTGCAACAAAAGCTATGCCCTTGGTCATTCTGCATGTTCATTTTCATCTGCAATCTTTTCCACCATCGGCAATGAAGGATTATGAAGTTTTTGCCCCCAGCATTTAGTTGGAAATCCAGCGAGTGACCTTCATTGGCAGGACTCTGTCTCTTCGGGGCGGGGGGGGATTCCTTATTGGGAGGACGAGAGTCGAGAAGAACATTGAAACAAATACAAAAAGAGTCTCTTCAATCTGAGGAGGTTCGGTGTCGTGTTTTGCTTGTCTAGAATAAATACGTCACTTTTCGTATTTGTATTTAGTTCATTTTTAACGAACAGTCGCTTGCGTGGTTTCTTTTTATACTTATTCTGGAGAACAATTGTTTCTCCTGTCATTTATTTACCGCAGTAGCGCAAACAAACAAATACACACGCACACACATACATATATATATATATATATATATATATATATATATATATATATATATATATATATATATATATATATATATATATATATATATATATATATATATATGGGTGTGTGTGTGTAAGTGTGTTTATTTGTGTATTAGTGTTTAAACTGGGTATACAAACTACACACATAATGCAGATATTCGCACATTTTTATGACAGCTGATTGACTCCACCAAATAAGATATATTGTCAAGAAATAATCCTGCGGAAAAAAATCAAGTAAAAAAAGCCTTTGTTCATCATTTCACATCTTCATCTGAATTTCCTTGCCGTGCAATAATGTCCTAATTAATGTTAAAAAATACTCATTGCTGTTTTAAAAAACAAGGTACTTAAAAGGCTTTTTAATCAAGGCAGCTTTAATGAAGAGGGTTTGTTGACCTTTCTTGTGATCACGCCTAATTATGCAATCATATGACCTGTTAGTTATCAAGCCTCGTTATGATTATGCGTTTGAGATATTGCTTGCTGCGGTCGTTAAATGGCTGCATTGTTATGCGCGATTACATTAGCGCCATTAGTATGTGCTTAGCTATTACCTCCGTGATTGTATTGATAATTAGTTATCTTTTGTTATGGCGGAGATAGTGTCTCTCCACCCTCTCTCTCTCTCTCTCTCTCTCTCTCTCTCTCTCTCTCTCTCTCTCTCTGTTGTAATCTCTGTTGTAATCACGTATATATGTACAAATATATATATATATATATATATATATATATATATATATATATATATATATATATATGTATGTATGTATGTATGTATATATATATATATATATATATATATATATATATATATATATATATATATATATATATATATATAACTTTATATATAGATATATGTATATAGAGATTTATATATAATATATATATATATATATATATATATATATATATATATATATATATATATATATATATATAGTATTACACCAGGAGACCTTATGAACGTGTTGCGTTGGTTCGTAAGGTCATCATGCAGTGTTGCATAAGGGAATGGCTGCGTTGTGCGTGCAGTCTTCACCTTGCAATATCTCTTAATATGAAATGGAAAGAATCACTGATCGTGAAAACGGAGTTCCCTCCCTGTGCACGATGGGTGGAAAGACGACATTTCTCGTGGATTGCGCCTTTGCGTCTTGTCTTGCGTCTTTCCTTTTGTGTCTTTAGAGCTGTTGATGCGGACTCTTCTTTTTCTCTTCTGCCTTTTTTCTGCAGTCTTTAACTTTGGTTTTGCCGATGTCTGCTGCCTTCTCTTTTGCTATTTTAACATTGCTTATTCCGAAATGCATTATAAGATATCATTGTTGATGTTAGTCTTGAAACCGGCAAGTCTACTTTTCCTTAAGCACTCAGTAATATACTTATGTTTGTATATAATATGTGTGTGTGTTTTTTTGCACATGTGTATAATATATATATATATATATATATATATATATATATATATATATATATATATATATATATATATATATATATATATACGTATATCACAATATACTCTCAGGGAACAATACTGATAAACATACCGACCATAGGCGACATCAGATCCACACCCGGCAGGTGTCAGGGAGGCGGGGTTGGAAAACTCATCAGCACTGCTATATTTATATATATATATATATATATATATATATATATATATATATATATATATATATATATATATATATATATATATATATATATATATATATATATATATATATATACATATATATATATATATATATATATATATATATATATATATATATATAAATATATATGTATATTACTTTAACAGTAACTGCAGAAATTCCTGCTATTGTGCTTAACCACCAATTTATTGAAGTATTTTAAGTTCATTAAATAAAGAATAGATGAAAATGTTTTACTAAACAGGCTCGCAATCTGTAGCCAACATTATTCATCATTCTGGAATCGCTCTTAATTAAGGAACACGAAGTAGGCGTGGCAGCCGACAGCTAGGCCATACAGGAAGTAAAAGAGTAGCTCAACCCTTCTGGTTGCTCCTCCGGTAAGAAGGTAAACTGGCTGGTGCCCAGGTACCTGTCTCTGCGCCCGTAAATATGGCGGACAAAGTAGCTCACTGCTGAAGGTGGGGTTCTTGGGCTTTCCCACTCGGCTTCTGACGGTATGTCGGTGTTTTATTCTGGATGAGATGGGTGGCGTAGCTGACTCTGTTATCAGAACAGTCTTAGGTATTTTAGCATATTTTAGCAAGGATACACAACAGATCTGATGGTGCCAGAGAAGTAAGGTTTTTAAAAAAACAACAGTGCCTTAGATTATCAACGCTAATCGATTAAAAAAGAAGAAGCCATTAAAGAGTCAGTCCCCTCGAAGATAAACACCAGATTTCAAAGGCATGCTATCTTACCGCATTGCATCGGCGAAACGCCTGAAGGACGAGTTTTCGGAAAAATTTCTATCTCGGATCCTGAACTGGAGAATGTTACTGAACAAGAAGAAGAAGAAGAAGAAGAAGAAGAAGAAGAAGCGATTGGCTGGTTGATACAGACACTCGCTTGCTGGCTGGCTGTTCGCTGGTTCTCTTCGCTCGCTCGATCTCCGTCCGGCAAGTGAAAAGAGACGTGATCTAGGTCACCTGACGCGGTCTAGGAGCGAGATAACTTGACGCTACATTTGCTCCACAACCGCAAGTTTGTTTTTTTTTTCTTCTTCTTCTTCTTTTAAGTAATTAAACAATTGAATGCTAGTTACACTCGTCCAAAAAAAAAAAAAATTCAAATCAGACCAAACTCTAGCTGCTCTCGTTATAACTACCTATGTTGATAGGCCTAATAACTAGAAATTAGTTGAAAAATTACTAAAGAATGTGGTTTATTATTATTACTATTATTATTATTATTATTATTATTATTATTATTATTATTATGAATGAACCTTATTCATATGGTAGCCTACAATCCCACAGGGACCGTTGACTTGAAATTCAAGCTTCTAAAGAATATGGTGTTCATTAGAAAGAAGTAACGTAGGTTTAGTTGTGTTCATTGTTTTAAAATTAGTTGAACTGAAACCTAACACAGGTCAAGTATTTTTAGTTAGCAACCGTCCTTTTAAAAAATAAAAGATGAAATCTAATTATTCTTTCAAGTATTATCAAAAAAACGTTACAGGCCGGCCTCAGCCATAAGCCTGCCTAGATCAGTTAACGTGTAAATTGGTCGACGTTCTTTTAACCAGAAATTATCTCAAAACGTGGAATTGTCGTAAAGTATCTTTCATGAGTATCTCGATTAAAGTCAGATTTATCGGCCATAAAACTGACAATATAAAAAATCAGTAAATTTTTTAAGTCTGGTTTCTGCGGCTTTTAAATTCCCATTCACTTTCATCAATAATCCTAATTGGCAGAAACTCGGATGACCGCCTCGAAGCAAATGTAATAGCAAAAACCTGCGCTACTTCTGCGAAGGTTAAAAACATAACGTTTTATTGTGGGAACATCGGTTATGAAAAAATATTGATAATTCACCCGTGATGGTGGCGTAATATGGCTGATTTCAGAAATAATACGTTGTCAAGTGTTTTCGCAATGCTTCGTCGACCTCTAAAGTTATTTTCTCTCTTAAATTATTAGAAGAAACTTCAAAACGAAGCCGAGGTTCTTGCGGGGATTAGAATCATTCTTCTAGTCTTCACGAACTGAGAGACAATACTGTACAACCTCGGCATGATGAAATGTCTTTCTTGCCTTCGAATGCTATATTATGCTTGACTGTTAATTTACTCTCTCTCTCTCTCTCTCTCTCTCTCTCTCTCTCTCTCTCTCTCTCTCTCTCTCTCTCTCTATTGTAGAATGCATATGCATACTTCTGTTTTCTTTCTTGTCTTGTATTACTACCCATTGCTAGACTTCATTTACACTCTGTCTCTCTCTGCATCGAAGAATGCATATGCGTCTCTCCATCGAAGAATGCATATGCGTCTCTCCATCGAAGAATGCATATGCGTACTCGTATATTTGCATTTGCACAAGTACAGCATAGACTTTATACAATATGTGTAACTGAAAGAAATGAATATAATGAAACTTTTTTTTTTTTACAAAAAAAAAAAGTCCTGTTGTCTGCGCTTTTCAATTATCTTAAAACTTCGCTCAGTAGAGTCGCTGCGTCAGTGAGTATTAACATTCAGCAGAAGCGAATTTACACGGTTCAAAGCATTTGATAAACAGAAACTTAAAAATTACAAGTTCATATTATTTCTTCACCACCCGTCGAAGGCCTTGTGACACCATATGCAACACTTCCCCGGCCAGGGATCATCGCACATTGAGAAACCAGACTCTCCACGAGATGACGTAAAAAAGAAAAAAAAGGGTGAACCAATCATCAATCATAACGTAAATAGACTATGGTAACAGTCAAATGCTGACCGCGGATAATAACTCCACTGCTAAAGCTTACGCCATCCACTTACGACTGCCTGTTCCGCTTCGAAACTCCCCGTTCGAGGTGCTGAATCCAGGGACGTTGGGAAACGGCATCTTTAAAACGTCCTGGTGAAGATGATAAACCCGCGGACGTTGGGAAATTCGTCTCCATAACTCCCTGAACCTGCGGACGTTGGGAAACGCTGGATGCTTATAGGCATGAATTTCAAGGTATTCAAATGACCATCTTAAGTCACGGTTGACATCTCTCACAGATGAGGGGAAAATAATATTGCTTTTTTCTTCTTTTTTGGCGCAATGATGCTGCTCTCCTCTTCAATGTCATGATGAAAGCCGGATCTATCAGTGAAGTCGTGAAATTCAGAGGAATCTGCGAGTTTTTTTTTTTTTTTCAAGGTATCAAAGCCTGTTAAAATTTTGAAATGATTTATTTTGACAGTATATATATCCATGAACGATTGGTCTGATTTCATATACTTTCTCTCTCTCTCTCTCTCTCTCTCTCTCTCTCTCTCTCTCTCTCTCTCTCTCTCTCTCTCTCTCTCTCTCTCTCTCAAATAGTTTAAGTACAACATTAAATGCTACATTGAAAATAAGAACCAACTCTATGGAAAGGTGGAATAACGAAAAAACTGCATAAAACTAGAGCGGACCTTTCTACAACCATAATGAGACGGTGGTTTTTTTTCTTTTTCGGCGTGTGCAGGGCGCAGGTATCACTTATTTAGCACGAGCGGTCTCAAAGGACCGCATCACAGACTTTCTTCGACGTGAACACAACCTTGAAATCTGCCGATTGGTCCTCCACCTGCTCGGCAAGACTTCGAAGACGGCCGTGAAGAGTTTCACTTCGCTCTCGAGTGCATCTTTTGTTACGCCCCATTCCGTGATTCGTTCTTTAGTTTTCGTGATTATGTATATATATATACAGTACATATATATATACATATATATATATATATATATATATATATATATATATATATATATATATATATATATATATATATATATATGTATATACTTTTATACATACGTGTATATATGTATTTACTTTTCACCGTTGTCAGTGTTTGTATAAGTCAGTTTTTTCGTATTGTCTTCCATTTTACAGACCAATAAATGCCTTTGAAAGGGGTTCGGTCATAGATTGTATTTCTATTTTTAATGAAAATAACCTTGTATGCACCTGTAATTCATCGTTGTTAGAAAATGAATTACAGTAATGGCCGTATATTCAGTTTTGATTTATAATTCAAGTTTCGATACAACGATTTACGCAGCAAGAATCTTTGATATAATATGTTTACTTTGCTACGTATCTCTCTCTCTCTCTCTCTCTCTCTCTCTCTCTCTCTCTCTCTCTCTCTCTCTCTCTCTGTGTGTGTGTGTGTGTACATACAATATGTTCTTATGATGAATATCAAACCCCTCACTATGATTTCCCGAGAGAAAAAAGAATCTAGATATGGATTTTTCTGTACATTAATAGAAGCAACGAGACTTTTTTAAAGGTCATAACTACGAAATCCATTGCCTAATCGTTTTGACGTGCATAGGTACAGTGATATCGTGTCCATAGCTTTCTGTCTTGCATTGCTCTCCGTTGCTTAATCGTACCCAGCAATTCAGGAGCAATTGCGTAGCTTGCAATGCTAGAAGCTCGCATTTCAGGAATTTGAACTTCAGGAGCTGAAGTTATTGAAGCTTAATCTTCAGAAGGTTAGAATTCAGGAGTTTTGTTTTTACCGATGCTTAGAAGTTCATGAGTTTGAATCTTTTTAAACTTAATTTTCAAGGGTTTTATTCTCTGAAGCTTATTTTTTGAAACTTAATTTTCAAGTGCTTGATTTTAAGCAGCTTAATTTCCTGAAAATTAATTTTCAAAAGCTTAATTTTAAGCAGCTTGAATTTCAAAAGCTTAATTTTCTGAAACCTAAATTTCAAGTGAATTTTATGGAGCGTAAATTTCAAAAGCTTACTTTTCAGCAACTTAAATCACAGAAGCTTAGTTTTAAGCAGCTTAAATTACAGAACCTTATTTTCCTGAAACTTAATTTTCAAATGCTTAGTTTTAAGCAGCTTAAGTTACATAACCTTTTTTCCTGAAACTTAATTTTCAAATGCTTAATTTTAAGCAGCTTAAGTTACATAACCTTTTTTCCTGAAACTTAATTTTCAAATGCTTAATTTTAAGCAGCTTAAATTACAGAACCTTTTTTTTTTTGCAGCAGTTTAAGTTTCAGAAGCTTAATTTCAAGCAGCTTAAATTACAGAAGCTTAATTTTCCTCACCGAGCACCATTCGTTATGGGAACTCTGGATTTGTTAAGCCACAGGGCTTGGATGTTAAGCGAGAATGTGAAGCTCATTCACAGGTCGTTGCCATCAATTTTTTCTTTTTTTTTTTTTTTCTTGAGTAATTAACATTGAAATGATGTAATGTTAAATTTAACGGTACGTACGCAAGATTATGCTTTATGAGCCGTTAAATGACTTATCTAGATAAATAGCTAATTATGGAACAAAGAAAGATATTGACCTTGGAGGCGAAATTAGCTCTTGTTTTTTTCTTCTTCTTCTTCTTCTTCTTCTTCTTCTTCTTCTTCTTCTTCTTCTTCTTCTTCTTCTTCTTCTTCTTCTTCTTCTCCTCTTATTACTATTACTCTTTAAGTGGGAAGCAAATGGTTCATATTGGTATATCACCACATCCGGCACTTGAACGCAGAGCTGGTGCGAGTCGGCAGCCGATACTGCGACCCTTGCATAGAAGCCTTTTTTTTTTTGTAGTCTTTTTACTTGTTGTAAAAGTAGATGCCTCTCCCCTTTCTTCTTTTTCTTCTTCACCGGACACCCATCTTTATTTTGACTATTGTTTGTCTTATATTAACTTCGTTTCTCGCCAATCATGCTTTTTTTTTTTCGCTTCGTTTTCCAGTCATATCTCTCCTCCTTTCCAGCCCTTTCTTCTTCTTCATTTCCTGACTTTCTAACTATCGTCGTGTTTCCCAGCTAAACCTTCCCATCCATCTAACTGTGTGCTCTTCTTCCTCTCCTCCTCCTTCTGCTTCTTCTTCTTTTTCGTCTTCTTCTTCTTCTTCTTCTTCTTCTACTTCTACTTCTTCTTACCGTGTACTACCACCTATTTGCAAATTCCACCCTTCCACCACGAGTCTAGTTCCCAGAGCGCGTACTACTTTCTTGCGCGGACGATCCAGTTCTTGCCTTAAGTGGGGCTATGCAGAATACGTGTAGTTGGGGAGGTTGATGAATATTGATGATGAATCCGCTCCGATTCACGCAATCATCGCTGCGATGATTGCCTTTCCCAGTAAGGTCTCAAGCTGAGAGTCCGAACATCATGGACCTTCCTCTGCCATTCGAAGGAAGCATTATCATGCGGGTCTCAGTTTAAGTAGCATAAATGATTGCAGGCACGGGGTTCGGACTCCTGTGCCACCAGTTATGAGGCACCGTGTCAACGCAGGCACGGCCTTTGAAGAAGCCAGAGCACGGAAGAGGTCGACGCAAGCAACGAAATTAACATACAAGTGAAGGAAGTGGCGGTTGGAGTTCAAATAATCGCCCCTTGCTAATGTCCCAGTGGCACCTCTTATGTGGTTCTACGGCGTGCTCCAGGAAGGTAACCGGTTTCCTATCAGTTTTGGTCAGAAGTGTGTATTGTATGCTAATGTAAGTGTCGAGTGATGTCCTCGAGTGTAATTTTTCAAGAACCGCCATTTCACAAAGCAGCTTATGTATATTTATACATACAAGTGGTGGAAGTTCTGTTAGTACCTACATGGGTACCTACACTTTTCACCGGTAGGACCATTCTTCACAATCTAAAATTCTGACCGGCACAGTTCTGTATTTTGCATCAGCAGCTTTCTTGCCATCCACCCCTTGTCACCATAACAACTGGAATATCTTCGAACATCAGGACTTGTGCAGAGAAGAAGTCAAACTTAGATTTATCATCGTCCTCAACTTTCAGACTAGTCAGCTCAAGATATATGTCCTCTCCAGGGGCCTCCATTTCAACTGGGCTTGTTCCTGGTGCGGCAGCTCTTTGAATATCTTCTCCCGAACGTCCGCAGCTACTCCAGAGAAAGAATTAAAAGAAGAAGGGTGTGGTTGGCAGTCACTTTTCGTGTCGGGAGTGGTGGTGTGGAGTGACCACAACTATGTAGGTTGGACCAGTGGAAGAAGAAGATCTGACTCGTTCTGCCGTCCGTCGTTTTTTTGAGCTTCTTGGGGCCTCCCCAGAGGTTTTCAGAATGGTGCGCCTTTTTGCTTAGGCCGATCTCAGTGTTTCTTAGTGTTTCTTTTGCCAATTTCTCTTGAAGTTTTCAAGAACGATCTTGAATCTGTCTTCCATTTCCATAGCATGTTTCGATTTACTGAGATTATATGACTGATATGTGCTTGATGGCTTGAAGGTGTTTTCTTGATCTTCAGAAGTTATTTGCAAAGTGAAACAGTATTGTTGCCACTAACAAACCATAATCGTTGTTATCGACAACTTACTTTAGCTGTCGAAAGGCAAAACCTTTATCGGTTGTAAGCAGGACCCACTTAGTCCTAATGGGTTACGGATATAAATACCCTTGTTATTGTTATTACAATAATATGTTAACTGTAATAAAAATAACTTCTTAACATTTTAATGAATTTATTCAAATTTAACAGTTCGTGCGGAACGTGATTGATGCGTGCACGCAGGCAACTGCAGCTATGCAGGAGGAAATGACAAACCAGACACCAATAGAAGAAGAAATCACTGGCGCCTAATATTCAAAAGTCACGACCCCAAGTCACTCTAATTTGCATTGCAAATCATCAAAAAGGGAAAAGATTTTCGAAAAACTTCCTCAAACATTGCATTGTTGGAACTTTCTCCCAGCCTTTCCAAATGATTCTCGTTTCTTTTCTTCTTCTTCTTCTTCTTCTTCTTCTTCTTCTTCTTCTTCTTCTTCTTCTTCTTCTTCTTCTGCCAGGAAGTTTTATGACTGGAAGGAAGTTCGCTGCAGAGATGAGTTCCGGTCCCGGCCTTAGGCTGCTGGTGTCAAGGGTTCAAAGAGGTCTTGTGTATGTTGTATGTATGTATGTATGTATGTATGTATGTATATGCGCGCGTGCGTGCGAGCATGCGTTTATATTTGCCTTTTCCCTTCCCCTGCCAGGATGTCATGCGATTTTGTAGTTTTTGTTGTTCTTGTCGGACGAGAAATGTTGAAAGTTGCGGTTTTGTTATCGAGAACGATTATCCAAAAGGAAGCTAACTTTCATTGCTCATTTTGGCGTCAATTTTCGTTGTAGCTGCGTTGATGGTGTTATAAAAGAGTTCTTGTGATGATGATGATCTCTCTTTAGTAATAAATCTAGGGCTGCCAATCTCGCAGCTTGTGCGCGCGTGCAGACACGCACACAATCACATAAGCGTGCCCCGCAGCCGAGGGAAAAAGAGTGCAAATCACGGCAAGAGTCAAAAGGCAGCCAGAAGAAATCGCTCCCCTTTCTCAACGGAAACCAAACAGCGTTCGTCATCATATCCCTTTGTTTACCCGGAAACTCCTTCGAAAATCTGTCATTGTCTCCTCACTTTCCATCGGATGAAAAGGCAGGAGCCATTTCAAGGAAAACGAAACCGAGGACTTTCGAGGAAACGGCGGGGAAGGCGCGGCGGAACAAAAGTTTAAGTGGAGTAATTCACCTCGTGTCAAATTGCCGGGTGCTTGACGATCCCTGGCATCCTGGCGCGTAGATTGCGCCCTTCTAGGGAGGAAAAGTTCTCCTCTCGAGATGTTCATTGTCTATTGTGTTCCGTCTCCCAGAATTACGGAGAAACTACGGCGCGTGTTTGTGTGCTTTCGTTCCGGATTGTTCCGTGGATACAATGCTCCTTCTTTGAGGAAATCCTCCTCAAAGCGAGGGAAAGGAATCTTACCATTTTTACGGATGATTATAACTTGGCGTTTGTTAGATAGGTGGCTGTATATATTTATACAATGAATCTTAATACCTTTTGGTTTTGAACATGTATGGGTAGACAGCTGCAGGTGTATATGTGAACAGAGTGCCTCCTGATTGTATTGTGAGTTTCTGTTGAGATGGTACTTTGGCCTAGGCTTATTCAGATATATGTGCATATATACATACACATATCTTTTTTTTTATAGAGAGTTTATCGAACACGGTACTAATCCACAACCTATTATCGTCGTCACGTATCAGAGAATCTTCACACCTATGCCTGCTTTAGGCATTCACGAAAGAAATGTTATAAATAATATATATATATATATATATATATATATATATATATATATATATATATATATATATATATATATTTATTTATACATATATACTGTATATATCCTAAAAGAAAGGTCTTAGCCTCATCTGCCGAAATTCAAGAGTAGGCGACGGGAAGGTCGTTGAGTAAAACACGAAACGGGGTCAGCGCCATACTTCCCGACCGGCCGGTACAACGATCATAGAGCGTTAGTAGTAGTAGTAGTAGTTTGGATTGGCCTTTGGAACAGCTCCCTTCCTCGTTTTATTTAGCCTGTGGTTGTGCTTGTTCTAACACTTCTTCAGAATGCCCCTCGCTCCGGTAGACTTGAAGAAGTAGAAGTAGGAGGGGGAGGAGGAGGTTGGAAGTAGTAGTAATAGTAGTCTCCATAGTATCAGTAGCAGCAACGGGGACGTCCCTCTTAATCCAGGTCAAGAGGATTTGGCCTGGTGCCACAGGTAGACCATTGTGGGATCCCAACGACCAGGAACCCTACAGTACCCTGGAGTAGTAGTCGAACGCCTTCTCTATAGTGGGTCAAGTTTGTCATAAAGTCATTGTGTGTGTGTGTGTGTGTGTGTGTGTGTGTGTGTGTGTGCGTATTGGTTTGTGTATATGCGTTCCATCAACAAAGATCATCTTCGAAGGCTTTAGATAATCTGCCAATGAATATGTGTTTATACACAAACTGGAGTCCCGTATTTTATTTGCTTATTTAACATCAAATCCCCAACCTGTTTATTATTATTTAACCTATAATCTTCGACCAGTTACCAAAATCGTGTCAACTATTCATGTCTGTATCTTTAAGTTCACGATGGCCAGAAAGTGTAGAGTATATTTTTGTACCAAAACACTACCTAACATCAAAAGCAAAATATAATGCACACTGATACTCAGGAGCTCAAAACTATTGTATATTAAGATCGTGTGACGTAGCAGACTTGACCCTGAAGCTGATGGGTCACGAACTTGATGATTAGGGGAAATTTCGAGGAGAACCGCTCGCAAGTTACATTCTTCTCTTTCTCAGTCTCTGGAATCGAAGACCCAGAGTCTCGTGTTTACCTCTGTATGGTGTGGTGTGCGATGGAAGGTCTGAGTGGGTCACTCGTATACATGACTTATTTTTCTCTCTTAATGTCGTGTGTTCATCTCAGGAATTCTTAAACTTGTCTTCTCTCTCTCTCTCTCTCTCTCTCTCTCTCTCTCTCTCTCTCTCTCTCTCTCTCTCTCTCTCTCTCTCCCCGTTTCGAGAATGAATTCCATCTTCCATCTTGGTAGTAGTGACGATTCTCGTGAGATGGAAGGGTCAGCTCATACCTCATAAGGAAAGGAGGATGGTACTTTCTCACAGTCTCTCTCTCTCTCTCTCTCTCTCTCTCTCTCCCCACGGGAATGCAGAGGCTGAAGAGGTTCAAGGGAAGGAAATGTAAGGGATGGTGTTGTATTATCTTATGGTTGTTCATCAAAACCCTCGGAGGGCCTTTGGTGGAGGAGGTTATGGGTGAGGAGGAGGAGGAGGAAGAGGTAGTGGAGGGCGAGGAGGAAGCGTTGGTGGTGGGCGAGGAGGAGGAGGAGGTGATAGAGGAAGAGGAGGAGGTTGAGAGTGAGGAGGAGGAGGAAGAGTAGGGAGATGGTGATGAGGAGGAGGAGGAATAGGTGGTGGAGGAGGAGAAGGAATAGGAGGAAGAGGAAGAGGTGGTAGAGAAGGAGGAAGAGGCGGAGGAGGCAACGCTCAAAAGTCACCGGGTAAATGAACTGGTTGTACCCCTTCCACTCCAATTGCGTACCCACTTCATACCAAGGACCCACGGAGGTTCGCGCCCGCCATTGGGAGCTGCGATGAATTACCTTGTTCAGCCGTAAGACGAATTACATTATTAATTCCAGAGTAACGACTTTTATTCATTTGCTGGTAGGCGAATTACGTAAACGAATGACATAATTTCCGGAAAACTCGATATCATTTTACTGTCAAGTGAAGTATTGCAGCATACCTTGCATTTAGGTAAATTACAGCATTTCATAACTATGAGAAAACGTTAGATATTTTTGTACTTATTATTTTAAGGTATTAATTTCATTATTTTAATTATCGGTGCGTCGTAGGAGTTCTATTTCTTATTTTTTTAAATACAATTTTCGATATTTGTTACTTTATCGTATAGACTAAATCACACCATAATACGAAATATAGAATGATAGCAGCTTGCTTTTCGTTTTATATAAAAGATTTTACTAAGAATTTCCTAAATTTAAAAAGCCACCAACGAGGTACATTTTTTCTAAAATACAATATTAGTTTAACGAAACAAAAACACATTTTGGCTACAGACTATAAAAAAGGCATCGCAGCGAGAGAGAGAGAGAGAGAGAGAGAGAGAGAGAGAGAGAGAGAGAGAGAGAGAGAGCAGCGAATAAACTAACACACGCCACGCGGCCCAGCGTAAGTGGGTCGACCCAGTCGAAGGGAATTTGCGAAGTCCTGTTAGTGTTCGACATCTTCGACCAAGAATGTCGTTGCTTTTTTTTTATGCCGCTATTGTTGCTGATGTTGGTTTTGTTGTCTTTTACATTTTGGTTGTTTTATTTTATTTCTTTATTTAAGAAATTTTTTGTAATTTAGGTGTATTATGATTATCGTGTGATTTACACTCATAAATTCTTCTGTTTATATATATATGTGTGTGTGTGTGTGTGTATGCGTATGTGTGTCTGTGTGTATAACGCGGATTGAAAGACAAGAAGCGTAAATATGTGTGCTATATATAAAACAATAAAAACCAGAAGTAAAAATCAAAGCAAAAGCAGCGTGAAAATAGTTAACATAAAACATTAAACGCTCGCTTGGCCTTCAGGAATTTCATACAGTCGAGGAAAAAGCACTACTAAGAGAGAGAGAGAGAGAGAGAGAGATAATGGGTGCCACTCATTCATAAAAAGAGAGAGGACGCCATCGTCTCACTAATCACGGCGAGAAGAGAAAACCTGGTTTTCATTCTCTCTCTCTCGGCTCTTCAGAGGCATTTAAGCCCACGATATCGCTTGGGTGGAACACCTGCTCTTTTAAATGGACTAGACTCCTCCCCCTCTTCTTCTTCTTCTTGATATCAGTAGAGATATTCCTGATCGCTTGTCAGTCGTAAAACGTAAATAAAGATTTTTTCTTTGATGTTATGTAGTTCCTAATAGTTTCTACCGTTAAGAGTTTTTTTTCTTAAGGATTTTGTTGAATTCCTTTGAAGAGTTTGGTAGAAGATCCGAGGGAATATGTGGCAAATTTTGTTGAAACTGTATGAAATACTTTTCAATATACTATCTCGCAGTGTTTTC
>NC_089741.1:43408537-43506037 GCF_040412425.1 Macrobrachium rosenbergii
ATATAAATTTATTAACGTATTTTAAAAGTAAAATCTTGATCTTACTATTTAAAACATGACTTGGTCTCGACTTGCCAACGTAATTGAATTTATGATTGAATTATCGTATAGGAAAAGCATTGTAACCTAACGGTCAGGTTAAATAATAATAATAATAATAATAATAATAGGCACCAGAAACTTGTGATATCTCCAAGGGGTCTTCACTCTTAGCATACAACTCTGAGGTCAGTATCCCAGAGGCTCCGAGCTGTAAGCTAATTCCTGCCACACCCTCCGAGTATTTTGTAACCCCACCTTCCTCTGGGGGACACCAGAAGAAACGAAAGGAACGAACTAAAGAATATTGGACAAAAAGGGAAAGGAAGATACAAGAGCAGATGTAATAAAGGCTTGGCTGAGGGCCTCAGGGTTTTAAGTTTAAAACCTCGAGAAGAATTACGTTAGTCAAAATGAAAACGGGAATAAAAATAGAGAATGTAAATTATTAAATTAAATAAGCATGTATGATCTGGGTGAGGTTTTGAGTATAAAAACGTTAATGAAAGTAAAGAACGATTATTTTTAAAAGTAAATATGATCTCAATGAGGTTTTGAGTACAGAACCTCGTATCAGAAACATGAAGATCCAAGGAAAACAAGATTAGGAATATAGATCATCAACTCCACTTAGGTTTCATGCGTAGTACCTCCGAGAAGAAGAGGAATGATTACAAACAGAAAATAAACTAAGAATAGATGAGTACCATTGAGGTTTCCCATTTCAACCCCTCGGGGCTTTGGGTGTTTCGGCATTGAGTACGACTTATGGACTTGGGCGTGAACTTCCTCTAAAAGTGGAGCCCAGATGAGGGTGTGGTCAGCGCGTCTCGTGAAGTTTCGTGTGAAGAAGAAAAAAAAGAAGGCCATTTGCGGTAGGCCACAGAAAAGATCTAAACTGCCTTCCACCTTTTAAAGTGAAATTTGAGTGGCGTTTAAATATACACTGTATATATATATATATATATATATATATATATATATATATATATATATATATATATATATATATATATATATATATATATATATATACACACACACACACACACATACACACGCATACACACACTTATACGTCCTACCCAGGATACCTTTACTTACTCGTTCTTAGAAATATATTCGGTAGCTAAATACTCACTGAAATTATCTTAGATTTTGTTCAGTATGTACAAGACTCTCGAAAATCCCGATATTGAATGACACCTAACCTCCGCAAGAAAGATTACATGGATGTTGATCTGAGAATCAAACTTTAAAACCTTTGCAAAATTTTATATTTTTTAAGTTTCTTAATCGGTATCAGTTACCACAACAGACGCACGAATTTATTTTTCTGGTTTCCTGTCTGGAACACGTATTAAACCAACGCTGACGAAAGGTAGCAGGGTAGAAAGATAAATCTTTTGATTTTACAGTCTATTTCTATTAAGCCCTGTCGTTTTTTACAAGAAATCAGACACTTGTCCCTTCTGGGGTACAAATGTGTGGCACACGCTTTTGCCCAATGCCTTTCCTCGTTCTCAAATAGTAGAATGTAGTCTTTTGTTTATGTTTCTGTTAATTTTTTTTTTTTTTACCCTCACCCAGTGTTTGAACCAATAGAGCTGTCGTGTGTTTTTGCCCCCACCCAAGACTTGAGTCACTGGGTTGGTGCTTCTGGAAACCTGAAGAGGCCGTTGGCCCTGTCCACTTGGCGAATTCGAAGCCAATTAAAAATGCCTGAACAAGGCGCTGGTCTCCAGTCCAGGAAATGATTATCTTGATATCATGACGCTGAATAACAAGAGCGCAGCTGAATGCGAAGCAGGAAAGTTGAAAAGAACGATAGAACATCTCTCTCTCTCTCTCTCTCTCTCTCTCTCTCTCTCTCTCTCTCTCTCTTGGTCATCTCCGTGTTTAATTAAAACGAAAGTGACAAATGAAAGAGTCGCTAATGAACTTCGTTTCTGTATGCATAACGAAATTGATCTAAGATTAAGCAATTATTTGCACAGCATCTTGGTTTTGGATTCATTTTCGTTTTAGTGAAAGGGAGTATTGATTTAGTGTGAAAAATGAAACTGGCTGTCGTCTTGCATAACGTAGATTTCAATCTTTCGTTGGCTGCGCATTCGCTTTACAGAAGTGACGTGTAGATATACCTTTTTTTTTTTTTGTTCTATTTTAATATACAGTTAATTTGGGTCGAAAGAATAATTGAAGAAAGGTTATTATCCAGCAGCTCTTTTATTTATTATTATTATTATTATTATTATTATTATTATTATTGTTATTATTATTATTATTATTATTTTAAACCAAGCATTGATAATAAGAGAAATTAATATTTTGTTACAATATACATACACACACACATATATATATATATATATATATATATATATATATATATATATATATATATATATATATATATATATATATATATATATATATATATGTGTGTGTGTGTGTGTGTGTGTGTGTGTGTGTGAATATTCAAATATAAGCACATGCTAGTCTATGCATAGAACTGTAAACCTGTTGCATGTAAGCAAACACATGTAGCACTGACTTGAAGCAGCCCAAGCATTGTAAGACCATTGACAGAGCACTTATTACAGAAGAGGAGGCAGGAGGAGGAGGAGGAGGAGGATTAGGAGGAGGAGGAGGTGGAGGTGGAGGTGGCCAGGGCCAGGCAGGCGACCGTCCCAGTTAAACAAGTTCTCATATACATCTGCTAAAAAGAGAAATCTTAATTGCACATTACTACGGTGTTCAGACAACGCGACAGTCGGACATTTTTTCTTGTTCGGGAAAGACGGAACGTCGTCAAAACAATGTTGCCTCTGAGTTAATGAGAGAGAGAGAGGAAGAATTAACCTGATTAATTTGCTCTCTCTCTCTCTCTCTCTCTCTCTCTCTCTCTCTCTCTCTCTCTCTCTTGTTCGAGAAAGACATAACATCATAAAAACAATGTTGCCTCTGAACTAAGGAGAGAGAGAGAGAATTAACCTGATTAATTTCCTCTCTCTCTCTCTCTCTCTCTCTCTCTCTCTCTCTCTCTCTCTCTCTCTCTCTCTCTCTCTCTCGTTAGAGGAAGACATAACATCATCGAAATAATGTATGCTCTGAGCTAAGGAGAGATAGAGAGAGGAAGAATTAACCTGATTAATATTCTCTCTCTCTCTCTCTCTCTCTCTCTCTCTCTCTCTCTCTCTCTCTCTCTCTCTCTCTCCATACCTTTAAACGCCTCCTGTGCTTGCTTGTAACGTCCAAGGTTGCCGAGGTCTTGTTTTTTCCCAAAGAATTCTCCACCTAGTCTGAGATGTGGCTCGTTTCTCTTTTTGTTGCATATATACGCTTGCCTTTACTGCAGATATGTCTGTGCACGCGCACGCAATTACTCATACATGCACACTCACACAGACATATATATATGTATATATATATATATATATATATATATATATATATATATATTATATATATATATATAATATATATATAATATATATATATATATATATAATATAATATATATATTATATGTACATATATATATATATATATATATATATATATATATATATATATATATAAATCAACAGAAAACTGAAAAAAAGTTGAAAATGAAACTGAAATATAAATAGCCGATGACATTTAACAAATGCCATTCAACAATTTTATATATATATATGTGTGTGTGTGTGTGTGTGTGTTTGTGATTTTTCAATATACATTCTTAAGCAGAAATACTTTTAATCAAATGCCAGTCACACTTAGCTTTAATTTTCAGTACATTTTTACACTTTTACCAGAAACACCCCATTGCGAGCGAGAACATTCCAAACGTCTGTCTCATCGATCATAAAACGAAGGAAAATGACCTCATGGATGCAGAAGAAATTTTAGGAGTTCCCAGACACTCCGAAAAATGACGTCTGTCGTGTGTGTGTGTGTGTTTGAGTGCGTATGTGTGTATGTGAGTGTATGTGTGTGTGTGTGTGTGTGTGTGTGTGTGTATGTATGTGAGGGCTCTCTCTCGCGCGCGCGTTCTCTACACAGGTCTTGTCTGACACGGTCGCCTCTGGCTGTGGGTCACTCTGCCTTGAGCTCCTCCTCCTCCTCCTCCTCCTCCTCCTCCTCCTCCTCCTCCTCCTCCTCCTCCTCCTCCTCCTCCTCCTCCTCCTTACGAAGCTCCCAGGTCGTGGTTGGGTTAGGGAGGGAGGGGGAGAGGTGGGTAGGTAGTTGGAGGATTTGGGGGTGGGGAGGGTTGCAGCAGATGGGGAGAAGTTACAGGTGTTGACTCTGTGGTTGTAATGGTTGTGTTATCGAATGATACAATGATATTTTTGTGGTTCGAATATTCTAAAAATTCAATTACGTTTATTCTTTATGCGCTTTTGAATAAATAAATTATATCCCAGTTTTGACGTAAAAAGAGGAATTAACTAAACAACTGCTGTCTGCTGAATACTCTCTGTAAACAAACGTACACTGAAAGATTAAAACTTTCACATTTTCAAGAATTGACAAGAAATGTCGAAATTTCAGTCATTCTGTTGAGAATTACCTTCGTAATCGAGCAACGGGGAGGATTTAGAACGGCTCCTCAGAGAAGGGGCTACATTTATAGGAAGTTCGTCGTTTCTAGGTCACATTTTTCACATTTTCTTTCCCGCATCAAATTCAGCACCAAATCTTCTTTCCATTTTAAGTATCTCGGTAAATCTTGGTCCCGAGCGTTAACCCAGAGAAGCAATGTTGCGCTGGACAGCCGAGCAACGTTGCCAGTGGCGTTCGTAGCCCAGATGTAGAAAGAAGAAGAAGAAAGCCTCTTTCCCTATTGGGCATTTCAGCGTCTGTTAGTATCGCTGCCGAAATTCTGGGTTAGAGAAAGGCAGGTAAGCGTAATCATGGGTTATGCTCCCAACAAGCTGGGGCGATCTGGGACGGTCTACCTAACCCGTCTAAAATACTGATTCTTCTGTCTTCTCCAGGTCTTCTTACGTCTCTTCTCTTCTCGTTGCTGTGTTTTGTCTACTTACTCATTTTCACCTTTCTTCCTGTGTCTTCTCTTTCTTTTTCTGTTTATTGTTTTCATTGCTGCTGTTCGTCTTTCCACTCCTATTTTTAATTCAGTTCTTCTGCTTCCATATCTTCCTCTTATTGCAAATTATATACCTTCTCTCCATCCTGTTTCCAGTTATCTCTTACTCTTATATTTATCTATTATATTTGTCGTCTTACTCTTCACACTCTTCTTACTGTTACTCTTCCCCTACTCCTCAATCTTGATGATATTCTTTCTAATTGTCTCATTCTTCTTCATACCCCTTCTCCCCTGTCGTCAGCCTTACGTCTCGTGGCCTTCTGTCTTACTCATATTATTAAACGTCTTTCTTCTCCTCATCCGCTTCCTCTTCCTGTTCAGCCTTTCTCACATCTTCCTCATTGCGTCCGACGCTGAGAAAGAATCTCACCAATCCACCTTCAGTGAGAACAATTCACTTGGGAACAATTCAAATTGGCCAACATAAAATTACACGTTGATTGGCAATGTTCTTGCTGCAAATATCTTTTATCTCGATGAATGCAGAGCAGAGGCATCGAGGAAGCGGCGGTACTCATAATGAGGGGATACAAAAAAAAAAAAAGAATGAGGTTAACTCATTTTAAACTATGGATTAGTTGACACAAAAAAGAAGAAAACAATCTTCGGGTCTTTTCTCGAGGGCTGGCATCCAGCCCCTGAGGGATTGGTACGAGAATGTAAATAACCAGTTGTTTCAGCCTGAGAGTCTTCTCTCTCTCTCTCTCTCTCTCTCTCTCTCTCTCTCTCTCTCTCTCTCTCTCTCTCTCTTTTTCCCGTGTACTGATTAAAATAACCACATTCCACTGATAAGTCTTTGCATTTAAACGATAATGATTGCAAGGGCTCGTCTGATTACCGACTTCGGCGCGTTCTTTTGGCACTGATTGCTGGTTGAAGCTGAAACGCTGGACAACGAGAACGCAACCTATCGAATACAAAAGAAGACGACGCTTCTGATAATGAAAATCTCTCTCTCTCTCTCTCTCTCTCTCTCTCTCTCTCTCTCTCTCTCTCTCTCTCTCTCGTTGCAACGACACGGGGCAGTGTCGCATTTTATTATACGCACGGTGATTTGGTGTGGGGAGAAGGAAAGAAAGTGGTTTTCTCCAAACATTCTTGTAATACCATCTTGGTCCCGATGGCTGCTGACTCATAAGGAATCTAACGTGACGTCGTGAATTTTCGATTTTCTAGTTTCTTGTTTTTATCTCCCCGAGTGCCGTTACAAAATACAAAAAAAAAAATGGAGAAGGCGTTGTCAGAACGGTTTATGCATCTTGTAAGACCAGCCACGCCAACCACTCCGTTAGGAAATGACAGAGTAGTTCGCTCTGGATCTTATTATATTCTAAATATTTTTCACCCTTTGCGACTCAAAACATTTGGAGCGTTTGTTTATTTTTCGTCTGCTTCTACCACGACAACAAGGGCTTGAAACCACACGCGACGATTGTCTTTTATTGTCATTGTTGTGTTTGCATATGCTACGGCAGTGGCCAAGTGGATATCCTTGAGCAAGCGAGAAACTCAAATTAGTTATGCATTGTTGCACTGCGCTGGCGAGCTTCCTTCAGTTCGTAGTTAGTCATTTTAAACATCTATTTTGCTTCTTGGGTCAGTGCTTCCAGAAATGGTGCCAATATTAAAATAGATGAATATAAGTTTCGTTTATATATTTGTATATTGCGCGTGGGGTGCATAACCGCAGTCACATGTGTGTGAATATGTTTCGTTTGTATTTTTCCTCATACGTGGTGATAAGTTCGAGAGATTTTTAAGAATATTTTCAAGCGTAATTTTCTTTTTGCATCTTTTAGCTCACCTGAACTGAAAGCGATTTGAACCAGATTTGGCACAGAGGGGAGATAATTAAAAAAGTGAAAATAGGGTAAATATTTGAAAACCTTCCCCAGCACTACTGGGCCAGAAATGAAACCTGAAAGCTTCTTCATATAATGTCAATTTAACTTTGTTTAAACCAAGCCTCTGGCATCAGGAATGGATCTCAATAAGGGTCCAAAATTATACATGGAAATATATAGGAAAATTCATTATCATATACATAACAAGTGTAGAAAGGTGGCTCAGACGAGCTATGCAGCCTAAAGGCCTCCCGATTCAGTAGCCTTTGTTGCTGTGAATCCAGTCTACAGTAAAATATGAATAACTGACATTATACACTAAATGTCAGCCTTGTCATGTAAACTTATCAACGAGTTGACGTCCTTTCTTGTATTGCTGCCAGTCATCAATTATAAGTCACTCAATCAGTCATATATTAAATATGAACTTCAATGCATTAAACCTTATGAGAATTACTTGTTAGCTTGCAGCAATAATTGTTCATAGCGATCCAGCACCTTCCCACCCCACTTGGTGTTCAGAATTAATTATGTATAACAACAACCCCTCTTCCACCCCCACCCCCCCTCTCTTTGCAATGCCCTACCCCCTGCATTTTGTAACATTAATCACTAATGTTCAGCATCGATTAAATCTGGCGGTCTTCCAGTCCCCAGCATTTTTCCAACATAAATTAATAAGTTCCCGACACCCACGCCTCCTCAAGTTTGTCGAATTAATTGTACTTATCGATCCTCCATGCCTCCTCCTCTTCCTCCTCCTCCCCCTCCCCCTCCTCCTCCTCCTCCTCCTCCTCCCTCCTCCCTCCCTCCCTCCCTCCCTCCCCTGGCTTTCGGAGGAGAGGCTCCTGCCACGGAATCCTGTCCCGTGAATGAGCGAGGAAGGGGTCTCCATCTCATTCACCTTGAGAGGAACAGGTCCAACTTCCTCCTTATAGGCAGCGACGAAGTCAACAAATATGGCGTTGTTTCCTTCAGATAGCTCGTTGTTTTTTATCAGTCTCTCTCTCTCTCTCCCTCATTTTTTCTTCTTGTTCTCTGTCGTTGCCGTGTCTTTTTGTTCGTACCAGGCCTCTGTTTTTTAATTGGTTTGTTCTGACGATTTTTTTATAGTTACTGAATTACTCAGGGACAATGGAACTAGTGTGCAGAAACGGACCCAGAGAAGTTTCAAAGTGAGATAATAAAATTTTTTCTTTGTTTACTTCAGAAGCATTTAGCGCTCGTACGAGAAGAAGGATCTAAGAAAAGTAAAAAGAGTATTTAAAAATTTGTTCGCCATTTCGTGAAGCAATGCAGCTGCTTTGATATTCTTCCTTGAAAAGAAGAAGGATAATAAAAGTTTTTAAACAGTCAATTTTTATGTATGACTGACGCTCCTTAAAATAATTTTGCTCGCTGGTACCAGAATGTATTTTACTTAACAATGTCTTATAGGCGTGTATCAGTTTTATAATAAGCCTGTTTATTGACCACACACGCATTTATATTTATTATATATATATATAAATGGAATGTATGTTTATTTGATTTTGTTTGTAAACACTCCTACCTACGCCCATGAAAAGAACAAAAATACTGACGTGCCTTCTTTTCCTTGTATTACAGATGTCGAAACCTGCCCCAACTTCGAAACACCCATCCACACCGTGTCCACCTGCCGCGGTGTGTCCGAGGTAGTCCATGATGGCTCCTGCGACATCCGAATCACCTGGAGCAAAGGTAATTGAAGAAGGAAAGGGACTGTGTCACAAAAATAATGAGCTTAGGTCTTCACTTTTTCATTGTGTAAATTGCCCCTTTATTTGGGAGTTAGAGATATAGAAAATTTACTTTAGTAAGAGATTGTGTTCACTTTGTCGTAGAAAATATATTTTAGTAAGAGGGTGTCTTCAATTTGTCAGAAGGTAAATTTATAAATTACTCTTTACAGGGAAGTTAGGTATAGAAAATATGCTCTAATAAGCTGATGTTTTCATTTTGTCTGAACATAAATTACTGCTTTACTGGGAGGTTAGAGATGTGGAAAATATACTTCAGTGATACTCAAGTAATGCCACATATTACTTTTAAAACATTTATCCCTTTGTATTACTTACATTAGCACTAAACTTCCACTTTCTCATTATGTAAATTACCCTTTCGTAGGGAGGCTAGAGGTATAGAAAATTTGTATTAGTAAACTCAAGTAATGCCACATTTCACTTTTAAAACATTATTTTGCCTTTCTCTGTTCCTTAAGTTAACTTCTCTTTGAACAAGTTTGTCTTGTAGCGGGAAATTATTGATTATAATGACTTTCAAAATTATTCTAGAGGGAGAATTAGTTTGGAATTCTATCTTGCTATTGCTGGAAATTATAGAAATTATTTTATCAAAATAGTTGCCCTTACTGTTTCTGAGTGACATAACAAGCTAGCATTCTCAAATCATCCCAGAGTGATAATTCATTTGGAAGAACTATTATACCTTTGTCCGAAAGTGCAGAAATTATTTTTTCAGAATAGTTACCCTTAATATTTCTAAGTGGCATAACAAGATCACCTAGTCAGAATCCTTAAATCTCTTAGAAATGACCACAGACTTCTCAGATATCCCAAAAAACTTGAAAAAACTGTGCCATATTACCAATCTGGAAGACATCACGCAAATCCTTAGTTTACTATACACTTCCTTATGCCTGCAGGATCCATGTGCGAAGCCGTTTGCGAGACAGGATATGGATTCTTCGAGCAGCCATCACCAAAATACAGCTGTGACAACGGAGGCAGCTGGCAGCCAGCTGGAAAGGCACCTGAGTGTTACGGTAGGTTTCACAACACACTCATACACGACAAGATATATATATATATATATATATATATATATATATATATATATATATATATATATATATATATATATATATATATATATATATATATATATATATATATATATATATATATATATATATATATATATATATATACATATATATACATATATATTATATATATATATACATATACATAGATATATGTATATATATATATATATATATATATATATATATATATATATATATATATATATATATATATATATATATATTATAACGTACTTCCTACACATCATGGCCTTTAGTTTTTAAAAAGATTTTTAAACGTAAATATATGATAATGAAATACTTCATAAACATTCAGCTGTCCAAGAAGTTTTGCATACACTTCTCCACCCCTATTTGCATAAAGTCTTCAAATGAATTTATAAAACATGTTATTTTTTGTGATTTTGCAGTATGGGACTATCACTCGTCTCTTTATTCACTTATAACACATTTTTTGTAGTTTTCCCCTTCGTAGTTTGTCGCCAATTCGTGATTCAAGTGATGTTTTCAAAGCGCATCCAAATAGCAAGGTTATCCGCTACACAAGGATGCGTCACATTAGTCAGATACCTTGATAATTCCTAAATGTTTAAGACTTCCACGTCATATAAATCAAAATCCCCCACTGCAGATTTAATCGCAACGCCCAGCGTGCTCAACAATTCGTTGTTTACAAGATATCACATTATATTGTTTATCCTCTTAGCTAAATTCCTGGGCGTCTCAAGTTTTATCTCTCACCCACTATCACGCCCACTCGCACTTTTTCTTTGGTACCTATCCAAATGTGCAACTCTTCCTCGCATACCCTTTATTGTAGCTTTCTCCTTCTCCCTTTGCTATTTTTTGGCCTTCGTGCAAAGGATTCTTCTCCTTTCAGTAGTGTTTTCTCCTTAAATATGCTGATGATTTCTTCTTCTTCCTAAAAAAATCCACAACAGCAATCCTGCGTTTGTTGACATTCTCACCGAAGAGAATCAGTCCTTTTACAATGGCACCTAATCGACTTATGGCGCCTTTTTGGTCTCCCAGAGTCTTTGCCCTTTAAACTATCTGCATGATTTCTGCATGATTATTTGCAGTTTATTCCCAATTTTACGTTCGTTTACTTTACGTTCGTTTACTTTCATTATTTACGTTCCCACCGAATGACTCCAATGCCCTTGTGTTAAGGAACATGACTTGCAGCAGCGCGCAATTTATTCGTTTAGCGGCTGCAGTGATTTCGCGCCAAAACACCTTTTGATGAAAAGGTGTTTTGGCGCCATTTGCATTTCCTGACGGTGGAGGGAAGAGAACGCCGAGCACCTGGAATGAACGCAACTTGGCTCTTGCCAACGCTGCTGCCATCAAGGTTTACTTTCCTTTTCTCTTGCCCTTTACAGCACACGAATGTGCCTCTCGATTGGCTTTCCCTTCCTTTCTTCACGAGGTCAAGAAAAGTGAAATCTTCAAACCCTGCTCTTTCCACTCCCTCCTTCTCCCCCCCACATCTCCTGCTCAGCAAACCACCCCCCTCTCCCCTCCCCTCCTGAAACCCATCCTCCTTTCTTTCTTGACTCCTGACCTCTGCTGACCCGCAGCTGGAGGTCGAAATCTCCAGTGAACACTGTATATACATGATCTACATCAATGACATTCCGTGGAAGCACTGTGGCACAAGATGACTTCATTGTTTCTCAAGGTGCTCATTCCCAGAGTTGATGCGTGACGTCACTTTGTAATGTCCAATCGCTCAACTTGAGATGACGTACTAAAGAGGTTCTTGTTTTGGTCGCTTGGTGTTGTAATCAGGCGATGGTATAAAGCTCACTCTATTGTAAGTGTTGTCTCCTTTGGAGATGCCCTGAGAGCCTCTTTTTAATAATATTTATATTTAGGTCATAAGTACTTTGTTGCTTATTTCATTAGGCCTAAACATTTCGTATGTTAGTCCTATAATTTATCAAAATTTGCATTGTGCAAGGAAGCACTTACAGCTTCGTATCTTCCTCACTTTGTTGTTTAGGTACCGTAGGACCACATTGCCTTGTATTTTCGTGACCTCTCTCTCTCAACATTTTTGTTTTCTCTCTCTCTCTCTCTCTCTCTAAAAGACATCCTGACACCATACCACTTTTTTTTTTCCTTTGCTTGGCGAGTTCAAGCGGTCTTTCCATAAAAGCGCACACGTTTACTGCGCTCATGAACTGAAAGACGTCTTTTGGCAACCCTTCCCAAATTCAACTTTCACTAGGCATCATCGCTCGGTAACCTTTTGGGCAGCTTGCGTTTTGCTTTTTTTCTCGACTCTTTTTCTTTTACAGGAGAATGACGGCTGTTTCATGTCAGTTACGTAATGCAAATAGGACTTAACTTCGTGTTCTGAATTGGATCTTGCGAATATTATCTCCGATTAGTGGATTATTAACAAGAATAGTGGCACAATTCTCGTTTGAATCACTTTATTTTTCACCCTACCAAAGTATTGCGTAGATCTCGTTGCTGACAGTATTAGCTCGTTTAGATTCCCATAAAATATTCGCAGAGCAATCATTCTTCTTCTTCTTAGAATTTCTGTTCTGCCTACGCGCCCCTTTCACAATCTCGGCTATCGTTCACTTTTTTTTCCCATGGCTATTTTAGTCTATTGTGACATAGCAACACGACATAGCCACGACCGAATTAATTTTTTGTCGTCTCTACTGTAAGTAAGAAAGGTATTCATTACTGTAGTTATAATTAGTGAGGTTTTTTTTATATTACTCTTAATACATTCTTGTCCTTTCACTCGATTGAGCAGTGAACAGCTAAAGCTTGTGATTACTATTAATGTCGTCATGTCGAAGTTCTGGGCGACTGTTCTGCACTAGTAGTCGTTCACGAGGATTGCCACTCGCTAGTAGCTCTTAGAACTCGGAACTCGTTGTCATCGTATGCTTTACATTTCTTTTAAATCATTCCAAAATGTAACATATACATTCTAGTTGCCCCTTTTGATGTTGAGCGTGAGTTGCGTCTATCTCCATGAATACGCTTTCCACGTCCATCACGAAATCAGTAACTGCTGCCCGTGATACAAATGGAATTCTCAGTCAGTTTTACACAGGAAATTATGAAACAAAGTTTTAAACAGTGCATTGTATAAAATCTTGGAGAAAAACACGTCCAACCATCGGTTAGGAAAAAGAGCAAGCAACAAAGTCGACCCACTGGGACTAATAGGTGCGACCACGCTTTTAACTTTCGTTCGGTTCAAAGCTGCATCATGAATTGGGACGAGATGTCTTAACTGGTCGCAAGCAATTGCAGTAACAGGTTTCGCTGGTCTGCTGACATACCTGGAAGGCAGGTTGGACGACCTGGTTGCGGGGGGAAGGGGAGGTGTGAAGAACCTCCGAGCTAAAGTTGAGGTCATGGCAGATCTGATAAAAGTCAAATGGTTACGTTTAGTACGTAACCGATCTACTTATAGCTCAAGCTCCCGCAGAGTGGCGTAATGAAATGACATAAAAACCGGTTGTCTGTGTTCTCATTTCTTTCTTGTCTCCGTTAATTTTACTAAGTATGGTAGTGCTTTTTAAGAGTTGCGTTTATACTTTAAAATTTATATTGAATTATAACTCGTGGGATTAAAAATAGTCTTTTTTTAAATATTCCGTAAAATCTAAAAATTTTATTGAATTATATAACTCGTGCGATTAAAAATAGTCTTGTTTTTAAATATTCCGTAAAATCCGAAGTAAATGCAGTGTATTTCAGCCCAGTTGTTCATCGTCTTTTGAAAAGTATAACAGATTTTGAATGTACTTCGAGTAAATGACTGTGCTTTACTAAGGAATTTTGCGCTAAAGAAGTCGGGAACGTTTACCTATTACGCCTGAGTTTTTAAATCAAAAAGAATTTCAGAGCAAAAGTGAATGATTTCGTGCTGATTCAGCACTGAAATTTAACCACCAAATCGATAAATATCATCACTTGAATCACGACTTTGCATCCCAGATTTAATTCTACACTTCGATTGCTTTGTTACGCTCGCACAGTTAGTCTCAAGACTTAGCATCCACGACACTAGACCATCTAGTAAAATGTATATTCATAGCCACAATGACCTAAACGTATCTCGAATAGATGCATCTCACGTTCCTCTTGTTTCCCCTGACCAGAAATCGTACCCGTGTTCTCTGCCAACCTCCAGTTCAAGATCAGCTACAAGCGCGCAAGCATCGAGGACCTCCAGCACCAGTTCGATGGCCTCGTGTACAAGTACAACGATATCTTCTGCCCCTACCCAGAGGAATGCGGTATCGGCGACCTGCAGATCAAGAGTGCTGTAAGTCTAAATCTCTCTCTCTCTCCCTCTCTTTGTTCGTCTGTGTAATTGAGAGTAGTATATTTGCCTATAGTCAAGAGCATTGTTACACTTGTGTTTTCAGCGGCATCCATAGCATTCCCACTAACCCTCGACTTCTTCCGTTTTGCCCCCGCAGCTGGACGAAGCCGGCGACAAGGTCAGCGAAGTGATCATCACCATCGACACCCCCGTGTACAACATTACCGACCAGTCCGGCTTCATCGACCTGGTGCGCGAAGCCGTGTACACCGTCACGGAGGACAACGCCTTCATGACCCTCATCGATTACGACAACATCGCCCTCGTACTGCCCGTCAAGAACGAGAGGGAGTTCAAGGCCGACCCTCAGCTCTGTTGCCACACTTGCCCAGAGGGACACGCCTACAGGCTTGGAAACTGCGGTAAGGGAGACACTGAATTTTTGTCATTGTTCAAATCTGCTCGGGCCAATTGATCCAGCGAGTTCTAACACTTCTTTTTTTTTGGGTAGACATAGCAGTTCTTTAGACCGAATGGCTACGGCGCTTTATCATATCGGTTCAGAAATTTCATAGGCCTAAGAAAAATGTCATTCGATTAAGTTGTTTACATTCATAAGACCAAGAAGTTACTAACTCTTATCATGTCCCACTGGATTTAGATCAGAAGATATTTATTCTCTCTCTCTCTCTCGTTTGTTTTCCTAATGAGATTTTGTTTGTTTCCTTTGCAGTGCGATGCCCCAACCCGGATTGTGCCTAGGAGAGGTGAGCCTCCGGAAGCTTCACCAGCCCTTTTTATACAGTACCTCAGCCCTTCATGTGCTTCGTGGGAACTCCTCAGAGCCACGTGTGCATCAGCAAAGCAAAATTGATTCCGAGCCTCTTTCTCTCCCTTCTGGTCTTAGATATTAGAGCGTTCCTGCGAGGAATTAGATCCCCTTTAAAATACGTCATCACCTTGCAGGTGTGAATAGATGGTACAAAGTATGCTCACGTTAGTTGACAAAAACACTTCGGTCTGTTATAGAGTCCATCGAGCGATATAGAAAATAGTTTTTTCTTGCAACAAAAACTTTTAAAAAGTTTTCGTCTGATAAATCAGAATGGTCTCTCTCATTTGTCCAGCTTGTTATATTACCATATAACAAAGTGGGACGATAAGTCTAAAAAAAAATATCACTAGTTTTTTTGCGTAATATTTTTTGTTTTAATTTTGCTGATTCCATTCGGGGCAGTCGATGCACATGTGTTGTTATCCTTCAGGTGCGTGGCACTCCCTTGGCAATCCCGAGGGCGTCAGGAACCTGCTGGGTCTATTTCTCTCTACTGTATGACATGAAAATACATTCTATTACTCCTGCGTTTTTGTGTCCATTTAAAAAAAATATAAACAAAAAATATTGCTCTGCCATTTTTCAATTTCGTTTGGAATTGACAGCGAGGATTTGTTTCTGAAATAAGTCCTTCCAAAATGATGTACACTTTAGCTGTAACTTTTTATATTTTTTTAACTTTACTAAACATTAACTTGAATAATGGTAGACTCTATTTTTTATTCAACTTAACCTCCAGAAGACGGAGCAGCCATTTTTTCCAAAATTCGTTTCGGATTTATTGTACTGTCTGTTGAAATGTATTGCCTTGAGGAAATCATTATTTTTGTAATATCTCTTCCCCCGTGCTACTTGAGTTGTGTAGAAGAGAGAGGGAGAGAGAGTTGGAGAGAGTGAGAGTGAGAAAGAGAGAGAGAGAGAGGTACGAGTGAGCGAGAAAGTTGTGAAACCTACAGTATTGTAAATTACTTTGATTCTCTATTACAAAATTAGTACTAACTTTTTGTAAATGGAACTTTGATGATATTTTTTTATATGATGAATGTATGGATGTCTCTCCTGCATATGCTCATGTAATATACACGCACATTGTGTCAATGATTTTATATATATACTGAGCATTTTCATATCTCAGTATTAGCGTAAGTTGTTATTTAAAGAAAAAATTAGAATTAGGTTTAAAAGTTTTTTTTCTCTTTGTAGCTTTTTTTTTTAGCCCTCTGTCATTACAAAGAAAAACTTTTTTTTCCCTTTCCATTCCTTGAAGTAATTTCAGTGTCTGATTCTAAACGGAAACAGATATTGGGATTACGAACCCTTAATTTTTTTTAATTAACCAAACAGATTTATGTAATCAATTTCATCCCTAGGGACAAATAACCAAACTTTGTTCCCCAAAGTCTGTCAGTGATATTCATTAAAAAGTAAGTCTTTGGGGCAGATCTTTGTGCCTTCTTGCCTCCTCCTACTCAGTAGTATCTTTTTTTTCTTCTGACCTTTTTTTTACCTTATTTTTGCTAACATTTATTCCAAGGAGGCTGAAACATGTTTCTTGTGAAAGATTTTGTCTAGTTTTCGTAACCAGTTGCAAAGTTAAACCTCAAAATTGTCAGTAATTTTGTTTAAAAAATAAGGTATGTAATATTTTAGGTAACATTTTTCTTCAGGAAACAGATCCATGCATCAGTATATCAATAATTTTAGCCATTTTTTTTTTATTTTACATTTTATCTGTCCCAATAACCTTAAACATGCACTGACTTGTTGATGAAGTTACGTGTGAACGTTGATATTGTATATACTTTGTATATTTTACATAGGATACCAATAAATGTTTCTTTCTATATAACACGTTGAATTATTCTCCTACTCTGAGTTAAGGTAATATGATAACGCTGTTATAGTACAGCCCCAGCAAGGAGTATTCCACGTTACTCAAGTGGGTGTTTATATTAAAATAAAATAGTCCTTCCACTTCCTGAAGTGTATGGCGCCCTTACTGACTTTGAAGGAAAGCCAGAGCAGCACATCTGTAGGCCATAACCCTCAGATATACCAAGGAACCAACCGGTAATGAAGTGTATCTCTCAGCTTAGTACAAGCCAGCTACGTTCTTTTGTTTTTCTCTGTAATAACTTTGGATTGAGGAGCCGTGATTATATATTCCCGCTTATTTGTGGTAAGTTTGCTTTCTGATCAATCCCACTGGGTCACTGTGTCCACGAACTGGAACTTCAAAAGTTGTCAGTTTGCGTCCAACTGTTGAACGTGTAAGATGATCGTTTCCGTTTGCTGCCATAATTAACGTCCAGCGTAGAATCCTTGAATGGGACAGTCGACAAGTGGTTTTTCTTGTGTCAACATCCATCTTTTTCAGCATGGACTTTGATATTAGATTTGATCACCAATATCCATTGAGAACTTTGTACCTTCAAGCAGTAAGTACCTGGGCTTACGTTAGTGTTAGTTTTATGCTTAAACGTGATAGTTACTCTTTTACAGTATTTTGAAGGGTGCGGCGGTCCTATTAGTTTAACGACTATGTTAGTGCTTGAGAATTGTAGGGAAATTTCAGTCTGATTTAGTTTGTATAAAGATCCCTATGTAATCACGGTAATCGAAACTTGATAGAGAGTTCAAATATGTAACTCTGGCAACAATTCCAGTGTCTATAGACCCATACTACTATATGCAGCGTTTTTATTTTTTAAAATTGTTTTCTCGTTTTTATTAGCATCCTTTCGGCGGTTTAGTCTTTTCACTGATTGTTTTGGCACAAAATCTAGCTTTCCATTGTGTCAGTGAGCAATCGTTAATACTTTTACTCGACACCAAACGTAACTGGAGGCGAATGGCCTAGTTTAGATCTTCTCGAATCGTTTAGTTGAGCAGTTGGACGTTCTCGATTTTTTATCAAAGGGTCTTCGCTTTGGTGAACCAGTTTTACCGATTATAAAAGATTAGAGCAAAAATTCTGATCGATTTTATAACAAATGTTTTACTATGTTAGAAAAAATCCCGCATTGAAATGCTGATTTAGTGGGATAGTAAAATATCAGTAAAAGCCTTCTAAAAGGCGCAGAAACCAAAAAGTTTAAGGGTAATTGCAAATACACGCCATTTATGTGACGAACGCCAGTGCCATAACTGATATTGTGAATTTAATTGAATTGAATATAGAATTTAGGCCAAAGGCCAAGCACTGGGATCAATGAGGTCATTCAACGCTGAAACGGAAATTGATAGTAAAAGTCTAAACAGTTCAACAGGAGTAAAACCTCGCAGTTGCACTATGAATCAGTTGTTTGGAGAGAGTGGAAAGTAAGTTGGAAGAAAGAGAATATGAAAGGAGGTACAGTAAAATGAACGAAAGGGATTGCAGCTAGGGGCCGAAAGCACGCTGCAAAGAACCTTAAGTAATGCCTACAGGGAGGTGCACTGACCGCACTACCTTCCCTACGGGGAATTAATGTTGTGGCTTCTCATGTATCGTTTTGAATATGATCACCAGAGATAGGAAATTTGATTAGCTTGTATAAAATGGCGTTGCGCGGAAACTATTTTTGTAAATAAAGTGCTTGGGACTGGAGATTGAAGGAGCCTTTTTGCAAATTAGTTATTGTCCGAGAGCCACTGTTCAGTTTATGAACTAGGTCTGCTAAACTCTTGACATGTAAGCAAAAGCATAAAGAATTCCAAACCAGCTTTCATTTTGCCTTCAAAGTTGTTAGAAGAAAATTGTGGTGGAAAAAAGGGCCCTGTATGGACCGAATCGCCGCTAATAGGCCTAAATATGCAGGCGAAGATGCAGTTGAGTGAAATTGACCTAGTTTCGTATGGCTTTGTATACTGGAACACATTTTCTTCCTAAATAATTTACCATAAGTTGCAAGGTATGAAAACCAAATAGAAAAGTACACTTATTGATTTATTTTTTGTCCGTACAATTTCCACGTGCTCTAACGAACAGTTGGTATTGAATGCCTGGACTTTAGCTGAAGTCCTTACACCCGTCCGTCCATCGTTTTTATTTATCCAGCTGTAATAAGCCTTGGATTGAAACTTATTTGGAAAAAAAATAGAGGAAGGTGTTGGTTACGTAAGGTTCAGGTTGTGAGAAATTGCAAGAGAATCAGGCTAAAATCAGTTTCAATTGAGCGTATACGATCAGGACATATTCGTTTACACCCGACCTCGTAAAAGTTCTACAAAGATAGACCATTTTGAATTACAGTATGTAGTTGTGTGGGCGAAAAAATAATTTTATTCAGTCTTAAATAATTCAACTTTAAAGCCATTATTTCAAAGGTAATCAGGTATAATTGCTGAATGCCTTGACACGCATTCCTGGTTGAGCAACCTAGTAAATTTAATACGGTGGGTGAAATGACGTAGGCTAATATTATTAGTAGCTTACTCAGAAGGGAACGTCGAACCCCACTTATTTAATTCTTTTGAAGAAACAGAATCCAAAACATTTTTTTCCATGACATAGCATCAAAGCGGTATATATTTAATTTTTCCTAAAATATTATTTAACTTTTCCTAAAATTAGCTTTGAACGAATAACTTTGTAACTGCCAGTACGCAATTCTGTAATTGCTGGGTTCACGAATTATTTTTAAGCATAATGTAAATAGGAATTCACTATAAAAAAAGTTAAAGGTGTCCTGATTGATTAAGGCCGTTTCAAGGGAATTCGCCTTTGCCCACAGTCTAAAGGTATTATCGAACTGGAATATATTAGACTTCTCTTAATGAAAGGATTTGTAAAAACTGAAGAAAGATTCTGACTGCTAGCTAGTTGCTTTCCACTATTTAAAGCCACCGGTAGGGAAAAGTATGTACTATTAGTTTGATCCTACTTTTAGAATAATTTCTAAACTTCGTATTTATTTGTTCTTACCGGCCAAGAAGAGCATTAGAGCAATAAGAAGTAGAATCTGCAGCTCCTTTGTCTTGAGTTTAATAGAATATAGAATTTATGCCAAAGACCAAGCACTGGGACTTATGAGGTCAAAAGCGCTGAAGCGGAAATGGCCAATAAAAGCTTTGAAACATGTAACAGGAGGAAAACCTCAAAGCAGTTGCACTATGAATCAATTGTTAGGAGAAGGCGGCAAGTCAGATGAAAGAGAATATAAAAGGAGGTACAGTAAAACGAACGAAAGGGGTTGCAGCTAGGGGCCGAAGGCATGCTGCAAAGAACATAAAGTAATGCCTACAGTGTACCACATGAGGTGCACTAGCGGCACTACCCTCCTACGGGAGATTCATTCTTGTTAATACAGTACTGTAACCCCTTATGTTAAAAGTTGATACAGTACGTTACTTAAACACACATGAACATTCAACCAGCATAATTCATTCATTACTACTGGTTCCTTCCTGGCTTAAGGTCCGAAAATAGTTGCTTCAGTAGTAGTTGGCATGCATGAAAAATTACGTATGCAGAAAATATTAGTATGTTAGATTAACAAGACTAATGCGAATCGTACTAGTATCATAATTTCAAGACCCAGATTTGAAGTTCTTTTAAATCTCGTAAGCCTGGTACGGATCATATCAAGATTAGCGAACCTGTTTCACATCATAGTTCCCTAGTCTTTACAAGAAGATTATTTGGTTCGTAATTCTTTACATGGGAATAATCGGGTTCGCTGTTCTAGACATGAACACTCATAATAGGTACCAGACATTTGATCTCCCAGGGGCTAGTACTAAACAAGGCGGAATAATTTGACGCCCCCGAGGCTAGTACTAAACACAACGAAACAGTGCAGATGAATCACTGTTTCGCAGTGTTTAGTACTAGCCCTCATGTGGAATTGGGGTTGGCCATTCTTTACATGGGGATCATTGGGTTCGCTGTTCTTGACATGGAGATGTTGGGTTCGCTAATCTTGACATGATCCCCTGGTACAGAGGGTTACTTCATAAATTGTTTAAAGTAATTATATTCAGTAAATTACTCAACAAGAATTGGCCCCCGCCATCTGGAAATTTTGCACAATGAAAACATTTTTATTAGTTTCAAAAAAGTATTAACATTCTATTAGACTTTCATCCGTTGATGCTGTGTTACATTATTATATACATTAAGAAACGAGTCGGTATGGGATATGGGATAGTTAACAATTATCTTCGTTCGTGGACAAGATAATTAAGAGGGCCATAACCTACAGTGGGGTTAGTTGGCTGTGAATTTACTACAATTAACCACTTGGTAAGTTTAATGTTGATGCTACTAGCTCTGTTGTTACAATGATACAAACCTTCGTCCATTATATGGAACAAGGTCTAGACCTTGATACGGAAGAGAGTATTCTCATTGTCTACGTCTTGGTGTTGTCGAACGAAGAAACTCGCCATATTCTTCCATGTGACTTTATTTTTGTATATATGAGTAGAGCATAGTACTGAGGTAAATGCAAAATTAGTTACCTCAAAATTAGCTACGTTAGTTGCAACATTAGTGTAGATATCTCTTAATCATTCATTGTTAGTAGGAGTCAGTTTGGGTTGTATCTTGGTCAGAAGTATTTGAATTGGAATATAATAATTAGGCCACGCGCTGGGACCTATGAAATCATTCACCGCTGAAATAACGTTGAAACAATATTTAGGAGAGGTGGAAAGTAAGATGGAAGAACGAGAATATGAGTGGATGTATAGTAAAAGGAATGAACGGGCGTTGCAGCTAGGGACCGTAGGTATGCTGCAAAAAAAGACTTTAAGTGATGCCTACATTGCACCACGTAAGATACACTTTAGTTACTAGCCCCATACGGGGGTCAGAAGTATTAACCGTAATTAATTATGGTTTGTTGCTTTCATTAATATTACATTAATGATTACAGTAAGTAGCTGAATCTTTAATTCCTTTGGTTCTGGTACAGATTTTTTTTTCAACGTCGCAAGTTCCTTTGAGCTGAAACGTAATTTGAACTTTAAATTCTTAAAATTGTGCACTAGATAAGGTGCCTTTACCTGGGGTGTTGTATGTAATAATTTGGTTTCATGTTCTTGCAAAACAGACGTCTAGCCCCTTGCTATGTTTCCCTTCTACTGTACATAATCGTGTTTAAAAACTCCATCCACTATACATCATCACTTTTAGTTTTTGTAAGTAATGGGTCTAGAAGGTGTGCCACTGTTGATTACTGCTCAGTACCTGTGATACTATTGCAAGCAGTGGACTGATGATGCCATTCTTTCATGTCAATTAATAAGTATAGTATTTTGCTAAGAATATTGACATGGAAAACTACTAGTCCATTCGTTGTTAGACTATAAATATTTGTATTTGGAGTGCGAAATCTCAAGTTTGTCCTCCATATATCTGCAAATAATTAACAAGACTCTGTCGTAATTTTGCAGTTAGGTCTATGCATCAATTTTTATTAAAATAAGATGGTTATTCTTGGTCAGCACTCGGATCTTAGCTCGTAAGTGGAATAATTAATCTACAATACAGTATAAAGCTCATATTTAGTTGTTGGAATAGCGTAGCAATATAATAAGTGTTTAAAATAAATTGTGACTACAGGTTTTCATAAGTATTTGAATGTGTGCTAGCTCTAGTTTCCACTACCAGGAAAAGCACTGCTATTCATGTCTCTCATGATAAATTTTGTCTCTCGTGGTAAATTTTTATTTTTCATGTTCTGTTTTTTTGCATCATTTTTCCCCCAACTGGTTTTTTCTTTTCCCTGAACTGCTTACTCAGTGTTATCATAACTGCATTTACCCCCAAGCCATAAGGTGACGAATTTTTCATTATTTATGCAACAGGTTGCACTAGAAACTGAAAGCACTTCGTGTCTTCAGAATTTCTGCAAGAATGTGCATAACCGAGGAGGATGGACTTGTTGACTTTCATCCAGATTTCAACACGAAACTTCTTGGGGAAAGGATTTTTTCTTGTACAATATTGAAAGGTAAGTTTTTGTGTGTATGTTAACTAATAATGATTTGAAATACTTGCATTTAATAACCAAATCAACAAACCACCCTTTTTTTTTAAACTGTTTTAATAAACGTACATTTACATTCTTGTGACATGGAAAGAGGGCGGTACCAAATGGCCAGTGGAATGGTCTCTGGAGAAGTGATTGAAAATTATTCTGCCCAATTCACATGGGTCTACCACTCTCTTAACTTTGCCATTTTAAGAAGGTACAGAGGAAACTGATATGTTGGTTGATCGGTCAAGAACTTAAGTTTTAAGCATGGTATGACTTGAAAAGATACCCATTTTTACTTTTGGTTTTGACCAGAGATCCACGACACACACACACACACACCTGGAACAAAGGGTACACCAAACTGCTATTCTGTATAAGGTGCCAAAACTTAGTAACCTAGGCATCCCTTTTAAGTCGTCTGGAAATCATGTGAACAGACACTCAAGCATGTAGAGATAACGTCTACGATTTAGATCTGATCGTAGTTCTAGTCTCTTCCTCATCAGTTAGGGAACGATCTACATTACATAGAAAGTCCAGACATTTTACAAGTTACGATGCAGTAAATCTCGGGAAAATTGAGTTGGCTGTTGGGTACTTCATTACCGAGAAGGAAAGGCTACAGGTCTAGCCAAAACATTTCATATGCCATATAAACTGCTTCCAGTTCATTAGCGGTTATCCTGAATGACCCATACCTCACTTAATTACACAAGTAAGGCTACTACAGGGTTTGTCATGAGGTGTAAATGCTATGCCTGCTGAAGTGTTAGTCTGCATTGGGATTCAGATAAATTTTCATACTGCATCTACTCCACTCCAATTAGAGAAACTGACGAAGCAAAAAACTCTGCCATAAATATAGCATTTGCTGAACATTATCCTCCTCAACAACTGCACTTTATGCTGAAACTAATCCCCTTCAAATATACAAAATATCATGGGGAGAAGCCACTTGAAATACCTAGTGCAAATTACAGTCCGAACTTGAAACTGAAGTACCTCCCCTAACAGTTAAAGGCTTACAACTAGAACACAAGCTCCAGCCAGAGGAAACCAAGGCTTTTTTTCATTAACATCCTAAACATGAATTATCATGTATATACAAGTGGTTCAGTCTTTGAAAACTGACATGGCAAATGCACCAGTTAATACAAAGTACCTCCAGCTGGCTTGTCTGCTGTTTGTTTTATTTCCTTTTTGAGTCTTAAACTGCTGCCTGTCCTCTTCATTAGTGTCCGCTTAACTCCTTTTCCTTATGCTCCCATCAACTTATTCTGTAGCGGTTAAGTTCACCAAAGGCTTCATCCATGTAATAAGCACCCTAAGGATACTTCATGCAAACGAATAACCAGGGTCTATATTCCTCTCATAGATATTATCATTACTACATACAGAGCTCAACTTCAGACAGGCCACACTAGGCTAAACTGCCACCTTAACAGGCCAAAATCGTCACTTTACCGCAATGTTGGTGTAACTACCATAGTGTAGAATTTTTGTTGAATTGCCAGTAATTTATATTTTAAGGACTATCCTCAAATCTGGTATGAACCCTAAGGGTAAACAGCCTTGAGCATAAAATTACAGTACTGAGGTGTAAAGATGTCAATTTGCCACACATGACAGCATGTACGACATTGCCATCCTTTCTAAAAAGGATGGCACCAGACGTGATCATTTTGAGCAAACAGTTTTTGCTCCTTGTGCTGCAGACTGGCTCCAATTAGTCATAATCCTCTAAGATTCATTTGAAAATGTTTTAACTTGTAAAGGGCAATTAGTATTTAAATCTTAGTTGAAACTTGCAGCTGGTGACTCAAGAATTTGAACTTGAGAAGGAAGTGTTTTCATGCTTGGCTACAATTCTCAGTGAGAAATCCAGAATGTAATATAATTATTGCTATATGGTAACCATATGCACTTCACACCAGCATGGCTGAAGCACCAATATTTGATCAATGTAGATTAGTTGTTGGGATTTTTTCAACAATTTTTTTTTTCTTGTCAATCAGACAACAATGATTTAAATATATGCTCATCCCATCTAAAATTTCTGCTTTTTAGAATGACTGTTGCAGTTACAAACACAATACCAGCAGTAAGATCTAGAATCGAGAATTGGAAAGTGTATTATATTGAAGAGCCCTCTAGTACTGGATTCTTTTAACTTACACAGAGTTCAAATTTTTGTGTATTGACATAAATTTGTTAATGAAATTGCTTTTCATATATACAGATAGCAGTTTCATGGAGTGATTCCCGTGGCCTCAGTTTGAGATATGCTAGATATTCCTTTGGAAGGGCACTTCATTAAAGCATGTAAGCAGTGGAGTATTGCAAAATGAAAGGTGAGTTTGATCATTACCAGTTTCTCAGGTATTTGTCTTTTTATGTATCATTAATTAAAGGGTCAGCTATAGTTTCTTTAAAAACTCTCAAGGTTATATGCAATAATAAAACTAAAGAAAAAATTGTGCTAAGTTTTTTTCTAACATTATTTTTGGAGGCTGAAGAAACTGAATGTGACTCAGTTTCTTACATCAGTTTCTCCACTTATGATTATTACAAGAGATGTTACCAAGTTGAAATTATAATTACTGTCTAATGACCAGTATTTATTACAATGAACTGTACTAAAGACTGCCCTAAAATGCTCCACTAATTCTATTCTTGGGTTGGTTCGAAAAACTTTGAATTCAAATTAGTTTATTTGAATTCAGTTAGTTTAAAAGAAATTTCTCTCATGAATTACATGAAACTTTTAAAATGTAGTTATGTTCTTGTCTTTTTACTGTATTTTTAACCTTTTGCTCATTCGGTTTCTGCGGTTACACATCTGGTAGGGGGAAATATGGCCGAGGTTCAAAAAAAAAAATTTTTTTTTTTCCCACTGCCATGGCAATCTTTTGTGACAACTTCCTTGTATACATAATGTTCTCAAATTATGCTATATTAAGAATTCTTTTGTATAAGTTATGTTGGTTTTTAAAACTTGGAATACAAGATTCTTTTTAACTTCTTGAACTTGGACCAAGTTCTTTTCTCAACCAAAACAAAATTTTGTCATAAGAGGAAGACAAGTTTATATCATTTTGTATTCCCGATTGCAGGTATGGATTGTTTGTGGGATTACTTCATGGATGTGGTGCATATACATGCTCGTTTCTGTAAGAACTAATATTTGTAACCTAGTACGCCTGCTTGCATTCTGCTACTCCTGAGGTATAATTTTGTTTTTTGTTTGGTCATTGGTGTTAGTGTATTTTATATGTGTATTTATTTTCCTTCCTTGAATACTAATGAATATTTTTATCCAAGCAAATTTCAAATTTCCTAGCTTAATATCTATGAAACTTTTTCATTAACTGTGTTCCGTATGTTCAGTTATTTTTATAATTTTCGTCTTTAAAACTTAAACATGTAAACTTGCATGGTTTACATGTGGATCTCTTTGTATTACTGTAAAATAGGCATATATAAGCTGAAACCAGTTAATTCTTTGGGTTTAGTTAAACACTAATGGTTAATAGTTGTTATTGTTTCAAGAACTACTGCGCATATATAACTAAGAAGTGGTTTTTAATAGCGTTTTCAGTGTACTCTGTGTTAATACATTTTTGTACCATACGGTTTCTCAAAGCTTAACCAAATAAAAACATGTGTCAAAGTGTAACAACATTTTTATTAAAAATTTATTTACATAATTTTGTTAAATTACAGATTTTGAAGACAAAAACTGGCGCAGAACACTATCACCTGAAAAGAATGAGATGGATTACTAGAAGTTCTTAAATTTATTACAGAATAGGTAAGCAGTCACTGGCAATGGTTTGTCAAATACAATTTTGAGAAGAGCCCTGTTTGTATTATCACTACAATTTTATATCACTATCAAAAATTTACAATGCTTTCTCTTCAACAGCAGCAGCAGTAGTGTGGTGTCATAAACAAGAGCAAGAGAGAACATCAGTATTCAGCAGCATCAGTAGTGTGGTGTCATGAGCAAGAGAGAGAGCACCAGCATTCAACAGCAGCAGTAGTGTGGTACAAGAACATGAGAGAGCACCAGCATTCAACAGCAGCAGTAGCAGTAGTGTGGTGTCATGAGCAAGAGCAAAGAGAGAGCACCAGCAATCAACAGCAGCAGTAGCAGTAGTGTGGTGTCATAAACAAGAGCAAGAGAGAGCAAGCATCAGCATTCAACAGCAGCAGTAGTGTGGTGTCATGAGCAAGAGCAAGAGAGAGCACCAGCATTCAACAGCAGCAGTAGCAGTAGTGTGGTGTCATAAACAAGAGCAAGAGAGAGCATCAGCATTCAACAGCAGCAGCAGTGTGGTGTCATGAGCAAGAGAGAGCACCAGCATTCAACAGCAGCAGTAGTGTGGTGTCATAAACAACAGCAACAGAGCACCAGCATTTAACAGCAGCAGTAGTGTGGTGTCATAAACAACAGCAACAGAGCACCAGCATTCAACAGCAGCAGTAGTGTGGTGTCATAAACAACAGCAACAGAGCACCAGCATTCAACAGCCGCAGTAGTGTGGTGTCTTAAACAAGAGGAAGAGAGCAGTATTAGTAGTGGTGTCATAAACAAGAGAGCAACAGCATTAGCATCAGTAGCAGCCTCATTACTACTGCACCAGATTTAACAGCAGCCCTTACAACCATAATAAAATCAGATAAGAGGTTCCTCCAGAACAACATCAATAACTACCAACATGGAGGCAGCAAAAGCAAGAAAATATGGAGATGCAGCAGTTATAAGAGCCACAACCATATTATTGGCTGCTCCATCAACAACTGAAATGAAAACTAATGTGAACAGCAAGTCTGCTATAATCAGACAGCTGCAATGGCAAGAGAAACCACTGCAAGAAGCAGCCACATGAACAGCAAGTTTTGGCAACAATGATGGACCCTATTAGCATAAGCTTCTGAACAGCAATATAAAATGACAAACCAAAACAAACCTTTGTGAACAATCAAGTTTGAACATAGCCACAAAAGCAGCATGTTTGACTGCAGCAGCAAGAGTCATGTCAACTAGCCTCACTTGCAGCTGGAAGTGCAGTGAGGACATCCATCAGACTTAATGGCAGCTGTCACTGCAGAGTTGACAATAAGATATCAATGAATACAGTAGCCAAAAAATTAAGTGCGGACAACACCCAGATTCAACAGCAGCCACATTAGCAGCAACAATGACCACCACATGAACAGGTAAAGTAAAGAAGAGGCTATTACTGGTATACTTTTTCCAGAAATGTTGACAAATTGACAGCAACTATGAGTGTGGTGATAACCTGGTTTGATGGCAGCCAAGGAGGGAAAGATCACAAATCTGCAGTCACAAAATTGTGAGAATGGCAGCTACAAATGATGCAATGGCAACCAAGGAACCACTGGGGCAGCAAGGATGAAGTCACTAGTGTAGTAAATGATGACAGCCACAAAAGCAGCTCAGCCTGCAAACACCAGGATTGACTAAAGCCACAAAAGCAGAAAGAACAGCCAGATTCAACAGCTCCTACAAAAACAGCAATGACAACAAATTTTACTTCAGAGGCAAAAGCAACACTGATGAAAATCATGACCAGCCATGATGACCACCACATTGGGTGCCTCTGCAAGAGCAACAACACAACTAGGATATGCTTACCACATTTGGGGATTGCCTCTCAGCAGCCACTAGGATTATGAGCAGCCAGTGAAAAACAGCCACAAGAACAATGATGACAATAAACCAGGTTCAACAGCAGCTGAAAGACCAGTAGTATTTACATCTCAGCAAACAGCCACAAGAACAATGATGACAATAAACCAGGTTCAACAGCAGCTGAAAGACCAGTAGTATTTACATCTCAGCAAGAGGGCAACTGCAAGAGTAGCATGGATGGTAGGCACAAAAACAGCAATTATAACAGCCAGTTCAAAACAAGAACCACAAGATCATCAAAAAACAAAAACCAGTTTTGAAGGTAACTTACAAGTGCAGCAATAACGAATTCCTTAAGAGCGGCATATACAGTAGCTGCCTGTGCAGCAAGGGCAACATCCAGAATATACTATAATCACATGTGTAGCAAAGATGACAATTAACAGATTTGCATGAGCCACTACAACATGTGACTGACATTAATTCTACTCTTGTAGCTGCTTTCTAACAAATCCAACAATAGTAGGAGCTGTGAGAAGAGAATGGCAGTAGTCACCAGCACCAGTAACAAAGGTAGTCTTTTAAGCAGCACAAGTCAACAGCTATGATTAATGGGCATCATGAACACTACAAATAACAAGCTACATGGCAGCTGCAAACAATATATATTAAGGATGATGGCCACATGAGCAGTAAAAACAGCATTCAAGAGTAGGAAGATAGCAGGAGTCACAAGAATAGTAGTGAATTAAGCCACAAGGGCAAAAACCAGGCTCAACAGCATCCATAACAGCACCAATAAATAAGTCAACCAGCTTTTACCCACATGGTCAGATCAGCAAGGATGGGAGCTGCATGAACAATAAACACTCACACTTAGACATTATGACACAACTGTGCTAAATGTCATTATGCCTTAGGAGTTTGTGCTTTATGGTTTTAATAGTTATAACCATCTCTGTGCAGTTACAGCTACTAACTGATAACTTCCTGCCTGTGTTGCTTGCTCAGCTGCCAAACCTTGGTGGAGATTGTTGCTGTCCAACCTCTTCACTGCTCTTGTGATATAGCTACAGCTTAACAGTATCGATGACAAACATAGTAGTGGTGGTGATGTAGTAATTTCATTCCTGTTCGACCACAGAACTGCCTCCAGGCAATGGAGAAATAATCGTCAGTATTTGTCAACAGCTACTATATCAACAGTGACAATAGCCTGAGCAGGTTATCTGTCACCGCTGATCTAGTAGCTGTAGACAAATAATGTTAATAGTTTCTCCATTACCTGGAGGCAGTTCTGTGGCAGAAGAGCAATGATATCTACTACACCACCACTACCAGCTTTATCACTGATACTGGTAGGTTGTAGCTATCACAAGAGCAAATCAACAGGTTGAGCAGCAACCACCACCGAGGTTTGGCAGCAATGATTACCACCACCAAATTTGGCAACAGCCTCACAAGGAGGAATGCCTATTACAGCTATCAGTTAGTACTGCAAGTGCACAATGATTATAACTATTAAACCCAGAAACCAAATGTCTTCAGCTATTTTGAAAACGGCAACAAGAAGGGTGTACCCGAGGGCAGTAGCCACAAGAGCAGATACTGGCTACACCTGCTCCAGTGTAACAATCTTCCACAACAGGAGCAGCCACACACAGATTGGTAATTACCAATTTAATGTTATGGAAACCTGGAAGCTAATAATGAGGGAGTAGCAATTCAAGAGTTAAGGACCAAAACAGCAGTACTGTATATGCAAGTTACAAAACAGATAAGCAGTAGTCAGTCAGTCAACAACATGAACCAAGAAAGAAGCATGTTAATGCTAGTAACAAAGACTGAGTACAGCCACACATACGGCATTGCTACCACCATCAACAAAGACAACAGCAACTACCTGCAGTAATGCAAACTTGAAACAGAATGTAAAGCTTCCTTTAGGGAACAATGTCTGTGTCAAGGCCTGCTAGACTGTGACACTGTGGCATCAACTGCTTTATATGCAACAAACATTCAGTAAACTTGCCTACAAAAATTCTTAAGGAAATTTTTACCGCAAGCATTATATAGTATAAATATATATTCGAAAACATAAAATGTATTTTAACAACCTCAGATATCTTTTGATACAAATGATAATACAAACCTGAAATATCCTTTGTATGGCAAAACAAAAACATCAAAACATTTTAAATTTCTTAAAACCTACAGCAAAAAATATTTACCCATATTTTTTTACATGTTCATAGCTGATGATGGGTAGTATAAGTAAGTAATTCAGTATAAAACTAGCTAATTCCAGTATAAAATTAGCTTTGCGATTAGAGACAAAGTCATAGATGCCTTACGTGTGGCACTGAACCCCATATTAAATGACCTTATCTCTGTGACAACAATCACCAATGCCAAAAACTTCAGACATTCCACACTAGTTTGTAAATAATACATATATGCTTTATCTCAAGTACCTAAATTTAATCCTAACAGCTAAACATAACACAGCTGTCAGATCCTGTATGGATTGTCAGATCCTGCATGGATATAAGACAAATTATCTCTGAACCAAACAAGCAGCTTGCTCCAGCTTACACTGGGCATAAGAAAACATAGCAACCAAGTTGTTTACAAATAGGTGATACCAGACACTACTTTCGTAAATCATGCTTTCCTAACCGTTATCATAAAATGCCAGCTCATGAAAGTAAACCACTACTACTTTGCCCAGAACCTATACAATTGTAAGAGGTCAAATTCTGAAGAGTCCCTTTCCCTGCAAAAGCATGTGTTTCAAAATGACTGACAGCCATCACAGGAAAACTGGAAGTGTTGATAATCTGTTCAGGTTTCCAGAAAAGCACAGAAACTCAAAGAAAGATTCTTCAACACAACAACAAAACAACATGAATTTCTGTGAGCGTTCAGGTTTCCAGAAAAGCACAGAAACTCAAAGAAAGATTCTTCAACACAACAACAAAACAACATTAATTCTGGCTCACAGAGAAGTCCAATACAACAAAACATGAATTTCGAAGACTACACTCCAATCCTAAACAACGTTCAAGTCTGAAACCAGCAATATTCCCGACCAATAAGAACAAGTAAAAGTTACTGGTGATGACACCTTTCTGGTCTTTAAAAAATTAAAATTTTTTCTCTGCCTTCAATTGACAAAAGTACATGTAAATTACAGTGGTTTGTATTTCAGTAGGATCAACTGCAAATGAATTTGCAAGCATACAAATCTTAAAGCTTAACTTGGCATGACAGAATTATGGGTTGCACAATAAAAATATAACAAGCATTATTATCAGGCCATAACTATACAACAGCACATAAAGAAAAACTTGTTTAGGAAGTTTAGTAGTGTATCTGAATACTGTACTGTAGTTGATTTGGAAATGAGATAGAGTATTTGAATATGAAATGTACTTGACATCTAATCAAGTTTCAATTAACTTGAAAACATTGTACAGAAGTGATATAAAACCTGGTCTTTTTAAAATACAGGAAAATTTATTATTGCTGTGCACTGGAGTGAAATAACTTCCAAATGAAAGGTCAGTATCTGCACCAAACTACGCTAAAATTACCTCAATTTATGAAATCCTTCATTATTTTAATTCATTTTCTAAACTAAACAATTAAAATGGTGTATCAGACATTTAATGGTACCTACTAAATTATGACGGCAACTGAAAAATTACGTCAATTTCTTGGAATTCTTGGGTTTCAGTTTGGAGTCCAGTACAGCTTGTCGTCTCTGTTTCGCCTCTTCTTGGCGCCTTTTGTGTGATTCTACGGCAAAGTTGGTTTCATTTAACAGCTGAAGAATTTTACTCTGGAATGAAATAGATTTTCTTAATGGAAAACTCTGGGATAGGACACAAAAAGATAAATTGATTTTCTTAATGAAGAAACTAGAGTAAGAGCAAGCACACAATTTTTTCACGTCAATTTTTTTTTTTTTTTTTTGTCCTAAAATGCATAATTTGTAACCTTCATATGATTACTGGATCTACTAGGAAAAGTTAACAAATACAGCTTGTCAATGTAAGCCTCTCAATTTAAAAAGAAAAAAATGACACTTGAAACTAATAGCAAGGAAAATAAGCAGGTACATCCACTCATGAAAAACTATCACAAAGTAAACTGCGGACTAATACTGTACTTGAATAATTTCTAAAATTTAACACAGTAGTAACTTCAATGTCTTCTCTACGATCAATAGAAAAAAAAATGTTTAAAATTAGACGACCATAGAGAGAAATGAAGGTCACTAATCAAAATTATATACTGTACCTGTACTATCTCCAATCCATATAAAGTAGTAGTCTACTGATATTATTCAGCAGACAAACACATAATGAACCTCAAGGCCAACTGAACCATCTACATCTAGGTTTTAAAGAATGCTACCTAACATGTAAAAATTACTGTATATCACTAGGTGGCAGTTTGACAAAGGTAATCTTCAGTAATAACAGAGCTCTGCAGAGTGCAGCTACAAAACTGGCATTAAGTAAATGTACAACTTAAACACCCTATATCAAAGTTATGCCTAGGCAAAAAGTCTACCACAGTATCTTCGTTTGTATCACGAAATTACATGCATTACTTTGTGTCAAGGTCATAATGCATCCAACTTGTTGGCAAAACATCATATATTAGAAAATACCATAAATACTGTAATAAAGAGTGAATGGGATAAATACAAAAATCTATGAGACTAACAAAAAGTGTCTATGTGCTGAATAACATATCTGAACTTCATCATTATCATCACCACCAATTATGGCTTGTGAAATAAATCCCACAAATTTTATCCGGAACATCACACAATAAATGTGTATCATTGTTAGAATAAAATGTAAAAAACAGAGCTAAAAGGAAGAGAAAAAAATCAAAGATATTCTGCAATCCATCTTGGCCTTTGGATATTGACCACAGATGTCACCATACCCTACTGAGAAGCATCAGAGTAAAAGAATTGCCATCCAGCAATGAAAACGAAATTCTATAATCAAGACCCAGATAAAATTTCCCATTACCAAATCTAAGAGGAGCATCATTAGTACAGTCAAACATTGCTATTCATACCTTAACAACTGCTTAAATATACTAAGTTCAACTGGCTCGAGCAAGCTCACTACCTGAAAGTTCATCAATTCATTTTAAAAATAAAGCACCTGAAGCCAATTCAGTAACATCTCAACTAAACAGATGCTTTGGGGGACTGGCTGGCCTTTCTGATAAATTACAAAGACCCCACATTACAGTCTGCACTTTAATCTGGCTCCTCAACTAATGTGTAATTTACACAACATTTCAATCTAAGATATATAATAAAAAGTATCACGTCTAAAAAATTAGAACAGAATACTGTATACAATAAGGCCAAAGGTCAAGCACTAGTACCTATGAGTTCATTCAGAGCTGAAACAGAAATTAACTAAAAAGGTTTAAATGGAGGAGGAAATCCTCGCAGTTGCACTATGAATCAACTGTTAAGAGAGGGTGGAAAGCAAGATGAAAGAAAGACAATATGAACAGAGGTACAGTAAAAGGAATGAAAGGGCCTTAAGCAATGCCTATAGTGCACTGCATGAAGTACACTGACAGCATTACCCATCTACAGGGAAAACTATAAGGGTAGCACAGGAAAAATAATTGCAATATGGTAGCTGATAAGTACAGAAGCCCTTAAAGTTGAGGTCCATTAAGTTGAGGTATTATTGTACCTATAAAACTGGACATACCGAAACTTCTAGTTGCTCATTAGCTCTTTTCCTCTTGGAAGACCCTAAAGGTGTCTCACGTCCATCAAGGAATGTATAGTCAGGTCCATCAACCAGTGGTCCATGAGCTCCCAGTGACGTCTTAAAGCTGCAATTAAATGGAATAAAGTTCAACAATCATTTTGTACACAGAACACATTCAAGAACTGGAACAAGAATAAAACAGGTTTCAGTACTTTACTGTAATGGCATTACTTAGTGGGCATATAAAAAAACAAAATTTAACAACCAAACAAATTTATTCATGACAATATATAGTAATTATATCATTACAATGTCACCAACCCAAGCTATAGAAATGTTCTATCTTTTCAGTTAGGATTAAAGAATTCACCATGTACTATATCTAATGTAAACCATGTTTCAGTAAACAAAGATGTAATCCTGCAGCAAAAAATATAAAAATGAAATATGAATGAACAGCACAATCACAAAATGTCCTCAGCATGTGCCAAAGGCCAATACAGATATCCACAGATTACATTCTGTAATCTTCTTAAAGAAATAAAAAAATAAAGAGCAGTTACCTTGGCAAGGGAAACCCAATATTACTTTGGTACTGGCCTGCATGCCCTGCATACAGTTTCTCAGTCAAAAAGACAGTGCTACCAGAGACAACTGCTGAGACACCTAATTTATGAATATTCCCTTCTGCAATTCTTTGTTTCAAGGTACATCCAAAATGCGCAAACAAGGTGAAGGTTCACTTTGTCTGAATAAAAATTTTGTTTCACTGGATCACTTCACCTAATATCTCACTAATTTTACTAACCTGTAAGAACAGGATAATCTCTAAAACTTGCACTTCCTTGCTTAAGGGACATAATATAAGGAATTTGTTTGGTCAAACTCAAATGCAACCAAAACTATCTAGAAGCCATTAAAAACATTCATTAGATGATCTCACTGTATATTTGAGATCAATGTTACACATTTTTGAGGGGATACTAAAGATGTCAGCAATTCCCTACTGATGTTACAGAAATGGAAGACTAAACTACAAGTAGTATGTCAAAGTCCCAAAGATACTGTATTGGTAAGGCAAGTGGGCCAATTCCTGGCCTTTAACCGCTGAAAGAGTAATTTCCTATCCCTTCCTCACAAAAGATAAATTAAACTGCCAAAAAAAGAATGCATCTCTGGTAAAATCGCAAATATTGACCAACTAACCTGGTGGAAACATGGTCCACTGTACTCCTGACCAAAATTATTTCTTGTTCAACCTCTTCCTCTCTCTCTCTATAGGAGTAAAATCATAGCAACTGGAGGTTCTTGTGAACATTTTGGATATAAGTTGAACTTAAAGCTGCAAGCTTTATGTATTCCTCTAATGTGATTGACTAACAAATGCAGCAGATTGAAAAGAGACTCTGGCTACTTACCCAAAAAATACTGGCCCAGCCAACTAAAGGCTTTTTCAACATAAAATTTTCAAGGTTAGTACCCAAATCATTCACCATCATACTTACCCAAATGTAGCAATACTGTACCAAATCAAAAGTAATCTTACCTTTTTTGAAATTTGTACTTCGAGGAGAAAAGTCTGGAAAATTTCATCCCATCTGAAAACATAAAAATAACCTGTTAACAATTTTGGCTTTTCATATGATAAGATAAATGACATGTTATTACTGCTCTATTATGAAGGGTACCTAGATCTTTTGACCCATCCACACAATCCTGCCACAAGCAAGCTTACTCCATCAATGACTGGATGAATCACTTACATTTCATCATATGTGGTGCCAAAAGAAAGCAGAAGACTATTTCTGCTACCATCATTTCAGATTTTAATTTTTTAGCTAGAAGCCTGCAATTAAGAGGGAACAGTGAATACTATTTCTTCTAATTTTTCTAAATTACAGGTTACCATGGACATCAAGTGAGCTACTGAGGAACAAAAGTGCTGAATTGGTTTTATATCCAAAATTTAAAGCTGGCTTGTACATTTGATGTTTGGGAGACGCTGACCTCCAAAGCCAAGAACATAAGTTAGCTTCTGTACTTAAATACAGTACACCTTAGGCTAGGCTAAGCTATCCATGAAATAAATTTATCAGTTTGCATGTATAATGTATCAATTTTTTTATCATCCATTAAAGTAATTTATCATCTTGAGAATGAACCCTAATAAACCCTATCTTCAATGGTTAAGCAGCCAATATTATATGTGATTTTCAACATCCAATTGTGGTTCACCACTTTTGTCAAGAGAATAACTTATAACTTAGTTGAAAACAGTTTGGTGTTTGCAAAGCCATTAGTTAAACAATGTTTTTAAAATTAAAATACAAACACAACAAATGCAACCCAAATATTGTATGTCTTATGGCTTAATCTTCATTTCATACCCTACGATTGCTATAGCATCAAGTGACCTCTGAGGCCAGTACAAGATTAATTGATGGTCAACACCTGAGGTGTCCAGTGTGCTTCTATAGATGCTAGGTTTAAAGCCTTAGTTTTGTTGGCACTGTCGCAAAGGTGGAGCTTCAATCCTGACACTGAAATGATAAAGCAAATGGGGACTCAAATAAAACCAACAAAGGAATCAGAGTTGGGGCTCAAAACTTTCTGTAATGTAAGGTAAATTATCATTATTGGCTGTGGCTTGATAAGTATACTGTACATTGCTACAGTCCTAGAGTTCATAGTTTGAAATAAATGACTGATAACTTGAGTTAACAACAAATAAGAGCCAAAGTATCCAAGTACCTGCTGGACAAAATAGGCTACATCAATCACCTGGATTTCAACATCAGAAACTAGCAAAGGGCAAGAATCTGCCCATCAGTTCGGACCAAACTTACATCTGACACCATGGGTGGGTCATTTTTGCAGTGTTACCAGATCTTAAAGTGATGGCCATGCAGTACTACTGTCAGGCTGACAAAGCATAGATGTTGTCATTGCTTCATGGCCATACCATAGGACAAACTTTGCTAGCAATGGGCACAGATACTATGCTTGTTTGCCGTTGATGACTAACATTTCACCTATCTCCCAGCCACCCTCCATATAGGTGTTATGGCAACTCTGTCAACCATGATACTGTCAGATCATGTAAATGCACCTGTAACTTTCTTGCATAATCTGCTCAGTCTAATTGAACCATCAGGCTACTGGACTACACTTGAGAATCGTTTTGGTGTTTTCGGCCATGCATTTTAGATTAAATGAGGAAAAACCTAACCTATAAGAAAATATGGTAAAACTACAGAACAGCTCTGCACAGACTATTACCTCAGGAAATTTATTTTTCCTATACTTTTAGTGTTGCTGATGAGGAAGGTGGTGGTGTTTATTGTCGGTCAATTATTATTAACCTCATATCTCTATCCAACATGGTTGGGGACCCTTTGGGAACACCTTTTGGAACACAGGGTTTTGGGTGCAGGAAATCGTTGGGAGAAAGACCGAACTGTCATGTTGTTATGGAATGGTTCCGCGCATGTGCAAGTCATTAATGAGCCATATGTTCAAGAAGGGATTGCTAAGGAAACCTATTATAAAAGGAAATATACTAGCCTAACGTACCCTGACCTAACCTACCCTAGCCTAGTAGGCCATATTACTTAGCCAAAAGTTTCCCTATAACACTGCACATGCACAATAGCATTCTAGGATGGCCAGCATACAATAGCATATCAGTTCTGAGGTTAATTACAGTCGACCACCAAAAAATAACCGCAAATTCTTGATAAGCAAACAAAATAAAGAAAAAATCAATTTCCAAGGTAATACCCCATGCGAAGCTATTCTATAGTTCTGCCGAAAATTAAACGGGCAATGTATGGTCACAAAGTAGGTTACTGAATATTAATTCTCACTTTCATATCAAAGTAGTCTTCTTTAGCCTAGGACCTTTCCAAGGGTTGAATGTGTCCGGACAACAGTGCCAATTGTCCCGTTACCCTAATCAATCGGACATACAATCTGAAAAAGGGCAACAGTCGATATGGCCTATATCACTAATGTTTAATATTTTAAAATGAAAGAACATGGGTGGGATACAAGGTTAAAATAGAAATTCGGCCTCGTAACCTAGCCTATCCTAACCCCTGCATCAGTACGTAGCAAGTGACGAACCAAATACCACCATTTAACAGTACCGCACAAGCCCACCACCTCCCATTATGTTGTCAGCCAATTAAAAATGTTAAAATATTTACCTGTGATGTTAAACTTCCGGGCTATTATACAATACATTTTGACGGGTTTTGTTCGCGCAGACGGGAAATTTAACCAGCGGCGTAACAGGGTTGAAATCCAAATACGTTACCTCTGTATCGGCACATCCGAAGTAAACTCAATAAAGTCCTTTTTTATTTTTTTTTATAAGGGAACTAACTTCCGTCTTCACTTAATCTCTCAAGTAATAGCTTTATATAGAACAGCTTTATTATTTCTTTTTATTTATTTCACAACTGCCCTTTCTCTAAACGAAAGACTTTGAAAATGTATTGAACCATCACTTTCACTCCTGTTCCCTATACTTTGTTGGAAACATTTTTTTGATTTTTTATATCTCCCTATGTCTTGTGCATTTGGATTGAATTAGAAAAACGTTGTTCAAGGGACAACATTTTCCTGTGAGGCTACCATGTGCAGCCAGCTATTCAAGATTCCTGCTAATATTTCCCCATTTTCCGACCATGAATAAATATGCCATTTATTCACTTTTCTTGCTAGTATATATTACCAGTTTTCAGACCATGAATATGTCATAATTTTATTTTATAAAAACACGTCGATTTTCATGTTTCTGCTACAGACAAAAATATAAAGACTGAAAGCAGATGCAGCAGTGCAGTTGTTGAGTGATATAACATTAATGCGGCTCGAATACGGATAGCATACACAAAAAATGCATTCTTGTAAATTCTATTACTTACGATAGTTCCATAGTAACGCCACTGAAGGTTTAAAACGGCCTTCTGCCCTGGGTATCAGTTGCAAATTAGCGAAAGTGCAAATGCTATAATTACTCAAGTCTAGCATAAATACAGATACTCTACAGTTTTCTTTAATTTCCATTTTCTATGGTGTGTATCTGATGATAAACTATACAAGATGAAGTTACTCCTTAACGCACTGGGTTATGTGCCAAATTTTCAGTTACTGTTACTTAAATACTAATTAAAATTATGTATCATGTCAGCAAATTACAGTATTAACATAAATTTTCTATTCTTACGCCTATCCACGGGTGACTCTTGCAAGTAACAACTAGCATATCTGATTATAGTTTTAAAGGTGACCACTATTGAATCTTAAGACAAAATTGAAATCTTTCATTTATAGTGTTTCGTATAATACATCTGATAAAACAGTTTGTTCTATTACATTACCATTCTAAAAAGGTAGAAGTCTCTGGGTAAATGATTCCGTGCATACATAGCCTACATACAAACAGAAGCCTACACTGAAAAACATATCTTGATAAATCTAGTACTAAAAGCTAAAATAGTATCACAATTGTTATTACTTAAACACAGCAACTCGATGGATGACTTCTGCACCATTCATAATGTTAAAAGCATGAACATTTTATAACTATCTTCATGTAGACTACTAACTAATCTAGTCAAAACAGCAGCATTGATACAGTAAACTGAATACCCATTACAGGCAACACCAAACAAAATTAAATTAGATAAAAGGTAAAGTGACCGTTCACATTTTGTTAACAAGACTTAACTGGCAATTCATGTGTAACTTTACTCGGCAACTTGTAGTAAACGCTTGCTTACCTTGGTGTGAATATATCATTGTATTCTATTCTTCCTTGTTACTGAATTTTACATCCTTCAGTCTTCAACCACTAACATTTCTGCTTCTTAAATGATGTGCTAAGGTTAGAAAATGAGTTATGAACTCAAACTTTATTATAAAAAACAGGATGGCAAGAGTCATATTCTCCTTATCATGAACGCGCCGTTACTGTGCAGCAAATGTAGTTTCTGTGTGATGAAATAACACAAAACCAAAAGACATTAGGCAATAGTTTTCAAACTTTGGCAACTAATAATAAGTTTACATATTATGTGGTGAACCTTAGGCCACTAAGCAAACTGAATTTAAGAACAAGAGAAGAATTTTGAATTGTACACACATATAATCAACAGGCTAAGTATGTATTTAAGTATATGCTCACACACTCACAAACACACATACAAACTCTTCTTTGTAATTGAAAAGGATGCTGAAATTTTATGTAACATATACAGACAACACTCAAATAAATATATATGATAACCTAACGTATGAAGCATAGAATTACCACTCTTAAATCTTGGTATGGTTTAGTCTAATGGCCCGAATGAAAATTGTAGACAGAATTCACTGCTTCGTTTATCCTTTTAACTGCTGAATCAAGGATGAACTTTCAGTGCAGAATATGTCCACAGCATCTACTGCTCATTAAGCATAAGCAGAAGCCCTATCAGTATCACATGAACCTCCTCTAGACACACTGAAGCGCTTATCTCTCTGTTGCTCCAGAATATCAACTGTCATACGTTTTCTGTCATCCACAACACATCCAAGCAGTTTCAAAGCCCAAAGGCTTGGTATCGTATTCTCTACGGCTGCAGCCCCCAAATTCCCATCCCATTTGGTGACTTACACACCATACAGTTACAAGGGAGCGGTTGCTAAAATTCCTAGCATTCCAAGCGAGTTAGAGAGAGATTTCTGTGGTCCTAAAACTTTTTTCCTACTCTATTTGGCCAACAACTGTTTATCAGGGGACTTTTAAGATTGTTTCTAGAGTAACTTTGTCCGTTTTGTACTGCATATTACAAACTCCTATTTCACTCTGTCATGGACAGTCATACACACACAGTGTGGAGGTCCTATAAAATACACTTCAAGCAGCAACAACTTCTAAATAATATAAATGTGATTTTTTAAGAATATTAAGAACTCCTTTACAGAGAGCTGAGGATTTCCCTTTGTCGTCCGAGTTTTTAGGCGGTAATCTCCCATCTTCGGTAATCTCATTCTTTCTTGACCGTGGTTCGAAAGACACCAGTTTCATAGTATCCCATCGCCTCGAAATCTTTCTCGCCTAGACGTGCGGCTTGTAGGTGATTTTAAGCTTCCTGTTTTTGCTGTTGGCTGACTCAGTGCTGGGGAAAAAATTACTATTTTAGCAAATAGGAGAGGCATCATCATCATCATCATTTGCTTAATTGAATTGAAGATAGAATTTAGGCCAAAGGCCAAGCACTGGGATCTATGAGGTTAATCAGCGCTGAATCTCTAAAGTCTACACGAGTCAAAAAGTCAATACTTAATTTTTCTTCTCTAGTGCTTTTGAAGTAGGCCTTATCAGTTCGGTAAGATGTGATATGATAAATATGCTTTACTTATAATCTTTCGAAGAAATTCTAATTTTCTTTATTACTTCAAATATAAATTAAGTGAAACACTTGCTTAAGAATGAGACCCCTCACGCTCCAGAAACTTACCTTTCATACCGAGAAACATTACTCTCCTTTTCCGACTTGTGGACAACAGAATCCTCTTCGTCCTTGTGCCGCTCGCGAAGGATGACCTCGAGTTTCGCTCTTGCTTTGGCGAGCGTGCCCTCCACTCTCAGTATTTTCTCTCGAGCTTCTATCTCCTGTTCCATACCGGCCACCACTCTATCCTTGGATACGACAGACTCTCGCTTGGCACTGGAATTGGAAGTTTTTTTTTTTTTTAAACCATGAGAGAGTGATGTCAAAGGTACTATCAAGAGCCAATTGCAGATGATTATGGAACAGCTTATTCTAATTGTAAACTGTTATTCATATATATATATATATATATATATATATATATATATATATATATATATATATATATATATATATATATATATTGTGTAATGTGTGTAGAAGAGAAGTGTCACAGGACATTTTATTTCATTAGTTTGATACAGTATTGGTAATTTTGCCTTGTTCTAGAAGATTGTTCAGTTAACAATCTAATTTGTCTTGTTCTATCTTCATATTACAATATATTTCGATAACTTCCTACTTAAGAAAATGTAAATGTCAACGAAACAAAAACTGTACAAATTGACAAAAGCTACTGAGCTACTGAAGTGTGTTGTGGTCCCTCAAGATGACTGTGTTTATTATGAATGTTCCTTTGATTACAAGAATACTCACGCCATTGAAGCAGCCCCTGCCTCGTTAGCATCCCTGTACTTCTTCCTTAGGATGGACGACAGCTTAGACCTGGCCTTAGCCAACTCGTCCTCTATCCTTCGAACCTGTTCCCTGGCCTCTATTTCCTGGGCCATACCAGCGACGTGGCGAGTCTTCAGCACGACGGTGAACTCTTCTTCGTGTTCGGTAGACTTGCGCGCCTCCTTCACGAGGCGGTCCGTCGCTCGCTTGCAAGCGTTTCCGGCAACCTGCAGCCTCTTCATGGCCTTCGAGTAGGGATCTGCCTTGACCTTGCAAGCCACGAGGAGCTGGGCAGTCGAGGCCGCCACTTGCCTGGCGGAGGAGATGAGTTTCTCCTCGCTGGAGTGCCCCTGCATCAAGGAGTTCGCAGCCTCGACGAGACAGTGGGTGGCGGCTGCGACGAACTTGGCGGCCGAGACCAGGCCCTCTGACCACTGGCCGTCGTCTGACATGATCGAGGGGCATCGGCTCACTTTGCCGGACTCGACGAGTTCCTTCTGCGCCGCGGCTGCTGCCTCTATGAGGGTCCTGATGATCGGCGCGAGGGATTTGCAAGATTCCAGGATGATCTCGTCACTATGCATCGGCTCGTCGTCATTCTCCTGTCAAAATTACAGTGGGTTTTCATTTTCCTCGTGAAAATGCCAAAACAGAAGAATAATAAAGGAGGGTTTTGGGAAGATGAAGAAAGGAACCTAAACCCATAAGAAAGTGATCGAACGCCTATTAAAATATGGAAAATTATGAATCAATAGAAACAAAAGATTATAGATACTGTTACTGAGCTGCTGATTTTGTTTACTGTTACAGAAGGCACCTAAGTATTTAAACGGTTATTTTGATGTAAAATTGATGAATAAAAAATACCTGAGACAAGTTTCCTGTAACACTCAAACATGTCAAAAGCAATGAAAAAAGCAAATAAGTAAAGAGCTAAAAGAAAAAATTACAAGGGAAATGAAACTGATCTTTTATATAGCAGAAAATATCCATTATAAATATAAATATATATACAATATATATATATATATATATATATATATGCTGTCAAAATAATACAGCTCTCCCATACGAATCAGAATCATCGTAGGCCTACACTCTTTTGTCTCCTGGGTTTCAGAGCCATGAGTTTGCGCGCCGCGACGTCAATCGACTTGGCTGCTCCCAGAAGCTCTGTCTCGGCAATAACCGTCGGGTCCTCTGGGTCTTCGAAGTCAACACCTGCAGGTAAAGCTGGGGATCAGTATGTGGGATTTACGGTGAGAATAACTGCTGCGTTTCAGTTCTCAAGTCTGAATACAGTCAAGAACATTAAATAAAATACAAACGTTGAAGCTTGTATATACTAGAGCTTTTAAATGGTGTCAGTTTGATGAAAAATTATTTAGAGCCTCGGTCACAAATTGATATTTATTGCTTTATTTATTTAGTAAAGCATGAACCTGTCAGCAAGTAAAAACTCAATATAGTTCGAGACAGGCTTTAGTTTTGGTATCGTCACTTTATCCAGGGATGCATTTGACTTGCTGATATCCAGAAGCTACCATTATCATATTTTCATGCTTCCTCTCTCTCTCTCTCTCTCTCTCTCTCTCTCTCTCTCTCTCTCTCTCTCTCTCTCTCTCTCTCTCTCTCTCTCGTTATGGGCAATGTTCTCCCGCATCGCCATATTACGATTGGTCTCATATCCTAAATCTATACAAAGGGTTAAAATACTGCATCTAACTACATTAAAGCTTTTGAATACGTAACGTTCACTCGCCTTTGAGAGATTCGGCTGCGGTGACGAGTTCCGATATAGCATGGGCAGTATTTTTGGACCCATCAGCCAGCGCAGCAGTTGCGTTCGGTCCAGGCTCGTGAAGAAGGTGCAGGACGCTCTGCAAAAGCATTCGAAACCGCTCGGCTGACTCTCGGCCGGCCGTCATGACTTTAACCTGAATCTCCGGAGTTTCGGCATTGACTGCTGCTGCCTGGAATGACGATGGGAAATGACGTTATTATCATATGAAATGATTTTCATTTCACTCTTAATGACTAAGAATGTTAAAAATGGCATACAGAAATGCGGAGGCACGAAATTAAACAGTTGATTAGGACTAAAAATTCCCACTTTGAGCTAAGGTTTTGTCGACACTGTACTCGTATAGCAGAAGACATCTCTCTTTACGTAAAAAATAAAGCTCAGTTTGCCTGTCCCTCATAAAACACTAGATTAAAATAAATGGCTTAGCAAACAGCATTCTTTTAGTGTCCAAAGTACGTACATTACACGGCAATTATGCCATGTACTTACGTCATTGATGTTATATATTACCTCGTTAAAAACATTCTTGGGATCAGAATTCAGGAAAAACTTGCTTTACAGCCTAATTAATCTACTTCAGAAAAACAAAAGAGTCGATCAGCATATTATGACAATAAATATACTCAAAATATTTGGATGTTACTACAGGAAAGACAGTTAATTACCTTGCATCGAATCAACATGTCAGAGATGGCCTTGCGACCCATGTTAGCGGCAACGATGACGTCATCCTGCTTGAGACTGTTCCCTGCCCCGACGGCTTTGGCGGCAGCGAGGGTGACTGGCTTTGCCGAGCGAACCAGTTCTTCCGGAGTGGCTTTGGTTTTCGGAGCTTCGTCGGAGTTGAAAATCTGTAATTTAATGAGTTTGAGAGATGGAAGGTTCATCATTACGAGTATGTCTTGTAGTGGGCGAGGTTGATCAGGTCTGCGCCATCAAAATTAGTGGGTGCACGGATCGCTAGGCCTACTTAGCAGAGAAGATTAATTTTGACATTTGAAAATTGCTCATGAATGGCACGACATTTTAGATGGATAGGTTCAGCACTATGGTGTTACTCATGTTTATAAACAATCAATTTGTCTGTTTATTCGTACGTTTAAAAATATAATTGATTTTAGAAATGCACTTCGACTCTAAATAGACCAAATGTGCCGAGATCCCAGTTTAACATTTAGGTTTACCTTCTATGGCACGACACACGCTCAAACAAACGTCCACAGTCTATATTATTTATTTCTGGGTATATCCAGGCAATATAAAAACTGTACATTACCAACATACCTTAATTTCCTTTGCGATGGCTTCAATCGTTGCTTCGAGGGCTCTTGTACCACGGGTGTGTTCATCCTCAACAGCTTCGACAGCCTTCAGTAAAGACGCTGTGTTGTTCTCCATCACCTGCAAAGCAAAGAGAAAAAGAACAAACCATGCCCCACCCAAAAATAGTGATGAAAACGAACGATAAATAAAGGAAAAACATTGACGTAGACGTTAGATAAAAAAGAGGAGTGTCAAAAATAGTTTTCAAGATGAACAGTTCAGTTCAAGGGCAAAGTTACTTGCGCCTGGCGAACAATTTTGCTCAAAGAAATAGATCTTTAAAAATGATTTTTTAAATGAAATTTCTACTTACTTCGTTCTCTTAATGGGTAGAATTAATATATTAAAAGATTGGCGTAATCTAGCAATGACGGAGTGAATGTAAAGCATATTACAAACAGATTCTATGTTACGGATTCCGCGCCTCCAGGACCTTACCTGCGCGGACTCTTTGAGAGCAACCATTGTCGGATCATTCGAAGTTTTGCCTGAGGCGGCCTTCGTACTGTGCAACAGGTCACCAAGGGCGCGGGCTACGTCCTTGACTGCATTGATCAACATGACCTGGAAGGATACGAGGAAGCCGGGTCAATAGAAATTCTTTGACAAGAGAACCAAACAGTACGAGAAAGACTAGGCTTAAAAGGGTGAGACTAGGTATAAAATCTTTAAGGTGTATAAAGAGGAGTGTGTCTAGATGTAAGAAAATTTGTTTCAGTTAACAATTGTGAGACACTAGATAAAGAAACTGCCTTCATGATGTACGGAAAAGTGAGAACATTTAATGTTTTTGTAAGATAAGTTAAAATTGCGAACTGTCATGTAAAAAAAAATAGTGTCAAAAAGTGCTACCCACCCATTAAACCTATTTTTTAAACGATGCACCAAGAGTAAAGGTCTCTAAAAGTCTCTAGAATAGTAGCATTGACAAACAAAATATACTTTCATCAAACTAACTTATTGATAATAAAGAATGACTAATGTTAACTCTGAGATTGACACTTGAAAGTGTTTTCAAGGACTTTCCACTCAAAAAATATCTGCATAATCAACCCCAAAGAAAGAATGGAAATGAAATACTTTGTTTCCCTGAAATCAAGTCTAATTAGAATGTACCATCTACTTCATAGTTCCCTGATATTTCATCTTGTCATCAGAGTGGCCATTGTATGAAACCAATATCATTTACAATTAGCAAAGCAGTTTAAGAGAATTTGTTACTGTACACACAGGTATCTCACACGTAATTATTTCATTGTACAAAAGCATTCAGTTCTGGAATTCTACCCAGCGAATAAGCAACTGTCATGTTTGGAATCCTAACTAATGTATTAACATCAAGCTCTTTTGGAATCCAAACTACTGGATTAACGTCAATCAGTTTTGGAATTGAATTAATGCAAAAAAGTGAATTAACATAAATAACCAGTGGCTTGACGTTGATCAGTTTTGGAACCCCGAGCAGTGCATTTAATATTAAACAGTTTTGAAGTTATTATTTGTAGATTTACAACAATAAACAGTCTGGAATCCTGCGCAGTGGATTAACATCAACTAGTTCTGGAATCCTACCCAGTGGATTAACATCAACCAGTTTTGGAATCCTACCCAGTGGATTAACATCAAGCAGTTTTGGAATCCTACCCAGTGGATTAACATCAAGCAGTTTTGGAATCCTACCCAGTGAGTCAACATCAAGCAGTTTTGGAATCCTACCTCGTGGGTCAACATCAACCAGTTTTGGAATCCTACCCAGTGGATTAACAACTAATCTTGGAATCCTACCCAGTGGATTAACATCTAATAATCTTGGAATCCTACCCAGTGAATTAACATCAACTAATCTTGGAATCCTACCCAGTGGATTAACATCAACCAGTTTTGGAATCCTACCCAGTGGATTAAGTTAGTTTTGAAATCCTAACCAGTGGATTAAGTTAGTTTTGACATCCTAACCGGTGGATCAAGTTCAGTCAATTTTGGAATCCTAGGTAGAGAATTAAAATCAGTAACTAATCCTAAAAAGTCAATTAATATCAAGTTTTGGAACCAAACCAGTGCAACAACATCAATAACCATCCCTCCTAAATCAGAGTCGAGAGGACCTCCTCACCTGTTCCTCAGGGTGGTTCGATCCTAGAGAGGCTGCTCCACTCTTCACGGCCTCTGCCAGATGCACGATGGTACTGGAGACATTCTGTGCAGCCTGGGCCAACTTCTCTTGCGAAGAGGAAGCTCCAGCCACCAAGGCCTTGGCGTTGTCGTCCAGTGTCTGGGAAAAATAGAGGAAATGAAAGACCCAGTGGAAAAATGTGTCTAATCATTCTGTGGAACCAGGTTCATTATGTTATGGGACTTTATCAATTTTCTCATGTGCATTTAACACATTATGTTCGTGATAATATCGCATCTGGTACACTGAAATGAAGAATAAAGTCTTGCATAACTTTGGTTTCTAGATATGTCAAAGTTCGTTAGGACAGCTTTCGAAAGCAGTAATAATAATAATAATAATAATAATAATAATAATAATAATAATAATAATAATAATAATAATAATAATAATAATAATAATAATTGTTTTTATCTTGTTTATTTCCCAGATCTTTATATTCACAGATAACCATAGGCTGATGAAAAGATCTTTAGCTTAAGCTACAGCTAATGAGGTGTTCCTTGCTGTGAGCGACCATTAAATTTAATTTTGTTTTCCAGGAGATTTACTTTCAATTTCTGTTTCTGACAGAGAACACGTCCTATTTGGTTTGTAAGTCTTATGGTATTCGGTAAATTTTAGGCCTCATATATGGACAAAAATAATGTCATTATCCCTACGCTTGAAAGCCCTATTTTTCTCCAGGCTAGGGACCAAATAACCTCAGCCTTTCAGATTTAATGGTTCCCGGTGGAAAGTGTAACAAAAATACTAAGAAACATCAGTGGCTGTGGTCAATAAGACTTGATACATTCAGAGCAGTATTCAGCAAGACGGACAGACTCACCAGAGAAGCCTTCATGATGTTATCTCGATGGTCAGAGAAGTTCTCGCCCTCGCCCTCAGCGCTCAGAGTTCCTGCCGAGGCGAACATGATGGTGGTGTCCAGGTCTCCGATGATGCCTGCGACTGTGGAATTGGCATCGATGCAAGCCTGTGTACCACGGGACCCAGCTTGCAAGGCAGCTAGTACGTGGGAAGCCTGAAAGTGAAAGGTTCTGGTCAAGAATTGGGTTTTCTGTAGGTCTGGTCCAGAACTAAGTTTTCTGTAGGTCTGGTCAAGAACTGGGTTTTCTGAAGTTCATGAGGTTTTAATGGACTGTAAATGTTTCAGCAGCAGGAAATATAATCGACATATAGTCTATACATATATAAAAGAACTCTTCCTAAATCATAAGTCCAGAAAACAAAACTAAGACATTGCTGGAATCACCACAAGGTGAGTATCGTAATCACTTACTTTAACGTGACTTGGGCCTCCTGCTTTTTCTGGATGAAATCAGATTTATTTAACAAAAGTGGAACTCGTTAAAGAGAATCAGTATGTACATACATAAAATGCTAAGGGATAGATTGCTAGCAGAACGAATGAGGTCAAGCCTTTACTGAAGGAATGTATACAATGGATTTGTAAGTCTATAAGGTTCTGCGTTATTATCGTCCACCTTCTTAATTTTTCAACTATTTCCTTTTCCTCTTCCATTTCTTTATTTTCATCCCTTTTCCATTCTAGGCTATTGACTCTTGCCTAAAATCTATTCTCTCCCTTATAGGGTAAAAACCTTTTATAAAACAACCTACAGACTGATCCTGAAACAAGAGCCTGTGCTACAAAAGAGGCCAGCTCATTCTCGACATCAAAAACACCAAGATGGTATGACTTTACCTTCTCACCAGTCTGGCGAGCTGCCTCAGCCAACTCCTTCTGATTGTAGCTGTCTCCAGGGGATGCCTGGACTGTTCCTCCTGCCTTGACAAGATCTATACAGGCTTGCCCCAGTTCGTGGATGCTGCATGTGATTACAGAAAAATCTTCAATTTATCCTCTACCTCACCTTCAATACTTAGACCATCACAGTGATGGTTTATAGACCATTTTAACACATGATATAAGACACCTGATGCACATTGATTACAATAACAGCAACAGCTACATAAACTGAAACCGCTGGAGAACAACAAATGCAACAACAAAAATTGATGAGAACAGTTTACCTCGAGCGAAGTCTGAAGGCCACATCGCTGTTATTTGCTTGGCGCATTGCACCAAAGGAATCTGCAGCTAAAGAGTTGTACTGGTGCGATACAGCAGCTCCTAAATTTCCCATCTGCGAGGGATCAGTTGCCGCTTTGCCAATCTGAAATAAGTTTTCAACGTTTAAAGTACATTACAACAGTACATAACACTAAAGCCCCAAACATTCTTCCAAAAGTGTCATATTTCAACAGGACATAACTACTTGAAAACTCAAAAAAACAAACTTCTCAGTGACAAACAAAAGGATAAAGCCATAAATTTTTAAAAAAAAATTCTGAGTATTTAGTGAGCATTTCAGTGACAAACATCTTCATAAGAAGGAAGACATAGGGAGGTCTTCTAGGCTCCATCATTCGTATTCACTTACCATATCCTGAGCAAGCCTGGCAATTTCCTTGGAAGCTGAGACCATACGTGTTTGGTACTCGACAAAATCGTCGCCACTCGTGGCTGCTTTTGCCATTGCGGGGTCTTCTGTTCGATTCATGGCAGTGGTAATGGACTCCACTAACCCTGTAACAACTCCAGCCTCTGTGGCAATACTCTCCACCAGAGATAACAGATCCTGAGGATAGAGAGGACCATATCATTAATTTTTGGTAAATATTATTAAACATTTCAAAAACTAGCAGTGTTCAATATCTTGTAAGGTGCTTTCCTGTTTTAGTAAAATTTTTGGATAAATAGTTTAATCAATGTTCTGAAATGAAAAATTATACAAATTTATTTGAGAATATTCCTTTTCAATCTATAAAAATAGTCTGGTATATTGCTTACAATCACTCTATAGTATACATTCCAAATATCTTAAACAAACCACCCACTTATAATCCATATCATCTAAATATTGCTGTATGTAACAATACCAGTGAACCTACTTTGGTAGTTCTCAGTCTAACTTTTCCTTAGACAGACATATTTATTACTCAAATAATCATTGACATTCTCAAATATGACCTATTGTCAGGACCCTCATCACAAGCAAAGTTCTGTATGAAAGGCAAATCACTGATGCAAAATGATCATCCAAATCACAGACACCCATTCATTATTTTTACACATCCAAAGGTTCGGTCTACAAGTTGATTATGGTCTTACCTTCAAGGCTTGTTTTGTGGCATCAGCAGCCTCATCCACCTCCTGATGGGCGTCACCCGCCTTGCCATTGCCACCAGATTCCTTGGAAGCATAGACCAGCTGCAGAGCGCACTCTGCCACATTCTTCGCCTGGTCTAGCAGACTCCTCTGCTTTTTGCTTAAGAAGAAAATGCAGGGTACAGAAAAAGTCTATAACTAACACAGTTCTTGCACACAGTTTATATTTCATAAATTTATTAACTGAAATGGGACTAAATTGATCTCATCACGTACCTGCTTGCCATATTAGATGCTGAGCTAATAGCCGATGCAACCAAGGGGTCGAAGTAATTTGACATCTGGATGACAGAATGACCGAGCATCTCTGCTCTGCACTTAGCTGCGTCGCGGACTTTATCAACACTTCCAAGCAAAGCGTGACCAGCATTTTCTACTTGTTCGTTGAATCCCTGAACAGAAGAAAGGGAAACGAATGAGTGAATTTAAACTGTGAAATGCAAAGGTAATTAGAGTGCGCTCAGTTGAGTGATTACCTATTTTACACTGAAAGAGTTCCTTCATTCCTTCATCATGAATACAGGGCGAGTTTGTTGCTAGACCAGGAAAGGTCTTTCATTTTTATTACCAAAGAAGCAGTATTGATGAACTGTTCATGTGGCATTACAAGAACTGAAAGTATGAAATTTGGAGATACACAATATAACAGTTCAAGGTGTTTTGAGATGGTTTGTTCAAGAGGAAAGGGTAAACGACAAGAGGGGTAAGAGAGGAAGGTTCAGAGAGGAGGCGGCTGGAAAGAATAGCCTTCAATGTGCAGGAAGCACTAGAGTGCCAGCTTTGAACAGGGCAGTGTGTGCATGGAGGTCTAATGTACTACAGTCAAGCTTTCTGTTTAGGTGTATCAAATGGCTAATTTGAGAGAAAATGGTTTAAAGTTATGGTATATATATATATATATATATATATATATATATATATATATATATATATATATATATATATATATATATATATATATATATATATATATATATATATATATATATATATATATATATATATATATATATATATATCCGTGTGTGTGTGTGTTTGTAAGTAGAAAACCACTGGAAAGGCGTAAAATTAAAGAGCATGTACCAAGTGTTTTTTATGTATTACATTCATATCTTCAGGGTATAAAGGATTGCATAATACATGGAAGCGTATTATATTTTTCCAGTGTTTGCATACTAATTCATCATATGGTATATATATATATATATATATATATATATATATATATCCATATATATATATATATATATGTATTTATGTTACCTGAATGCTTTCATTATATTTCATTATGCTGTTGCATACCCTGGTCCATCCAAGCTTGTCCATCATGTTGCTTCTGATATTCATATTCAGCTTATCAACTGCTTGGTCACATTCCTTCTGCCCTGGAGCTTTGTCCCTGGAAGTTTTAAAGATAACAAAATCAAACCAGAAGTTACTTTATACCATTTTTGGTTGAGAAATTTACTACATGGTGAACCTGAAACCCACTCCAAGAACCAAGCAATCAACTGTATTCTTGAATTAGAAAAGAGTTCAGTTAATGAAAAAAAAGCTTCAGATTACTGAAAATTACCTAATTGTAAAGACCAGGGCCTTAATGCTGTCAGATACACCTTTGCTCTCTTTTGCCATTGCTTGCCAGGACTGAGCATCCTTAGGGTTGACCACCAGACCCTTCGCAATTTCCAGCATGGCGCAGGAGCCATCCATGATGGCTTTGCTGGCTGATATGATGGGTACTTGTGCCTCCCGAGCCTTGCTGGAGATCTTAGCGGGGACAGGAGCAAACTCAGGAGAGTTGGCAAAGACGCACAGACTATCCACTGCGTCCAGCAGCGGCTTGGTAGCCTCACTGCAGCGACCTCGGGTCTCCTCGTTATCATTTGTGCTCAGTGCTGTGGAAAGGAAGACATAAGAAGCACAAGGGAATTCTCAAGCAAAGTAAGTGAACGGAGTTATTTATATTGCATTTAATATCAACAACTAAAATGGTAAGCCTATACAGTTTTTACTACACATACATCCTTCTAACTAGGAAAAGGCCAGTATGTTACAAAAGCGTCACACTACTGTTCAAGTTTACACATATGAACACATGAAGTAATTTACGTTATTTTCACTCCCAAAATATATTACTTTTTTATGGTGGATGTTTTGTTGCTGATGTGCAAAACTAGGAAAACAAATTTATTAAATCTCCTCACCTTTGATGTCTTTCACCAAGTTGGCAGTTGCATGTGCCACATTTTTAGCTGACTGGACAAAATGCCTCTTGGCTACCGGGTTATTTGTTTTGGCAGAGGATGCTTGGCAGCTGTTACACAGGGCACTAGTGTTTTTAGCAATGACTGTTGCAGCATTGAGAATTTGTTGTTTACTGGTGCTCGGATCCTTCAGAACATCACAGGCCTCGCTAAGAGACTCTTGAACGCGGGCAAACTGGGCTTGATCTACTAATCCAGGACGGCCAATGACACTTGAAGGATCACCAATACCGACTAAATAAACGGCCTGAGCAGCACTCTCAGTCAACCCACAGATAGCATTACTCACGCCTTTTACAGAACGCCCAAACTTGTCATGATCTTGAGCTTTTGCATGACTTACAATCCCTGTCATGGCTTCTCCCAGCACTTTTGAACAGTCCATAACTGTACCTAAGCATTCATAGTATGACTGGTCATTGATTTGTTCAGAAGGTTGGTCAAGGAGAGGATGTAAAGACTTGATAGCAGATATGGCATTGTCACACTCTTTTTGTTCGGGTGCAGCTGTGGTACACACATTGATGAGGTTATTGATTGAATCCGTAACACTTCGCGCAGCCGCGGCGAGGTTGTTCTTGGTATTTGCAGAATTAGGGTCGAGGGCCACTCCTTTGGCATGGAACAATAACTTTGGTAATAATATGGATAGTTCTTTTAAGCCATCAACCATATGTGTGCTGTCCTTACCATCTTCCATAGACCCAGCCATCTCCATACCAGTATTCATTAAAGTGCCAAAAGCTAATGGTACCTTCTTTACTACTGCAGCTAGTTGTTGACCTGATGTGCGTGCTGATGTCCCAACCTCAGAAAGGACATTATTGAGCTCTTCAGCTGCTGCTTTTAGTTCAGACTGTAATTCCCCATATTGTTTCGAAGTAGGAGGTAGTTTTCCTTCATATAAGTCGTTAGTTGAATATTCAATATCACCGATGGCATCATCTACATCTTTCTGACCAGGCAAACTATTAATAGCATTGCCTTGAGCTTCAGAAACACTTTTTGCTATATCAATAAGTTTTCCCTTTGCAGCAGAATCTGCAGGATTTTCGACAACAACTCGGGCTTCTTCAATTAATTCTGATGATCTCAGCATTACTTCGCGAGCAGCAGCAATCAGGCGATTATGAAGATCATGATTGTCGGAAGTGGCAACAACTCCACGTACAGCAGAGTTATAATCCTTGAGTGCTAGTGCAGCATCTCTTGATGCTAAGCCAGTAAAATGTTGGTTACCTTGAAGTGCTGAAGATAATAGCTGAGCCATATTAGAACCCACTGCTTTACTAGATTTTGCCAGATGCTGTGAAGTACTTTCTGGGGTCTCACCTGGCAGAGGCCGTAGGGTATCTGCTTCGGCAGCTTTCTGCAAGTCATTAAGATCATCACCAAAGTTCTGAATTGAATCTACTGCAGAATCAATTTCAAGAGAGCTACATGCTTCCTGTGCCTTGCCGATAGCAGATCTAAGATCCACCAGGGCTTGTCCAAATTGTTTTGCTGAATTGTTAAGTTGAAATGCAGCAGCCTGATCTGTTATAGTTGGCAAGGCTGACTTAGCTGATGAAACCATCTTGGTGCCTGGATTCAGAAACTGGTTGCATGCATTGATGAGAGCCAGCTGAGCTTTGGGAGAATCAATGTCATTGACAGTGCCTTTCACCCCAGCAACTAGCAGTGGAATGCAGTCGCCCACAACTTGACCATCAGACAGTAATTCTGCTTGTGACGCAGAACTACTGTTGTATGGACCGGCCCCTTGTGCAGCAGCCATACATTGAATGCCAGTTGCTGCAGCAAGCTTAGCAGCATTCTCCACACTCTTGATTATCTTTTTATTCAAAGCATTGCCAGTGGCAGCATTTGCCACAATTCTAACATTTTCTGCTGCCTCTTTGAGTGCTGCTTGACATTTTTCATCATTGGGATTCATTGCACACTGTTTAGCTACTTCTATCATGTTTGCCGTGGCTTCTGCTAACTTTTCTGCTACTCCCATAAGTCTATTCTTTGCTGCGGGATCTGTTACAGATTCTGCCTCAAATTTAATTGACTCAATGAGGTATGATGCAGCTTGAGCTAATATCTTTGCTTGTCTCAGCATCTCAGCAGCATTTCCTTGAGAAGCAAACAGTTTGTCACTTGACAAAAGTATGGTTTCAATTGCCTCGTCATGAACACCCTGACGTTTTCTTTTCTCTCCTGAATTCTTTATGAAGTCCAGAAGATCAGCAAGATTTCGTCTGACTTCATCAGCAGCATCATTACAGTCTGCTAGTTGTGCATCATCTTGAACAGCATTTTGACACTGCTGAAGTATATTTTCAACAGTTCTTCCAACCTCTTTTGATGCATCTGTCATCTGATTTTGGCAAATGGGGTTATCAATCGTGGGTGCCATGATTCTAGCACAAGCACACAACTGAGCAGTTGCTAATGCACATGCCTTAGCCTCGTCCATAATTGCATTTTGTAGGTCTTGGTCTTCACACTGAGCTACTTGAGCTTTAGCTTTCAAGATGAGATTTGCTGCATTATTCCCCAAAGTCTCTACTTTTCCTACCAATATGTCTTGAGTTTCATGATCCATCTCTCCGTCAAGTGTATGCAAAACAGCATTAGACAGTTCACCAACTTGAGAGGCCGCGTGGAGCAAATCTTGACGTGGCCTCCTGTTCTGAGGATCTGCTGTTTCAATCAGATCTGAGTAACTTTCGCAGAGATTCTTCGTTGCACCAAGCAGATGGCTGGAATCATCATCCTTTTCTGACAAAGCAGCGATCATTTTAACACCTTTGGACATCTCTGACAAGTTGGAGATGATGGTATGGATAGAAGCTCCGATAGCAGTGTGGTCAACCTCACCATAGGCAGCTGCAAAACAAAAAATAGCGTGTCAAAAGGACTGTTTTGTGCAATTAACCAGTCCCCTGGAGGGCAAGTTTTTTGGAAGATAAGATAATCTCAACAGATAGACAAAATCACAGAAGACAGTAAATATACTAGAAGAAAAAACAAAAGACTGTGGTTTCTCCAGAAGAATGACTGAACACGAGACAAGAGCAAGGGAAATACTAAGACACTTTGAGGCCTTACGAGAAGAAAGGGAGGTGATTTCAGCTGTGGCAGCGTTCATAGCAGCGATCTGACTGACTACAATCTGTCGCTTCGAATCGAGGGTCACTTCCTTCCACTTCATGGACGCTGGGTCGGAGCCAATTTCTGGAAGGTCCGCTTTGGTGTTCAAGCTCTCCATCGAGTCGCTGATGACCATCTTTCCAGCCTGAATTGTTGACACCAGTGCTTTCTGGGGCTTGCTTAGGATGGTTACGACGTTTGGTTGCTCCACCTGGTGAAGACAAGATGATTCCCTTTGCATAAAGCCATGTTCTTATTGCGAAAAGCATACATCATACAATTAGAATAAGCCAGGAGATTAAGGTATTATCAAATAGTACTCTTACATTCCAGACTGTGCCTACTTTCAATGCATGTTTTCAATCAACACCAGTTTTCTGCACATGGTAGTGACAAACGTCCAAATAGGGAATTACCTATTTACACAAGGTGTGAAGCTACATAGTGACCCAATACCCTTTTTTCTTCCCGCTTAAACACCATTTACCTCCTCGTGAGATGAACAGTAGTATTTTTTTTTTATGGAGTTTAGGATGGGTCAGAATCCTGAGCATATAAGCGTTATTCACTGACAATCCCGCAACGCGTGCACAAGCGTAATTATCAAATAGTTGAGAAAGGTATTCCAGTAATAAATCCTTTTAGTAATTATTATAAAGCACGCTCTAGTTTTCTCATTTTGATGGCATTTCAAGTGCTTTACATACGATAATGGTGGGGAATCACACCTGCAAATCACCTGACAATTACGATATAATTTGAAATCTTTGCGTAACCGTGCCTGGCGAAGAAAACGCGAGAAACATTACTTTAAGTTGTTCCATCCTTTTTGTGTTATTATTCTTTCGTTATTCATAAAGTGTATTGACCCCTGTGGAATAAGCCAAAATGGACCATCAGCTTAGTAGGCAAGTTTACCATGGAAAAGAATGGTTACAAGATAAAAGGTTTAAAAAAGACAGTGAAATATAGATGAACTTGAACAAGTGCTATTACAATAAAAAAATAAAACTTATTCCACAGTGATGAAAAACTTCAATTATAGGCAAATTCGTCCATTTTCTACATATCACACGTTATACTGTGGTATATATATGTGTGTGTGTGTGTGTGCATGTGCATTATAGTTAGTCAGTTAGAATGCAGTGTTGATCACATACAACAAAGCATGTATATTTTACGACAGTAACTAAATTCATGTATGTCTTATTACACATGAAAATAAATTGTTATATCTAATATCTAATACATTTATACCACGAATTATACATTTCTTTGCTTTAGAAAACATGAAAACATTTGCACTGAAATGTACTTAGTTGACAAGTCAAATATATAAGTGATTGAATTGTCCGTCTACTTACGGATGACCTCTGGTGAACTACGTCGACCCTATCATCGATCCTCACTTGTTTAGTGCCAGTGCCTGGCAGCATCTTGGTGCTCGCATCCTGCGCACCTGAGAGGAAATCAAAAGACGCAGAAACATTTAGAATATACACTTTTTCTGGACATCGTACAAGTGTTTTTCCTATTTCAAATAGCAGCAGAAATTTAGTACAACGAGATATATAGCATAACCAACGGAGCCTCTCTTAGTGAGGCTAACATTTCGCTCTGAAAAAAAAATCCATTAGTGACACGTAAACCCTGCTCTTCTAATAAAGATCCATTGCCTACTCAGTGCCTCTATAATTAAGATGGATTCCAGAGGCATTCCAGCTTATTCTGCTGTCAGCTCCATCTGGCTTTGTGCCAGTACAGTATGTTGAATTACCGTAAACATCCCTGGGATTTAGTTAGTTACTTCTCTGATGTTAATTTGCACAGACAGAGGGACAGTTATTCATTAAAATGTCAGTCATCTAGCTCGTGTTATGTCGTCAGTGGAAGACTTTTCTGTCGCTTGGAAAAGCACAAAATGCAAAAACAAAGAAGTGAACGGAAGCATTTGAAAACTTTACTGGGATAACAACTTTCAGAATGATACCTTTAAAACATTGCCAAAACATGAAAATAAAACAGTAAATGTCCTTCCATTCCTGGTATCCTTTCAACAAATAAGCCTAGGGCCTGTACTTACATTAGGTTGGCCTGTTCCCATGAAGACTGAATTTTTTTTTTTCACGTATTCCTATGAGGGGAAATTTGATACTGTGTGAAACTGTTCAATATTATTACTTGCAATACAAAAGTATTGCATGGTTTCTTTTTAAACCAACACTGACTAGGCTTCACTTACCCACTGCGCCTGGTGCTAAGATACCCGGGAGAGCGACGAACTCGTTGCTTGTCTGTTTCAGATTTGTACCACTGTACTGGATAGTGTTTGCTCTGGAATAATAGAATAAACAAGCTTATAAGTGTTGTATGAATGGCAGGAGGCATTCATATAAGATTATTTAACCAGCATGAGCACGGTATTATGACCTTCAGTGACAATGCCATAATGCCTAGGGATAAAGTACCCAAGGATATTTTAGGTTTTTCAGCGATATCTTGTCCAAAATCAGAAACAAGTTATTTACTAGACAACTAGACAAAACACTGAAGTAAGATTTAACCATGAATACCAGCTATTTCACCTCAAGATTTCCCTCAGTATGGGAACAATGCGACAAGGAGGTTAAAACAACTGGGGCACCTTGATTTTCCTCAGTAACCCGTTACATGTACTACGTTCATCTCAACTCCATGATCTAATCACATCTCTCCCTTTAATCAGCCTAGTAAAAATGCAATATCAATGAAATCCTAAGATCAAAAGCAAGCAGAAATAATTATCCAGTTCCAGGGCCAGTTAGACCGACTGAACGTCAGCGAAAATCTGTCAGATCTGATGGGTTTGAACTCAGGACTACTTCAGTACAAAGTCACTGACTATATCACTGATTTGCTACTAGACAGTAGGAACCCTAGCCTTCTGAAAACAATTATCTGGGTGGGGTCAGGTGCTAAAAGGAAAGCTTCAAACTTCAGATAACCCCCTTAGTCAGTGGGACCTGACATCACTTACAGGAGATGGTTACTGTATCAAGAGGGGGCTTCATCCTTCAGAAGAAACTTAATTAAGAATAATTTATCAAGAGATGGCTAGAGAGACACTTACTCAAGTTAGATCACTGTTTTAAGAAAATATTCATTTTTTTTACGCATCAAGAAAGCCCCAGACATCACCATCTTGAGGTAGGCCACTACTTTAAGAGAAGGCTTCAGTCCTCAGTCGCCACTTACTTGCTAGGAGCCACAGTGTCCTCCACCATAGAAGCTCCGTCATCTCCCTCGATGCCTATGTGGTCCAGCTTCTTCTGTCTCTTCATGATGATGTCGATGTAACCAGCGATCAGCTGAGAGATCTGCTCGCCGTCAGGAGTTTGCACAGAGTAGTACTGGTCTGAATAATCGCCAAAATCTGCAGGATGGAATAGAATGTGCATCAACAGTGCCATGTTATCATAAAAGGAAGTTCTGTACCAGAGGGAGTAAGAAACTATAGGCAAACATCTAACTGCTATTCACTCTTAATTCAGCTACTGAAGTGTTGCTTGCAAGAATTTAACCTTTGTAGTTCTACTTCAGTCTTCCAGATACAGAAAATGTTATTTCATCCATGGCATATAAAAGGTGAAACGAAAATTTAAGGACTGAATATGCTTGAGTTATAGAGTCCTTCACCAATGGTATCTTTCTGAGTTTCGGTATTAATTAGAACTTCTTGCAACTACAAGACAATTTCATCTGGTGCTTTTCAAAGGACCATAAAAATAAGACTCATTTTTGTTAGTATTGTTCATCTTACAACTCATACCATCACCACTACTACTTTTAGCATATAAAAAAGCTCATGATGATAATACAAGATTTACTACTTTTTACCAACAAAAGATCTAGAGGTCCAAGCACCAGCGACACCGCTGCTAAATATTAAAACTAGCAGTATTTTAACACCTGTTACTAGATCTGGAACTACAAGCAGTAACATTCCTAATCCAATTTTCGAGCAAAGTTCTTTCTCAGACCCAGGAATATAAGTACCAGCATCACGGTACTACTACTAATAGCACTACAACTCTTATTGTTCGACAAGAACAATTATTACTACTACTTTTAAAACCACAATCATGCTTATTTAGGTCTGGGAGTAAGAAACGCGACAGAAAACCAGAAAATCCAGCAGTCAGTTACCAAGAGTGAAGGTATTCGGCGAAGCGGCCCATCTTCGAACGGTGGTCAGGGGCCAGGTCTTCAAGATCTCTTTGGTCTTCTCGTCCAGGCGGAGCACGGAGTCCTTGGTGATTCCGAGAAGGCGAGGCACCAGCTTGTTCTTGCCAGGCATCTTCTCCTTCACTAAGAAGAACGTCACGCCGAAGGTTTTCAGGGAACGGGCTTGGCCTACGTAGATGACCTGGAGTGGTAGAAGCATCCCTTGAGTGGTTTCAACTCAAGTGAAGCGAGGATTACCTCGTCGAGGCCCTTCTGTCTTCGATTAAGAATGGAATGGAATACAGAATTTAAGCCAAAAGCCAAGCGCTGGGACCTATGAGGTCATTCAGCGATGGAAGGGAAATTGAGAGTAAAAGGTTTTATAGGGGTAAGAGGAGGAAAGCCTCGCAGTTGCACACGATGGTATACATTTTGACGGTGTCACCATCTTTCATGTCCATATTCTCTCTCTCTCTCTCTCTCTCTCTCTCTCTCTCTCTCTCTCAATCTGAGTTAGGTAGCAATATTTTTTTACAGTTGCATTCAGTTATTGACTTTTTACATCTCTTTAATTTTATTTTTTTTATTTCTCGCTCCCGTTAGTTCTAGGCTGAAGAGTGATTGTTCAAGATCATAACCAATATTGAAAACCACGGGTTAATGAATATTATTCAAGGTGCTAGCCATAAATAAGTAGGGGATTAAACTCCTGTTAAAAATACAGAACAGTGACTATCCAAGATTATAACCCCTACTAAAAAGTACACAACAATAACTATTCAAGATTATAAATAGATAATAATACCTGTTAAAGATGATAACTCTTGTTACGAGGAGGGAATGGAGCATTTTTTAAGAGTGTATTCCTCATTATGAAAGAGAGTGCATATTCAAAATCTTATTTAAAATACGGATATGTACAGCATATCCTAAACTAAAAAACCCTTATATATGTATCTAAACTGAAAACCTTTATTTACGTATCTAAACTGAAAACCCTTATACATGTATCTAAACTAAAATCCTGATATATGTACAGTAAATCCATGTACTATACAGAAGAATATACTGTATATACCTAATGGTTAAGACAAGACCGATAGGATCTTCCCTGTATGTGTCACTGGCCTTACCTTGGCTTCCAACTCGCTTTTCCCGGCAAACATTTTATGTTCGTTGAAAATTTTCTTCTCGATTCCTTTGTTCTTCACGTAGCACTGGGGCAGGAACTCCTTCAGGCTAGGAAAGGGAAGACAAAATCAATTTTGAAAGTAAACAAAGGCTACGCCTCACGAACATGTTCTAGATATCTTTCAGTATCTTGGCGCCAAGTCACCAACAGCGGTGGCGAGTCTGAATATGCTCCATCGATTTTGCCACCAGTAAAGGCAACTTGTTGCACATTTTACAAGATGCCAAAAGAGATAACCTGCTCTAACAACACAGCTATGAAACAAAAACAATGTAGTGTGTCACATTCACATGAAAAACAACAATAAGACACAGAACAACGTTGCGTTTTGAGATGTTTTATGTACAATGAAAACATTAACTAAACAGTAGGCAGTTTCCATACTCAGCAGAAAATTTCACAGCCGGAATAATAAGGAAAAAGTTTCATTGAAAAGTGTAATATATTAGAGTGCCTTTTCAGTTGCATGGAACAAACCATGAGGCTTTCAACTCTCCGAGCCTTTCTATACTTACTCAAGAAACCCCGGCTTGTGCTTATTCTCGTTGTAATCTCCGAACTGGATCTGACACTGGATTCCAGCAAAGTTGCAGGCTCTGTCTTGAGTGACGGGGTGCGTGGCGTCGAGGATTGTATCCCTGCACTGATTGTAAATGGACGTGTTAGGAATTCTTTTCGGCAGGTGTCTATGACTTTCTATACAAACAATAGGTCTAATTTCTCTCCAGAGCCTATGACTGTCTCTATAGGCAATAGGCCTAAAGTGTTGAGGAACTACTTAGATCTCTTCCTTAGGCCTTACTTTTTACTTCGTTTCTACAACTTTCTCCTACAAGCAATATTTCTAATCCATTAGTTTATGAATAGCCTAAAGATTTTATTGTAGAACCAGTCCTCTATTCAAGGGCATGTACTGTATAAATATTTCCCGGTCGACTATAGCCTAATCTCCTATTCAGTGACTTGCCTATGTTGTGAAAAGTTTGATTCTCTTATAGGTCTAATGCTCTACTGACTGAAAAGTCTGAATTTAACTATCCAATTACATTATCTTCTCGTAACCAAACACTGGACAATAATGAGCTCTAATTACGCAATAAAAAAAAGTATTATGAAAACAATAACAAAACAGCTATTCATATTATCCTATGATAGTAGCTTTTATATGCCCAAGTCGTGTACACAAGATCATGATACTGATTAAATTGTGTTTTTTTATCAGTTTTACCTCTGTATCTATAAAAAGTCAAGTGCCCAACTTTCCCTAACCTGAACATAAAGAAGATTAAGTTGCACAGGATCTCTGGAATCGATGTTTTGGTCCGAGAAGAAGTATTTCCTCCTGAGAAGAAGGATGTCGGACTCCTCGATGCCCTGCTCCCGGAGGGTCTTGCTGTGGTCTACCCAGTTGACTGGAGGAGAAAAACCAGTTGGGAATCTGGCAAACTGTGTAACGTACTTAACGAAAAACTAAATTATAGTTTTATTCTGTTATATTACTGTTAATTTCGTTGTCATTCTGACTGGTAAATAAATGGTAAAATATCAGGTAGAAGAGCGAGTTGTACACGCATACGTAATTCAAAATAGAGGGGAATTAGTTTTAAAAAGTGAACAGAATCGATAATACAAAGCTATTTGTTTCACGCACTTTTTATATTACAATTTCCTCTGTACGACAAAAAAAAAAAATCTTTATTTCCCAAGAATGAAACTATCAAATTAAGTAGAACAATCAACTGGAATATGCATGCATATACAAACTTACATTCGTCGTCCGTTCGAATTTTCTTCTTCAGCTGTTCCATTTTCGAGTCGCGGTCTCTTTCTTTCTCTTTGTCACCCTCCTTTCGCCTCTTCAGCGTCAGCGTCCCGAACGTCGGCTTGTTCTCGCCTTCCTCTTCGTCCATGTCATTCACCAAGGAGTACTCGTCGTAATTCATGATTCCTGGTGTTGGAAAATAAAGTAAATCATATCTCAGTGCATTAGATATTTCTTTTTTTTCTCACGGTGGTGTAAAACAGATTAGTAAGACTGGTGGAAACCAAACGTCGATTTAAACAGACAGCTAATCTAGAGGCGGTAAACGCAACAAAGTGACGTCACACGAAAATGTTTCCAAGACATCTTTAGCAAATTGCCGCTAAACTTTGCACCAGTTAGAAATATTGATGACCAAAATAGCGTGAAATTCGCACGCGTGTGACAACCTTAACAGACATCTAGGGTTTCAGTTTCTCCACAAACACGAAAAACATTGGCTGCTTTGTGCATAGTTTCAAAGCGGCATGATAAGATCCCAGGACCCACCAAACATCCCTCCCAACCACCTCCCGTCCCCGCCCCGCCATCTCTCGCTACCAAACCCCTATCAAATCACCTGGACCTAGACCGTGCGTGTGCCACCACACGCAGTCATGTTAACGGTGCCCTGAATACTTCAGTTTACTTTCAGTAACATATGTCTGAAGAGGTGCAGGTACACGATCCCAAAAATCTTTAGCAACAAGTAAAGTTTTACTACAATGGCAGAACTAATGTTTAGACCGATATCAACCCCAGTCACTTCATCGTGCGTTGTAATTTACTTTCGTTCTAACCAAGAGAAAATCTGATTAGACTTACACAAAAAATTCAAATAAAACATTATCAACATACAAATAATTCTGTACACAGCCACACCATTGAATTAATTTGTCAGCGAAACCTTTTTTGTTCAACTCCGGAAAAAGCTGAACGAGCCTTTGTCTTTGTCATACTTCCTGTGAAATATTTGATGCGTCATAATTTTCGTTCGTTGTCAATGCTTTATGGGACAGGCATCGAAGGGATATTGCAAAACGCCCAAGTTAATGTCACGTACAGAAACTTGAGTAACCGTTAACGCGTGTATATTTCTTACAAAACCCATTTTAACAGAGTAAAAGTCACGTGCTATAAATGGTATACAACACCAGTTTTAGTTGGGTAGGAAAGGTAATTATGAATCACGATGAGACCCAAAAAGCTAAGCAAGAAACGCAAAGAAACTTGAAAAAGTAAGCAAGAGACCCAGAGAAACCCAGAAAGCTGAACAAGAGACCCAATGAAACCAAAAACTCTGAGCAAGAGACCTAATGAAATTCAGAAAGCTTAGCGATAGACCAATTGAAACCCAAAAATCTGAGTAAGAGACCAATGAAACCCAAAAATTCGAGCAACAGACAAAGTGAAACCCAAAAATCCGAGCAAGAGACCAACTGAAACCCCAAAATCTGAGCAAGAGATCCACTGAAACACAAAAATCTGAGCAAGGGACCCACTGAAACACAAAAATCTGAGCAAGAGACCTATGAAACCCAGAAAGCTTAGCAAGAGACCTAATGAAACCCAGAAAGCTTAGCAACAGACCAAGTGAAACCCAAAAATCTAAGCAAGTGATCCCAAGAAACTTGAAATGCTGAGCAGGAGACAATGAGGTTAAAACGAACAATCATAAGGGCGCGTCCTTACTACAGGAAAACATGTCACAAACACACGTAGGCGACTTATCACCCAAACATCACGAAAAAATTGAATAAAAGTCAGCGACTTATTAGCAATCCGGACTAGTGCTTCATACGATTATCTAGCATTTGCCAGATTCATTATCCACTCACGGTCGTTGACATGTTGTCAACCTGTTTGTGATTTGTATGCGATAAGCTGGCGACGTGTGTTTAGGCCTACGGCAAATTTTACTGTAGTGTGGATGCAGACGAAGTCTGTGCGCTTTTTCAATGAAGTTGGTTTAAAAATGTGATAATCAAAGAGTTCAATGATGAAGGCTATTTTTGGAGGCTATTTTCAGGACAGGAAAGAAAAGGCAGTGTCCTGTCCAGGACACAGGCCTACCAAGTTTAGCACAGATGACGACCATGATCTGCGAGACAGGCTGCGAGTCGTCAACCAACATCGTCTTGACGGTTCCGTCCAACATCCGAATCTTCAGCTGTCGTACTTTCCTGCGGTACTCGATCGCGTCCTATCAAAAAAATGGAAAGACTATGTCAAGAAACTACGATAGAAAGCAAGAAAAAAAGAAAGAAGAAAAATAGAGAGAGAGAAAAGGATGATTATCATGAAACATGACATGAATACGATAGGGTTTGGGTCAGGGATATTCAAATAGTGCATTTACAATAATTTGCATGTATCACGAAAGGATTCAAGTTCTCTAAGATTTAGTTCCTAGGGATTTCCATTCATTTTATCTTTCTTTAAGAGTTAGGTTTTGCTGTTTCTTCCTAATTTTGGTCTCTACAGCATAAATAGAATATAAAAGTTAACAACTTTATATATATATATATATATATATATATATATATATATATATATATATATATATATATATATATATATATATATATATATATATATATATATATATATATATATATATATGTGTGTGTGTGTGTGTGTGTATGTGTATGTGTGTGTGTGTGTGTGTGTGTGCAATACAAACAACTGTCAACTTTGGTTACGTTGGGGAAGTAAAATAAGGAACATTGTTAATGGATCCAATTTCGAAAATGGCTTCAATTATCCTCTTTAAACAAAGAAAATCCGTAAGGTTTTGCTAACAACAAAAAAAGACTGAACAGAACTGAGTGAGTGAGAGAGAGAGAGAGAGAGAGAGAGAGAGAGAGAGAGAGAGAGAGAAAATAAAGGTCCCATAGATCTTGAGAGTTATTGCTCACCGATAAGAAAGATATAATAATCATATCTATGATAAGAAAGCTTTACAGATAAGAGCAGACATAATGATAAGACGATTTTATCACAGCAATGTTTAGTGACGGGGGTGACGGGCGATAAGACAATCAATAAAATTTATGAGGAAGCGGATGAAATTTGTGGTTTTTAATACAACAGGTAGATTTATCACTTGTTAGATTTGTGAATTTTACAACCAAGGATATTGCATATCAGAACGAATACCGATTTTTATTATCAGAATTTTAGTGCAAATTCCATTAGACAACGTAGAAACTCTTCTGTCTTTTTAAACAATACAGAGGCTGGTAGGGCAGGCAACCAGCTGTCCCTATTTTGCCCGGACCCGAAGGAAGTTGGGTCTTGCGTTGAAAAGGATTTAAAACGACTCTAGTTAATCCCTAAATTTCGATTAAAATGGAAGGATTTAAAAACTGGACTTTCTCTTTAGGTTCTAATTACAATGATGATGATTTAAAAACGGGACTTAACCCCTGGGTCGTAATTACAATGGAAACCATTTAAAGGAATCTACTGAATCCCTGGGTCCTAATTACACTGAAAATTCTTGAAAAGAATGTACTTAATCCTTGGGTCCTAATTACAATGAAAATTATTTAAAAGGAATCTACTTGATCCCTGGGTCCTAATTACAATGAAAATTATAGAAAAGAATGTACTTAATCCTTGGGTCCTAATTACAATGAAGATGATTTAAGAGGAATCTACTTAATCCCTGGGTACTAATTACAATGAAAATTATTTAAAGGCATCTACTTAATCTTTGAGACCTAATTACAGTGAAAATAATTTAAAGGAATCTACTTAATTGGGTCATAATTACAATGAAAATTCTTTAAAGGGATCTACTTATTCCTTGGGCCCTAATTACAATGAAAATTATTTAAAGAAATCTACTTAATCCATGAATCCTATTTACAAGGAAAACGATATACAGGAATTTACTTACTCATTTTGGTATTAATCGCAATGATAAGATTGAATGAACTTTGACCTTACTGGCACTAACCTGATTTCGAAGGAGATAATAGCTGAGGCTTTTTCCAGATTCCAGCCAAACGCCTGAGCTGGAAAGCTCATCTCCTGGAAGGAACAGTCCGTAGTCCTTGGCTACCAGTTCAGGGAAGAAAGTGAAATTATAATAAGTTAGAGAATTAATAAGTAATAATGACAGTGACTTTTCCAGTTACATTACTACATACATAGGTGATGATACATTGCTGGAAAATGTTATGGAAAAATGAAGACGCCTTACGCGGTCCCAAGTTAGAATCGGTGATCTTCTCTCTAATGATCATGCAGACGTCGGAGACGACCGTGGTTGGGTCGAACTGCATCATTTTCGTCCCGTTCTGGTCCACTATGTGGACCTTCAGTGCTAAGGCCATCCTGAATTTTGTTCAGAAGATGCGCGATTTCAATCTCACTCTTCTTGTTCTCCCCCCTCGCATGTGGAGGACACCACTTATTTCCTGTTGTTGTGGTCCTGTTGGGAAAGAAACAAACAATTATAAAAATCAAGTTTCATTTTCTCGTGACTACTTAACGAATCATTTTGGCGCTGTTTCTCAGCTCTATTGTTATTATTGGCTCGATGCACATTATTGTCACTGTCATCTTTGGATTAGCAAACATTTTTGCAAGAAAGTGATTCTACTTTGACCGCAGAGTAGGGACTGATTAGAGTGGAAACTTCCAGTTAATTCCTGTAGTTTAGGAACCCAGGATCTTACGGGTTGCTTTAAGAGCAAGGCCCCGTGCTGGCATAATGCCTGCTTAATCATAAACAACAGCAACCCAGGATGAGGCATGGGTTCACTACCCTGAACTTGAATTAAATATTAAAAGCAAAAAACGAAAATGCTATGGTTCTCCATCTATCCAAATATTCAAAATAATTGGTGGCCTGTGTTTTTGTATTCTGGGGGTGTTGTCATGGTAGAGGATTTAGAAAATGGTCAAACCATTAAAGTGGTAGTATAAGAACATGATCAAAGTAAGATGCTGAGGAATGTTGCTCCAGGGAAATAAATGTTCCTGCCCTCAAAGCACAGGTGGAGGTAGCTAAAGCATCCAAATGTGGCTTTGAATTTCTGCTTTACACCCCTTACTCTTCTGAATTGGCACTCTTCCTTCTTCCTGTATCTTGAATTCAGTTCCAGCTACATGGGCACCCTTCGAGTAGAAAAAATATACTCCTCCCTGCAGTGGAGTAGTATTTAGGACTCCAAGATGTAACCTATTCTTTGATAGGAATGCACTGCTTGAACATCAGTAGCCATGACGCACTGAGTTTAGGGGTGACAGTGTGGGAAACAGTGAAAGAACTTATTCCCCTGAGACTTTCCTCGTGAGGTAGAAAACTTTCTGAATGACTCATACTAGATGCAAGCCCAGAGTGAATCAGAGCTAGGGAGTTGTGAGGATGCACAGAGTTCGCCGTAATAACTTGGTGATTTGGGATCCAGATGACTGTGCCAGAGATAAATCTCCGTTTCTCGCTACTGTGTATTAATAATGGCTCTTAACTTCCACCCTAGTGTTCGGATCGTGAAAATATCTTTCAAGATCGCCATTTCACTCTTACAGTAAAGTCCTACTCAGCAGGACATTCTATGCCTTCGATATTAAAAGGAATCATGCATTCGCAGATTCTTGGCCAAAGGTTGATCAGACACTGAAATCGTCCAATTTTATCTCTCACTGTCTTGTGACACACCTAGTACGAAGGAGCAAACAAGTCAGATTAGGGAACAGTGCCCACGTCTAGGAAAGCATTTTCTTATAAGGAAAACCTCCATCAGTTATTACAGAACTATGTATTACAGCAAAAACTATATCATAGACTAATAGTTCAAATAACACCGGAGTCTAAATATTATCGTGGTGGTCCTTGCGAAAAATCAGTCATAAGACAATGTTTTTTTATTCTGTCCATAGTGTCATAGCTAAAAGTTTAGCACATGCATTTGCTTGGACACAAAATCTGCTGTAGCAACGAAATGGCCCCTACAGATATCTTCCTGGGAATTTTTTAAGGAAAAAATAAAGCCAGTGGTAAATCACATTTAGAAATGAACATGTTGCGAGAGTAAAGACGTACTATACATGATTTTCACTCGCTGGCGACAATGGGGTCATCACCTACTCCCAACCTCCTAAATTTTTCCAAGAATTAATTGACTAACAAACATTCTGAATTCAAGTGGCTCAACTGTGGGAGAAGAATAACCATTGAGCCACCAGCGTGCTGCATGACCTTGGTAGAAATGAAGAAAGAAAATTTATGAAGAAACGATTAGGCTGTATTCTAAAATATTCTAGCGACTGATGAGGCATACCGATACTGAGAACATGAGACTAGGTGCTGGGAACTTAGGAAATGACATCAATGTCATGAAAGCACTAGACTTATTTTTATCTGGATCTAAGTTCTCTCTCTCTCTCTCTCTCCCAGATGACTTCATCATGAAAGCATTAGACTCATTTTTATCTACATTTATGTTCTCTGTATGTCTGTCTGTCTCTCTCATGTGTGTATGTGTGCGTGTGTGTGTGTCTGTATTTATAATGTTTGTAGCTGTACAAGTAAATGAACTGTTTTGTCGTCTACTGTTTATAACCAATATATATAAATATATACAGTATATATACATATATATCATATATATAGAATAATATATATACTGTATATAGAAATATATATATGTGTGTGTGTGTGTGTGTGTGTGTGTGTGTGTGTGTGGGCAATTGAGCCTATACGAATAGACTTAATTTATGACGCCTGGTATCTCGAGTATCTGCTGTACTGTAGATCTGATCTTCTAGTTAAACCAAATTTGTAAGTATTAGGCAACCTCGGAAATGATGTCGTCGTGATGAGCTTGTTTAACAAAGGTTTCACACTTGAATATCCGGACTGTTATTTTAATGCCGTCATCGAGAACGGCCTGCTATTTTTGGTAAATCCTGTGCATTAAAAGATGTCTGAAGTTTGGTGCAGTTTCTTGTGAATTCCTGTCATGAAAACTATTTTGTCTCTCTCAACCACCTACTATCCACACCATTACCCCACTTTCTCTCTCTCTCTCTCTCTCTCTCTCTCTCTCTCTCTCTCTCTCTCTCTCTCTCTCTCTCTCTCTGTATACACACACACATACACATATATATATTTGGAATGTTGAAAAATGTGCAGATACATAGGGATGGCAAAAAATAAGAGGTTCGCCTAGGCTAAGGGAATAGATCACAGTGCTTAGAGATAGTCTGGTCATGTTGGGAGAATGGAGGAGGACAGAGTGGTGAAAATATATAAATCAGAGGTACTATTAGGGAGGAGACGACGACTCAGAAAGTTCTAGATAGATTAAAAGCAGATTGTTGAAGTTTCTGCGCATGACTTCAACTACGATTCTACGTTTGTGATACAAATGGTAGCAACAGTTATCTTCTTTACTCTAGAACCACCACCTATTATGCGAAGTCACTTGATGTTCTGTGTGTGTGCGCGCGCGCGTGCGTGTGTTTGCTTGTAAGAATATGTGTAGTCTAGCATAGTAAATATATATATTATATGTATAACATACATTAAAAATAATATATATATATATATATATATATATATATATATATATATATATATATAGGTATAATATATATATATGCATACTATATAGCATAGGATGTGTTTGTACGTATTATTTAATCTATGTTAGTATAGCCAAACACATGTATTTGTATGTGTATCATATGCCTGTGTGTGTATACGTGTGTGTGTGTGTGTAAGAGAGAGAGAGAGAGAGAGAGGGAAGGAGGGAGGACCTGGAAAGAGGCGATTCACACTAGTACTACTGCTGCGACTAATATTAAAAAGGTCAGGTTGGCTTTGTTAGGTTCGGAAGGCGAATAACCTGCAGTAGGCCTAATTCACCCCGATTACGTAACCTACGCAAGAGGGTGTGGCTCACTAGCCATTATTCATTACTCACAGTGTCGTTATCATTTAATATTTCGACATACTTAGGTCTAGACGACTGAAGACAACGCCACAATGACACTTCAGCAGTTGCTAAACTTCCGCGTTAACTTGTCGAAGTTCACTTAACACAACTTCGGACATGTTACCAAAAAAACAAATTTAAAACCTTGTGTTTTATCAACTTCCTAGAACTCCGTAAACATCAACAATTCACTTACAGCAACGTGGAAATCCAACGTGGATATCACACCTCAATCGAAGTGTCAGTTGTAAACACATTCACTTTAAAACTTAATTAATGAAAGATTAAGAATAAAAATTTAAAAAAAAATAAAAACATAAACTCTCTACCCGAATGATAAGGCACTTCAGTCCAATACAGCGGCTACAAAATGACTGAGAGCGAGTGGCGACAACCATGCCCCGTTCACATCCGATTACGAAATCGCCATGAGCTGACTGGGCGACCATAAAATCTAAGCTCACTTATTCTTCCAAAGATAAAAACAAAAACTTGTTTACTGCTTTTGTTCTAAGATAAAGAAACTTAATCATACCACCTTGGTAGCGCTACCCGAATTTTGAGAAAGGCCCTAAGAAATTCATGGCATGAAAGCTCGATGTTTTTTTAACCCTTAGGTATAAAGGTTACTAAACGCCCAGTCTCAGTCTCAATCTTATCGGCACAGGATGTTGGGCCTCAGCTCCGGTCGCGGACTGATAGTGGGATCACATTCTTCTCGACGGAGACGATTTTTGGGAGCTCTTGAACGCATCGCAAAGTGCCTTTTTAGTCGCACTGCCTAATCGATAGGTGCCTTAGGAACAAGCATTAGCTTAAATTTTCCATACGAATTTTCACATGCTATCCATACAGCGAAGTTTCATATGATATCGCTAAAATTTCTCGTTAATTTTTTTTTTTTTTTACTTTTTTTACTGATAAAATTTACAATAGAATCAATTACTTCATATACATTCATATATACAACATACACAATAACAATTTACAACGCTTACAAATAACAAAGTACGTAAGCTTTATATCCTAACAGAAATTTATTAGACAATAGCATTAAGTACATATTCTTTGGTAAAAGGGTTGTCTAACTTATTTGCATAAACTTTACTGAATATAAACTTCGTTTTTGACATTCTATTCCCTATATAAGCAATCAAGTTTGGGTCGTCTGTCAATAGGCATAAAGATCGACCAAACCATATACTCCTGCTACAAAATCTGATAGTAGCACCATTGCTGTGTTTTCGTCTTTTTAGATGGTGTCTTGAAATCCAATTTAAGAATCTTTAGTAAACTATCAGTTTCAATTTTACAAAAGCTTTTCAGTATTGACTTTAACCGAATCAGAATGTTTTTTGACGGAGAACAAAAGTATTTTCAATACAGCCACAAGAGAGACATTTATCTTCCTTTGAGATTTTCATCATATGCAGCCTACTTTGGTATTAAGTATTTCATGAACATATCTATAAACTATATCTGTGCTCTTCTTATCAATGTACTTATTATTCACATACTTCCAAATCTGGGTCCAATTAAAAAGCGGGTACAATAACTCTACCTTTGGTTTATAGTCTTTACAGTTCATAAGCAACCAGTATATTTCTTTAACAGACACCTTAGGATGATTCTTTAAACGATATACTTTCCTCAAGACATCAATCATCTCACTATAATATGATGTGATAAAAATAGTACAGTCTCTATAATTTTTTTCAGTTTGCATCAAAATACTAGCTTCTGTTTTACAATAGAAATACATAATTTCAAAACCATGACACTTATTTTTAGAAATCTTGTTGAAAGTACTGAACATAATGGCTTTCGATTCATGTAGAATATTCATCATTCCTAGCCCACCTTCTGTCTTTGGCAAAAATACAGTATTTCTTGCAATTGGTTCACGGCTTCCATTCCATAGGTATCTAAATAAACTCCTCTGTATTTATTTTGTACAATCCTGTGGGAACAGCATATACATGTGACACATACCACATTTTGCTGAAATTTAATTAATTGTTATAATACATTTTTGCAGCTTTGCTCAGCCTCCTATTCCTAAATATACCTGTCATTTGTTTATCTTGCTCTCTAGATTACTCCAATTTGAATTAACACTATCTTGATAATTATTACTATGATAAACCCCTAGTATTTTACATGAATCATGAAGGTGTGACAGCCATTTATTGTATGCATTTATTGGCCATGCTGGTTTATTTCTCATTTCCCAGTGCCTAAAATTGAAGTTTTATTTCTGTTTCAGATTTGCACCACTTGCCTTTTCATAATCTCAGATTATATTAAAACATTCTAATATTCCTTTGTCACTAGTAACTATGATAACAGAATCATTAGCATATCCTAGAACAGAAACCTTTAAATTATCGGCAAACTCAGTGACATGTCCTAAGCTTCCTTTTCATCATCCTGTAAAAAGTTTCCTGGTAGATTTTTTTTATGGGGAATGGATCAGAAATATTGCCATTTATGCACAGTACACTTTCAGCATCTGTTTAAAGCATTTGTATTAGCTGAATGAAACTAGGGTCAAAAACAAAGTTGCTCAACATAGCATATAAAAGATCATGATCCACACGGTCGAAAGTTTTAGGCCAGTCTAGATTTATTAGCAGCTTTTATGTTATTATTTGTATAAAACATAATATCTCTCATATCGGGAAATCAAGTTGATAATTGACCTATCATCTACACAACAAAACTGTCTATTAGTTATTATTTTCGCTGCTGTCTTAAAATCCACGTTTAGCATCGTTACTGGCCTCCAGTTTGTAATAAAACCTAAGTCTCCCTTCCTTATGCGTTATTATTTCTTTATTCATTTTAGAGATGGTCTTATATTCAAAAATAAACTTTACTAGGCTTACAAAATAGATTTTCATTTCTTTCCAAAACGTTCTGTAAAACTCAACAGTGAGACCATCTATCCCCGGACTTTTACTGTTCTTCATCCCCCTCAATGCTTTCAAGACTTCAGACTCTGTCACTTCTGAGGTTAAAATATCATTCTCATTCCTAACTTTATCTACTAAATTTAAAAACAAGTCTTGATAAGACTCGTCACATTTCTCTTTTTTCAAAGGCTTTTCAAAATATTCCCTTATATTTAAAGTAATAGACTTTATCTTATTTACATACGATTTAGAGTTTTTCTCCTTCCCCAACAGGTATGCTGAAACTTGTTCGCCCTTTAATTTATAATCCACCTTTGCTCTAATTTTGACTCCTTCGCAAATCTCATCGTGAATACTATTTGTTCGAAATTTCAAAGAGTTCACTAACGAAAACTCGTCTTTACTTAATGCACCTTTTCCTATTTCTTCTTTCAACTGGTAGCTCAGTAAATTCAATAATATATTTTCTTGGTTAATTTGCTTTGAACGTGGATAAAGAAAGATTTGCCGGCTGCACATTCCAACGAAAAAAAATATTTCCAAATCTATCTTTGCTCCCTCTTAATATTATTCCAGTCATAAGAAAATTACCTCTTACAATATCTTTATCTAGAATATTACTATTAGTTTCCAATCCATTACCCTGGCGAAGCTTCACATTTCCCTAATTTCAGCTAATACTATAATGCAGTGGTCAGTCCAGCTAACAGAATATTTTTAATATTTGCCAGAGTGGTTATGCCAAATCTTTCAAACAAACCCTATCCAGCTTGGAGCCATAATTCTCCTAACAAATATACTACACCCGGTGATGACATGAAAACCAAGCATCAGTTTCAAATTGCTTTTCAAGCTGACAAGTGACTTTGGTAGAAGTTCACTATCTGAATTTGAGCAATCCCTCATACAGGTAATAGAATCCCAGTCACCACCCCATTATGATATTGCTTATATTGTTCCTTAAATAATTTCTCCCTGTCTTTTTTCTTACTATTCCCAGCAGGAACATACACATTTAATAACTGAATATTAACATTTGGGTAACGATAATTAACACTCATAACATAAGCATCCATATCATTTTCAAAACTCATAACTTCCACATTAGATGTTTTATTAAAAAAAGATAGCTATTCCACCTTTAAACGTTTGTGTATAATTAATCAAAACTTTGCAATATTTTTCAACATATTCCAGTTTCCCTTCCCCTTTTATAGACGAAGGAACATTCTCTTTTAGTCTCATGCTAGCTCTCCTGACACCCGTCAATAGTCCTTTGAATGGCCCGTAAGCATATTTGTTTTACCTGACTCCTTCCACTTTGCCATATTTCGATAATACCGATCAGCTTTTCACCTGAGAGTTCGAAAGGGCATTCCTTATTGAAACATACGTAATGGATGTACTAAGATTCGCAATCTTTACATTTTCCAACTGATCTGAGTATACCTTCGTAATTTTCCATGAGATCATTAAACACATTTGGTACTACTTTAACAATTACTCTATTCCTATTTATAAAATGAACTCCTATAATCGAGTTATGAACCAATTTCATGTTTGAAAATATCATTCTACTAACAGCATCCATAGAAGGGTATGCAGAAAACTGCAACCCAAAGGAGTCCTTTCTCCTAAACGGGTTTGAGTATGACGTCATACTGTTACACTGAAACTAGTCAGTGAAAGACTCAATAGAAGGGCCATCACTCAAAATAAGAGAACTTAACGAAGTTTTCAAGGTTTATAACTGCACTGTCACTTAAACCACCTTCACTGTGCTTACTTCAGCACTAACAGCACATATTCACCGATCCATCACAACATTTTCTCGGCGAAACTGCGTCTATAGTCCCAGAAATAAGCAAAAATGAGCAGGAGCAGCAACATCTCGTTAAATTCATCGATAACAACAAGCGACATAGGCCTAGCTTACTTCTTCAGTGAAACGACTTGTAAACACCTGTTTTCAGATGTTCAATAGGCTAATTGTACTACAGGCGTGTTGACTCAACTGATAGCCTATTGCTATCAAAGGAGAAACGTACAGGTCACGCTTTTTTTCCAAATCGCCTTTGCGTAAACAAAGTACTCGTATGGGTGACAAGGTGACAACCAGGGAAATCTAATAACCATGGTAACAACCATAGAGCTATAGAGGTCATTAGTTTCACCATCATAGAAAACGTACTCATGTGATATCACCGGAGACATTACGTGCCTGAATTCACTCAGATGGACAGAGAGAAATGCTAAGATTTTCTTTCTCTCTCTCTCTCTCTCTCTCTCTCTCTCTCTCTCTCTCTCTCTCTCTCTCTCTTGTACACTTAACTGTGTCTTTTATGTCTACATGAATAAGCATGTAATTCCTCTTAGACTGCCGTTGCCATTAAACCCAAAAGCTGGAATTAATATGGTGTTACACGACCACATTTTCAGGCATATTTGAACATCTCGACGTTAAACTTCGCACCAGGCAGCCAGTATTAGTGGTAAATTTCAAGTCTCTCATATTTGTTTCCTGGCTGCCTGTACACGTACCCTAGTCTACACGAGATGCTAATGTGAAAGAGAATTTTAGGATGTTTTTGACGGGAGATATATAAACGAAAAGTGACTAGGCCTATCTTACACATCTCGATTTACAGCAATTCCGAAAATTAACTGCTGTGCTTCAGTTATAAGAGTTCGTACAACTGCATACGAGATGGATAGCGGGAAGTGCGACACGTGGGTACATATGTATTAATTTGCATAAGAAATATGAATAAACAACTGAATAAATACTTGTTATATAAATATGGTTTTGGGCCGAGGACAACCTAGATACATTTTAGACTTTTAGTATTAGTATATATATATATATATATATATATATATATATATATATATATATATATATATATATATATAATTATATATATATATATATATATATATAATACACGAAAGACAGATGAATAATGCTACAACAGTCATTACCAAGCATGTCAACAGATTAATGAACTGAGGGTTAAATGATAAATAAACAGATTAAATGAATGCTTCATACGACTGCTGCACTGCAAGTCAGGTCAGTCTAGCTGACTGACTTCAAGGCGGTAATGAATTAAGACCCACGAATTATTATTATTATTATTATTATTATTATTATTATTATTATTATTATTATTATTCAAATGTGAATACCTTTATGTGGAGCTAAGAAAAATGTCAGTACAAGCCGAAAAAGCTTCTCCACTAGAGCTTAAGAATTCGTTATCACTGCTTGTCTCTAGAAGGTGATGTCATATTTCTAAACGCACAAACGTATCATTTTCACATTAAAATTGCCTACGCTTGGGAAACACCGTGTTTAATCTTTAAAAATACCCCTGGATAAAGATAATGACGTAAAAGATAAAATTTGGAGGAAAATACTGAATACATGAAGGGTGGGTCCCGGTGATACCGGAGGGAGGGCTGGGGTGGGATCGAGGCGAGTTAGTGGTGGGAGCAGATCCACGAAGTATTTTACCAAAGATTTAGGAAACTAATTACAGCAATGTTTTTTATTTACCTTTTTCGAGTATTTCACATCCCATTTTGATAAATATTCTTTTCTCTTCTGTTTGCATTCATTATCCTCATGGTGTTTTTTTTTTATCCAAATCTGTACTTCGTTTTTCCCTCATCGGTCTAAGCTTTTCGTGCTTGCACTCAGTGACAGGATGCTCGCGTTCAACGTTTTTGTCTGTCGTACAAATATATCTCCCCTGTACATGGCCGTGTTTTCAAGCGGATATAATGGAAATACACTCGACATAATGAATTTAACTTACAGTCATTACCGAAATCACACTTATTACGTAATGCACTAAGAAAATTAAACAACTGAACTAGTGACGGTTGCCATGGAGACTGTTCAGTAGATATGGCTTAACCTTTCCAAGGATTCTAGAGTGTTAAGCTGACCAAAAACGAATTTAATTTTGGATCGAGCTGGATTTTGAAAGCCATGCTGTTGCCGATTAAGATTGGGCTTAGAAATCAACATTCTAACTGTCTACCTAAAAGAAGAATAAAATCGTATGAATATAACTGAAAGATTATTTTCCCTGGAACTGTTTATACGAGTGAATTTTCTATCTTACGGCATTCAAACCTTCTTACAGTGTACGAATTTCGTCGTTTTTTATAAATTTCTTGGAATTTCCAGTCTCATGTTATAGTTTTAAAGGGGCAAAATATTAAATATGCGATGAATCAGGCGAATACAAAAATATAAAAAAAAGAAAAAGTTACATTTTTATGTAAATAAAGAAGGACACAACTGCAACGTTGCCATGGAAACCATTGTTTACGTCTAGAAAATTGGTATCCAAGGACTCTGAAATACGAGAAAGTTAAACGAGAATCAGTTTACAGCTTTGTAGAAAAAACTAAGAAAAAATTACTATTTTCCATAAGAAATGAAGCTTAACAAAATTTAACAATTCCGATAAGCTATTAATAAAAATCAGTAACAGATGATAAGAAATATATTAGTTCTCCAAGGAATTTCCAATCCCGAAATTGGCTATAATGTATAACGTATCCCCTACTAAAAATCAAACTAAATAGGCTAGTTGGTTATCAGCTATACCTGAATATTGGACTAATAATGACAATAATCTATCTTATTTCTATTTAAGTATGATATGCATTAGAATCCTTAATAATCCTGTGATAAAATGTGCACATGGTAACCTTATATTTTCGCTAAAGGATAGGGCTAGTGAATTTTGTGTGGTAGTACTTAGCAACTACATCTTCTGCCAAGTTCGTTGAATAGCAAGCATCTACCTCCAGCAATCGTAGCTGAAGTTGTTGTCACTGACGACCAATAAGATTGAGGGAAACTTCAAACCAAAAAGACTAAATTATTTCGCTAGTTGGTTCTCATCGCCTACAAGTGAAAAGCTATATTTTATGCGTTACACAGAAAATTATCTTGTTTTCTATTAGTTTGCTCCCAATGGTATTGTAAATTGCAGCTGTAAAAGGTATATTATGTCAGCCAGCAGCCAATCTTATCAATCGGGTACATTCATGGGCCACCTAAAACTCAGTTTTTCTTATTAATATTTTTGTTGATGAGGGGAGTGATAAAATAACTCGTTTTTCAAGCTTAAAAATTAATCTTACAACCTCTTTGTTTTCAATAATCTTATCACTCATTACAATATCATTATTGTTATAAACTCTCCATTAAGTAGTTTAAATATGGGCACATTGGATATAGATATATATTTTTTACGTGTCAAAAGCGCTTAAAATTACGAGAAAAAAATAAATGTTTTTGGGCAAGTTTGCCTTTATCAAACATTAGTTTAGACTAGCTTTAATTTCTACATTTTCTTTCTGTGAATTAGTTCAAAGAAAACGGATACTCGTACAAACTATGCTAGACGACGATAGACTTTAAATCGATTTGAAAACGGACGAAAAATGGGAATAAATAAAGGTAAGTGAAAATATAAAGAAATGAAACATATGCAATTGGACACTAGTAAGCTCCTTCAATTCTCATATGTGGTTGTAGCATATGTTAAATCTGAATAAGTGTCTTTTGCACTCACAAAATACAAAGAACTCTTGAGACAGTTACTGACAAATATGCATAAAAGTCGACCCATTCTTCTGCCTTATGAAGGATACGGCCTTGGTATTGATCTGCTGACCTTAATTCTTCCCCCACCACCCACCCACCCACCCACCCACCCATTTTTGCCTGGTGCCCTTTCAATTCAAATCTTGTCCCTGCTTAAAAAAAAAAGTGGTTTTATCGACCTTTTTTCAATAGGGTATATCATCCCCATTTGCCCTTGTTACAAAATCGTAAAGCCACTTCACTGAGATACAACAGTAAACTATAACGAACATGCTGTTTGAGGTTATTAGGCTAATCCTGACGAAAATAGCAAGTTTTCTGAACGAAGGCAACTGTCTGTTACCATGGAAACCATTGTTTACATCGGGCTAAACTTCATCCAAGGATCCTGGAGTGGCGACCGAACTCACGTGAAAATCTATACATAGCTACAGTAAATAAGAGTTTGTATTTCATTTATTTCAATAGCAATAATTGCAATTACAGAATTAATATAATCAAATATGCAATTGGGGAATAAAGTAGGATAATGAAGTAGAAAAAAATATTTCTTGAAGAATTTTAGCTATCAAAGTTGGCTACAATGCAAAACATTTTCGTCTGCACTGAGCTGTAACAAGTAATTAACTGAATTCGAATAAGCTCTTAATTTTTGGGATTTCCTTCTGCCAGTCGATTAAATTTCATTAGTGTGTGACTATAAGCATAGGCAATGACTTTATATACATTCAGTTAAGGAATGAATTTGCTTGTCATACGTGGCACCGAAATTTTACGATTTTACAATGACCTTGAACGTTTTATGTTTTTATTTTTATTATTATCCTTATTCCTTTTTTGCAACTGTGGAAAAGTTTGGTTGGCAGTGTCATGGGTATCAACAGATCTTATGTGTATAAAACCGAATGTTACTTCTGACACCTATGAAACTTTTCTCTCATTTTTAGACGTTTTCAATGGTGCTTTTGAATGTGGGTATATCTTTTTTCAGTTCCATCTTCAGTTAAATTCTGTTTATTCACTGTTTTATTGATTTTTTTACCGCACCCTTTACCCTGCTCTCTCTCTCTCTCTCTCTCTCTCTCTCACACACACATACACGTGAGCATACTGTTTATTTATTTTTTTTTGTACGTATGAGATTTTTAATCAGCAGAAACTGTTTTGCCAATTTAATAGCCTTTATGGCGTATTCCATATGAACAAACGTTCTTTGTAAAAATAAATTAATATATAAATAAGCTTTCTTCCCCATTTCGGGGTTTAATCAGTACGACAGATGAATATTTATGTCGAGGGAAGACTCAATAAATGGAGGAGAGAGAGAGAGAGAGAGAGAGAGAGAGAGAGAGAGAGAGAGAGAGAGAGAGAGAAGGGTTGCAAGTCAGGGAACAAGTAAGCTAGAGGAAAGCTCAGTAGCATGGAGCTATGAGGTGAGAATTATTCATGGTATACAACAGAGATACTTGTGTTATTTATTATTTTTTTCAAATACTTAATATAGCGATTTTTTTCTATGTTTGATATTCCAGTAATCCACTCTTAGATAATCTCTGTTCGGTATTCATGCATAAAATTTTTCAACTTATTTGTAATTATTTGATTAAGTTAAAAAGGGATATTTTTATAAACTAATCCTGAGTTGCCTTTCAAGTTATGCTATAATGTACGATTATTGACCAACCTTACATTCCTCTGGTTTGTACATCGATTTTTATACGTAGCAGGTAATATTTCATTCAGCAAACTCTGCTATAATACTGACCTTCCGATTAAGTTATTGCTATATCCTGTAAAACACGTTACAGATGTGTTTACAAGTATCAAAATAACTCAGAGAGAATACTTCCAACGGAACACTAAATCATTTAGAAATATCTGACAACCCTTGACCCCGCCCCTAAATTTGTTCTCCAAACCTCATCTTGAAAGGTTTTCACACTTGAAGGATAATGTTTCTCAGTTTCCTTACCCTTATATATTACATTGCGTCTGTTACCTCATCTTTGATTACATTGTGTCTGTTACTTCATCTTTGATTACACTGCACCTGTTACCTTATCTTTGATTACATTGCGTCTGTTACCTTATCTTTGATTACATTGTGTCTGTTACTTTATTTTTTATTACATTACACCTGTTACCTTATCTTTGATTACATTGCGCCTGTTACCTCATCTTTGATTACATTGCGCCTGTTACCTCATCTTGATTACATTGTCTCTACCTCATCTTTGATTACATTGCGCCTGTTACCTCATCTTTGATTACATTGTCTCTTACCTCATCTTTGATTACATTGCGCCTGTTACCTCATCTTTGATTACATTGTGCACGTTACCCAATCTTTGTAGTGAAAATGTCACCACTAAGGAAATCAGATGTTAAGTCCCAGATTTTCTCACCTCAGACAAGGATATAGGGGCTTTAATGTTTCCTTCACTTTTTCCAAATAAACAGCCACTTTGCTGTGTCCTCAAAAGGAATAGGATTTCACGATTTCATAGGACCAAACAATGTAAAAAAAGAGCCACTGGGTTTTAACTCACACTCTTACCTGGACACATCCTTACCACAGATTCTCGATGATTCGATGCAAACGCCTCTGAATTTTCGGGAGACCTACCTTGGACAAGTCAGCACATCTACTCCCACATAAGGCCTCATTTTCATTACGATTCTCTTTCTCTTCTTTAAACATAATTCATTTTTCGCGATATTTTCTTCTTTCTGTGTTATTTGCTCTCTTCTTCCTCCCTTTATTCTTTTCATTGCCTTTATTTCTCACTCTCTTTCTCTACAACTCTGCATTTTGCTTCTTATGATTCTCAGTGCCATATTTGCCAGAGGTTTTGGGTGGCGTTCGATACACACTTTTTTGGATAAAATGCCGTCATGTTATTTTTATATATCAGATATTTAGATACGACAATATACAACGAACCTAAGACAGAATACCAAAGCGATTCTTGATTGATGTGCAAGAGCTCTCAGCTTGATTCCTGAGTAATCAGTTATGCTCTGAAACTCCTTTGTGCATTTGTAAGAGGGGCTCTGAGTCTTCTCTGCATATGGTGTATGTGTGGAAAAATTATATTAAAGACCTTAATTTCCAAAAGCCAATACCACTGTCACATAGCACCCAAGGGAACGGACTCAACCAACTATATTGTTTACATGAAATCGTCCTTTTTATAAACACAGGAAAACCTTATCCAAGGACCTTAAAATGAATAGAATTTACACTAAGGTAATTTTGAATTCTGAACAGATCTTCGTACAATAAGTACTGACTACTATTTATTTTTTCTCAAAATAAAGTTTATAAAATAAATCAAAATACCAAAATGAAAGAACCGTTGACAAAATCAATTTAAATCGAAAGCTTTTTAGCTATTCCTGACAAACTACAATACTTCAGAGAAATTTTTAACTTTTAAGACATAATTGGCGTCTCTTCAACATAAGTAAAATTACAATAATCAAAACCGAAAAAATAGGCCTAATCATCTCGCGATTATCAAAATTCCTCATGAATGAATTTACAGTATTTAGGCCAAAGGCCAAGCGCTGGGACCTATGAAGTCATTCAGGGCTGGAACGGAAATTGACAGTAGAATGGACTGAATGGTGTAACAGGAAGAAAACCTCGCAGATGCACATGAATGAAGTGTTTGAGAGGGCGGAAAGTAAGATGGAAGAAAGAATACGAACGGAGGTACAGTAAAAGGGAATAAAAGGGTTGCAGCTAAGCCGAAGGGATGCTGCAAAAGAACCTTAAGTAATGCCTACAATGCACTGCAGGGGTGCACTGACGGCATCTACTACTCCTGCTGGGAGTCAGAATTCCTAATGTTGCATTAACTTGCATTGCTGACAACTATCTTCATTTTGAAAGATACAGTGCAACGAACGCATTACCTAGAGAATATATATATATATATATATATATATATATATATATATATATATATATATATATATATATATATATATATATATATATATATATATACTGTATATATATATATATTTTTTACAAACAATAACAAATTGATTTTAAAACCCAACTACTGCTCTTGGGACTGTAAGATCTCGAAGTCAATGATATATTGACACCATAGCCGCTTGCCAGAGAGTCCGAAGATTTCATTATCGTGTCCTGGTAAGCCACCGGTAAGAAAATTAGGTGATAAAAACCTCTGGACTCGCTAGCCTGTATCTACTGTAGGTCCAGATCCTTCCCAATCTCTGATCAGCTCCTCCTTGCACCATATATATATATATATATATATATATACTATATATATATATATATATATATATATATATATATATATATATATATAGATATATATATATATATTATATATCAATAGAATATTTTGAAAAAGGATATATATAATGATATAGAATATTTGAAAGGATAATACAATGATATACATTATATATATATATATATATATATATATATATATATATATATATATATATATATATATATATATATATATATATATATATATACATATACACCATTCTATTTTTTACTTTGTTTGTAACACGTTAAAACAACCCATTCTACTCTTAAAACAAAAGTTAAGGAAGAATTAACCACCTGAACGGCGTAGGCGTGGTAGACAGCGCCTTACCTAAAAGTCGCGTTAATTAACTCAAGATAAAATAAAAAGAAGTGGAAAAAAAGAGACTCAAGTTTTCCCCTCTGGGTTTGTTGTAGGGAAAAAGTTACTCAGTACTGGTAACCTCGGCGGCCATTTTACCCCCTGGGGTCTTGACAAGAAAAAGTTCCGGACATCCTCTAAGTAATTCACTAACGCCTCTCTCTCTCTCTTTTCTTTCTTTTTCTTCTTCGTCTTCTTCTTTTCCATTTTCTTCTTCCTCTCCTCCTCTTCTTTCGTCTTCTTTTCCATTTTCTTCTTCCTTCTCTCCTCCTCCTACTTCTTCCTTTCCCTCTTCTTCTTTTCCATTTTTTTCTTCTTCTTCCTCTCCTCCTCCTCCTTCTTCCTTTTCCTCTTCTTCTTTTCCATTTTCTTCTTCTTCTCCTCCTCCTCCTCCTCCTCTTCTTTTTCTCGCAAAGGACGGCAAGATATTTTAATTTGAAAGTCTTACTTTTGCATGGGCTAGGTGGATTAACATCGGGTCCTAATTTCGCTACATAAGTTTCCTCCTCCTCCGCAGAGAAATGAAGTTTTTCCCTTCGTAAATTCATTAGTCTGTCGGAAAACTTCAGAGACGGAAAATTGCCCTCATTACTCGTTGTAAAAGATGCTCCTTCACCAACGCATTTGGAGAGAGGTGGTTTACAAGCCTTGTGAAAATTGCTTTCACGTAATCCCTTGTCAACTGATATTTTGGGAGCGTCGAAGGAGCCTTTTAGGAAACTGCAGTGTTTTTGCGTGAAATGATTCATTGCAACAACCTACTTATCGTTTTTAAAACTCAGTAGCCAACAAATGGTTAACACCTTAAGGCTAAAAGATTTTAGAGGCTTTTAGAGCACTTTCAAAAGAAATTTTATAACCTAAACCACTTCAGAATTTTAGAGAACGCTTTCAAGAAACACCTTATAAGCTAAACCACTTCAGAATCTACAAGAACACTTTCACAAGGAAATTTTATAATTTCCGTCAACCTTTCCTCCAAAGTAAGCCCAGACGTTTTCCAGGAGATGGTCTGACTTTGCCCTTCCAGTATTACTATCAAAACAAGGACTGCGAAAACGGAAACTTTCACTTGAGAATATCGAGTAAAATAAAAATTTTCCTCTTTCCACAGGAGTCAAATGAACTAAAGCTTTGACAGATACATAGGAGTGCCTTTGACGCAATGCAATCTTGATGCAGTTGAATACTGTCTCAGTGCATACGTGGGGGTCCACTTGCAAATGTTGGATCAAAAATTCTCTTTGCCATTGCGGGAGTGCATCGTCATTCGCGGAGGTTAGAAAGGAAGTGTAGATTAAGTCATGGCGTGGAGATATATATATATATATATATATATATATATATATATATATATATATATATATATATATATATATATATATATACGTACATTATATGTATAGTATACATGATTATTCCATACCCCCAATTAAGGTATACTCCAGGGAAAAACAACACAATGGTCACACCTTATTTGCTGAATCGTGGATGAATCCCCTATTCTCTAAAACTTCCCATTCAACACAACCATTTCAAAAGAAATTTTATAATCTAAACCACTTCAGAATTTTAGAGAACGCTTTCAAGAAATACTTTATAAGCTAAACCACTTCAGAATATACAAGAACACTTTCACGTACCTATTAAAGTAATCTAACGTCATAACCACCTTGAAAAAAATCCTTAATTCAGCTTTTGTTTCAGTCAGTTGTAAAGGCATTACTATATGAACAGTCGACTGAATCATACTCTCATAATTATGACTTTCATTCAAGTTTTTTTTATTAAGTTCGATGTTTCGGTTGAACATTATGTATTATGTAATAAAAGTCTACATGAATGATCCTCCAGAAAGGAAAATAGGTAAATGAATAAAATAAATAAATAAAAATATAGACAGTTACAGTAGACAAAATTCTAATACTTGGCTCGTGAGACTGCGAGTTCTTGAAAAAATCATTCTTACATATCTCAAAATGAAATATAAATATGCAGATTTGGAATAAGTAGACTTAAAAATTCATATCACTATGACAAGCAGCGTTAAGAATTTACCGAAAATGTGTCTGTTTTCATAAATATAACCAGTTACTCTACACCAACAGCTGTAGTTACAATAAAAGTGATAAGTAAAGTGTTTAGACTACAATATTACTTCCTTAATTTTAATTTTAGTGATCTTTGTGTGATAGTTAACAACTCTAGAGGAATCTTGCTTTATAAATATAAAAGGAACATTTTAGAAATTCAAACCACTGAGTAAAAACCACTCGTAGACAAACAAAGGAACTTGGACATTTGCAGAGCATCGTGTATTTCACAAGCCAATATGCCTAAAATTTATACAAAGTCAAGAATGCATACATTTACTAATTATCGCTTCCTTTATTCCCTCTGATTCGGGAATATGCTGAAAACGCCAAAAGAAAAACAATCAAATGATCTTCCTTATTCCCAGCGGCGTCTGAGCTATGCTCATCCAAAAAGGCAGGGAGGTCTGCCCCACCCCCTCTTACTTCCTTCTCCCCATCTCCATCATGGTCATGAGCGTGTTGATAGTGCTGTCGAGGTTGGCTCTGCAGTGCAGCGCTCGGCAGGGCTTCATCTTCCGAGCCAGTTGGCCGTACATGACCGTGCCATCTGGGAGGATTAGAAGAATATAGGGAAAGAAAGTTAGGTTATGCTCTTGCTGTAATACTTTGCTGTTTTTTATGCTGTTTTTGTAGGTGTTGTATTGAAACAAAGAGGTATTGTACATACATACATATATATATGTATATAATATATATATATGCATAAATATATGTATACCTATATTACCTATATTATATACAGTATATATATATATATATATATATATATATATATATATATATATATATATATATATATATATATAACCCAACTGACTATAAACACTACATAGACCACAAATTACCTTCCTGGGTACTGCGCGTGGTAATAGTTCTCTGGCTATGGGCATCGGGCACCTGCTGCAAGTGCAGCTGCTGACTAGGGTCTGAAAGCTGACTTTCAGAAGAAGCAGGTAGCGGGTAGGACAATGGGGACATTTCTCTCCTCCTCAAGTAGGAAGTGAGGGCCTCCGGCCTCGAGGGCATTCTCAGGTCGTCCTTGCTGTAGGGCATCGCTGGAAGGCGAATTTTGTTTAAATGAGACTTCATCTTTTTTGTTTTTACTTAAATGGAACATGTCACTTTTTTTTTATTTAATGAGACATTTCAACTTTTTTTTTCTTTTACTTAAATGAGACATGTCACTTTTTTTTTTTACTTAATGAGACATTTCAACTTTTTTTTCTTTTACTTAAATGAAACATGTCATTTTTTTTACTTAAATGAAACATATCATTATTTTTTTACTTAAATGAGACATTTAACTGTTTTTTTTACTTAAATCATTTAACTTTTTTTCCCTTAAAGGAGACATTTAACTTTTATTTTACTTAAATGAGACATGCTACTTTTTTTACTTAAATGAGATATTTCACTTTTTTTACTTAAATGAGCCTTAATTGAGACATTTCATCTTTTCTTTACTTAAATGAGATATTTCACATTTTTATTTTTTAATTAAAAGAGACATTTCACCTTTTTTTTTTACTTAAATGAGACATTTCACTTTTCTTGCTAAAATGAGACTTTCACCTTTTGTTTTTACTTAAATGAGACATATCACCTGTTTTTTTTTACTTTATTGAGACATTTCATCATTTTTGTTACTTAAATGAGACATTTCACTTTTTATTTTTCTTAAAAGAGACATTTCACTCTTTTTTTTCACTTCAATGAGACATTTCACCTTTTTTTCTCCTTAAATGAGACATTTCACTTTTTTCTACTTAAATGAGACATTTCACTTTTTTCTACTTAAATGAGACATTTCACCTTTTGTTTTATCTGTATGTGTCAATAATAAGTGAAATAAGTTTACCAAATTTTCATTCCACTTATTATTATAAAGATAATGAGTAAATGGATATAAAATTCTGAACTGTAATTAAACAGTTTCTAATGACAAAGATACAGTTAAGCCCATTATCAGGGTTTAACAAACCCTGACGGGTTTTAATAAGGGCTGACTTACCTTAATTTTTCCACCATGTTTTAAAGGGACTGGAAAACGAAGCAATTCGTTTGAACTATATCTTTTTTCCATGAAAAAAATTTATTAACTACACTTCAGAATTTTGAATCCATATGCCTAATATTATTATAATATAATAATCACTCTTTGAAAAATACCTAGCAGCCTCTCTTTTTCACGAGAAATTCATTACTTACACTTCAAAATTTTAAATCCATATTTCTAATTATCAATGTAATAAATATTTAAAAAATCCATAACAGCATCCCACAGTTTACCAGAGCATCCTATAAAGAGCACTGAAGAATCCTATACCCAACTAAAACAGCATGAAGTACCCTTCCTAACCGGAGTATGTCATTCTGAGTATCCTACGTAGACCAGCGAAGGATATTGATCGCACGAGACACGACTTCTGACGTGTTCCTGGGACCACTTTTAACATCGGGACCACTTTTATCATTAATGTGTTGGGAAACCGAAACCTTCGGGTCAACAGAGTATGCCTCGTCATCTTGTAAAGATAATTAACCGCTGCTTTTGGGAGCTCTGCTTCCAGGAAGCACTTTTATCAGTAAGAGGAGGATGACAGAGCTAGGAGATAAGGCGTTCCCGTCTTTCTCTCTCTCTCTCTCTCTCTCTCTCTCTTTGAGTGGAATTTCCTGTTCTCTCTGTTCTGTCAATGTCAGAACTCACACTGACCTCTCTCTCTCTCTCTCTCTCTCTCTCTCTCTCTCTCTCTCTCTCTCTCTCTCGCTGATATAGAATTTCCTAGTCGATTTCTCTGTTGCTGTCAATGTCAGAAACTCAGACAGTGAACTTTGACCTCTCTCTCTCTCTCTCTCTCTCTCTCCTAGTCATTTCTCTCTGTTCTCTCTCAGAAACTCAGACAGTGATCTTTTCTCTCTCTCTCTCTCTCTCTCTCTCTCTCTCGCTAATATAGAATTTCCTAGTCATTTCTCTGTTGCTGTCAATGTCAGAAACTCAGACAGTGATCTTTGACCTCTCTCTCTCTCTCTCTCTCTCTCTCTCTCTCTCTCTCTCTCGCTAATATAGAATTTCCTAGTCATTTCTCTGTTGCTGTCAATGTCAGAAACTCAGACAGTGAACTTTGACCTCTCTCCTCTCTCTCTCTCTCTCTCTCTCTCTCTCTCTCTCTCTCTCTCTCTCTCTCTCTCTCTCAGTAAGAACCAAAGGTGAACACCTCCTGGATCCACCTTTCCTAAGGGGAAGAGTTGTATGAGGAACAATCTTAGTATTTAAGACGGCACTGCGAAAAGTAAATTTATGTACATGGAGGTACATTTTCTGTGAAACACATATAGTCTACGGATAATGTATTCCACGTTTAAGAACAACAAAATCTTTCGATGTGACAGGTACTGTTGTGTGTGTGTGTGTGTGTGTGTGTGTGTGTGTGCGCGAGCACGCGCGTGTGTGTATATGTGTATACAGTATATATACATAATATATATATTATATTATATATATTATATATATTTTATATATGTATATATATACATATATGTATTTTTTTAAAAGCCAGGATGCCCTGGTCACAGCAATAAACTAAATACAACCTTGTGGCATAAGGAGTATTGCATAACAAATTAACTTGATTTTAGTGTCAATGGCGTTAGCCACTGGTGGTCTGCCGTAAGTGCAAGAAAAAAAATTTATTGTCACCTTTTCTTAAAGCTACTTGGATACAAAAATATACGAAATAGGTAAAAAGGGAATTGATCTTTCTTTCTATTCTAGTTTTATTACAGAATCGCCTTTCTGTACCCTTCTTTGTACCCGACTTGTGCCAGAGAATGCTGTATTACCTGGACCTTACAGTACTATTTGTAGAGTGTCTCCTGCAGGTTTCTGTAGACCTCATCAATCTCTACAGTGAATGGAGTAATTTGTCTATGGAATTATTTGCGTGAAAAGGTGTGGTATAACACATTGGCCTTTATTTTCGTTTATCCATTTCTCTCCTCTTTTGTCTGTTTTTCTTATTTGTTCATATTTGAACCTTTTTGTTTGTTCCATGTCAATGTGCCCACAGTTTGTTCATTTCTGAACATTTTCTTTTGCTTGTTCCATATGAATGTGCCCACAGTTTGTTCATTTCTGAACATTTTCTTTTGCTTGTTCCATATGAATGTGCCCACAGTTTGTTCATTTCTGAACATTTTCTTTTGCTTGTTCCATATGAATGTGCCCACAGTTTGTTCATGTTCTGAACATTTCTCCTTTGCTTGTTCCATATGAATGTGAATAGATTTAATAATAATAATAATAATAATAATAATAATAATAATAATAATCATAATAATAATAATATAAAGGGGAATCTGAAAGATTTAATAATAATAATAATAATAATAATAATAATAATAATAATAATAATAATAATAAAGCAGAAGGAGAATCGAATAGATTCCCGAAAACTCTCTGTAGAGATTCATTTTTAAATATATGTACCCATACACAACCGTGGATCTGTTCCTCCAATAATAACAATAATAATAATAATAATAACAATTCAGCTATCCTTCGAATACTTAGCCCAAAGGCGATCGGTATCACCTTACGTGACGATAATGAGAGTGCCTACCTGATCTTTTTCCGAGGCCTGTTGCCACACCCTAACGTCTTATTTATGGCCTCGTTTATAGCTTCCTCCAACACCCTCGATAAAGTTAATTATGCTGATCTAATTTTAGACACCGAGTTTGGGGCCTCCCGTGGCTCCTGGGTGAGTTCTCACAGTAACCAGCATAAAGGATGTCTTACTTATCCCTCGGCACAATAGGGCAAAATTCCCTCCCCACCCCTACCCTTCTCTTCCCGCTCCATTCCTACCCTTCTCCTCCTCCCTCCCCCCCATCCCCTCTCCTCCACCCCACCCTAAATTAAGAGCCAGAATGGACCCGGAATCCTGAATGGGTCCCTTCAATTAGTTCCTTCAGAGGAGACAGATCGCTCGGTCACGTCAAGTGCCAGAGGAAACAATAGGACACCGTGGAGCTCTTATAGGATTAAGGTGACCCCCGTCTTTTGGGGATATTCTCAAGGGAGCGACGTGAGGCCCTGGGTCTTTTTCGGGAGTGGGGGACGGGTGGCAGGGAGCGCTATTTATACTGGCGTTCTTTCATGTCAAGTTCTCTTTGAACTCGCCGCTGGCCCCTACGTCTCTTCTCCTTCCTTTTCCTTGTTTTCCTCCTCCTCCTCCTCCTCCTCCTCCTTCTCCTCCTCCTCCTCTTCTTCTTCTTCTTCTTCTTCTTCTTCTTCTTTTAGTGACAGCATTGGCTGCGAGAAAATAACCTGCTTTGTAAAATTCTCCGTCGTAGAAGACCAAAAAATAAAATATGTTTTTGGCGTCAGTTATCCTTCCTTTCCTTTCTTTTCCTCCTCCTCCTCCTCCTCTTCCTTCCCCTCTTCCTTCTCCTCTTCTTCTTCTTCTTCTTCTCTTTTCTTTTCGTTAGAGGACTGACTACGAGAAAATAACCTGCTTCGTAAAATTCTCAGTCGTAGGTGACCAAATAAAAAATATTTTTAGCTTGACTTTCAGTAGCCTTCGCTGTCCTGATCTTCTTCTTTGATGTGGTTATAAGACATTCCAACACGAGGTCGTTCGAGCTGCCTATTTGCTCTGAGGTCACACCTCTTTAATTCCAGCAGGTCCTTCATTAGAGGGTCTTCTTAAACCACTCATGTTTTGATAAACTGACGTTGAGAACTTCTCCTAAATTTATTGAGAATTTTGTATTAAGCAGGACCCCTTCTAGACAGCACTGAGGACCAAGTTTAATTACAAAATATCTTTACTTTCTGTCGAAGGGCATTCTTCCCCTCGAGATCTTTATTGTTCTAATCCATTTGGCCAAGACACTTTGCTTGACTAAAGTCGGGACGAGATAAAAGTAAGGTTCCCTCTCCCCTTTTCAATGCAAAATAACTTTGATGTTTTAAGGCACAGTGCATCAGTGGGAGGGTTTGAATGAGGGACAAGTGAAAGGACTCTACACGATCCATATATAGCTCTCTCTCTCTCTCTTCTCTCATTTAAAACCCAGGGCCATCAACATCTAATCTCTCTCTCACACTCTCTCTCTCTCTCTCTCTCTCTCTCATTTAAAAACTTTAAAACCTTTACGGCTAGGTCTCTCTCTCTCTCTCTCTCTCATTTAAAACTCAGGCCCATCAACATCCCTAATACTGCCAGGAAAATTGTTCCTGCTCTCTCTCTCTCTCTCTCTCTCTCTCTCTCTCTCTCATCTGAGACTCACGCCCGTCAACATCCATAATACTGCAAAACAAAAAGAAAAATCGTTCCTATTTTGACAGTAGAAGGAACGAATTTATTTTATCGAGAAGGTGATTTATAATAAAGACAGGGTGGGAGGAATTATGAGATTCAAGTGGAATATACTGTCAAACAGGTAAAAATGCGCCAAAGTGACTTCGGGCAATCGATTTTCCGTACAGCCGCTACAGCATATAATCAAGGCCACCGAAAATAGATCTATTTTTCGGTGATCTCGGTACAATGCTGTATGAGCCGCGACACATGAAACTTTAACTACGGCCCGGTGGTGGGCTATCCTATATTGTTGCCAGAGGCAAGATTATAGCTAACTTTAACCTTAAATAAAATTTTAAAAAACTATTGAGGCTAGGGAGCTGCAATTTGGTATGTTTGATGATTGGAGAGTGGATGACCAACATACCAATTTGCAGCCCTCTAACCTCAGTAGTTTTTAAGATCTGAGGGCGGAAAGAAAAAGTGCGGACGGACAGACAAAGCCGGCACAATAGTTTTCTTTTACAGAAAACTAAAAAGGAGAAAATTTACAAACGCAAAGTGAAAATCTGATGAGGTAAACGAGGAAATCATTAATTTACTAAATATAGTCACTGATTTGAAGTTCCTCCAGCGGTTAAGTAGGTAGCGTCGTGTACTCAGGTCCCAGGGGGCGCTTCCCCCCCTCCCCAACCCTACGCATGGATGAGAGATGGGGGGGGGGCATTGCGCCTAAAATTCAGTACCAATTTTTGTATATAAAATCTTTTCTGAGGCTTGCAATAGATCTTGGGTCTATAAACTGGTAGTGAGTCACAAAGAAGCCCGAGAGCCAATACGGTGACAGCAAAGTAGTGACTGACTGAATTTATAGTCAGTAATTCCTGCTGACGCTTGCTGACAGCTCAGATGCTTTGCTGACAGCCCAGGAGTTCGTATAATTTTAATAATGACAGAAATAACAATGATGACGAGAATGATGATTTTGATGATGATAATAAAAATGATAATAATCAGTGATGATATTAAATCTCAAGTCTTTTAAATCCTTTAAGTCCTTTAAATCCTCTTTGTCTTCGAAGGCGATCTAAGCCACTCGAAAATAACTCTCTGGGAAAACGGGATGAATTGCGTGGGATAAACTAAAGACTGAATTATTCTTGCTGTTAAAGGCCACGAATATAAAATTAGCCATTACTTAGAATTCTCTCGCTTAAGTTAGGGACAAGTTAAAATAAGTTGCTATAAGTTGCTGCGTCCTTGCCTTTGCGAAATGTCGTTGAGAGACGGAATACTTTCTTTGTAGGGAATTCTTATCTTTGTCTAAAAGTATTGAAGTTATTATTATGATAGTTTTGACCTGTTCTTAAATGTTACCTGAAGTTAGGTGAAGTATGAGGACAGGTCGAAGGGAAGAGAACAATTGAAAAGAAAGCAAATCGCAAAAAACTGGTCTGTTTCAAAAGTCAATAATTCGAGGGTGAAGGCAGAAAGATGGACGGGCTTATTCACGGAGCAAATTAATTAAAAAAGACAGTGAAGGAGTTTGCAGACTGCATAATCGAAGACGAGTGTCAAAAGGTCACTGAATGGGAACTTATAAGGGGATTATGAACTATAAATTTTGAGATTTCAATGAAAAAAACTTGTGTTTATATGTTTTGGGAGTAAATGTGAATGGAGAGGCGGAAGAATTACAAAGAATTCAGATTTCGTAAGACAGATAGGAACTGAAATGTGTTTGGATTATAGAGTTTAGGCCAAAGGCCAAGCACTGGGACCTATGAGGTTATTCAGCGCTGAAAAGGAAATTGAGAGTAGGTAGGTTTGAAAGGTGTAACAGGATGAAAGCCTCGCAGTTGCACTATGAAATAATTGTTAGGACAATACAAAACAAGTAAAAACTGCGTCGAAGTTTCTTCAGCGCAATCGAGTTTTCTGTACAGCGTATAATCAAGGCCACCGAAAATAGATCTATCTTTCGGTGGTCTCGGTATAATTTTGTATGACCCGCGGCCCACGAATCTTTAACCAAGGCCCGGTGGTGGCCTGCCCTATATCGTTGCCAGACGCACGCTTATGGCTAACTTTAACCTAAAATAAAATAAAAACTACTGAGACTAGAGGGCTGCGATTTGGTATGTCTGATGATTGGAGGGTGGATGATCAACACACCAATTTGCAGCCCTCTAGCCTCAGTAGTTTTTAAGATCTGAGGGCAGACGGACAGACAAAGCCAGCACAATAGTTTTCTTTTACAGAAAACTAAAAAAACCTTTCCTGGCTTATATATTCACCAGCACAACTATTGTGAATAATCCCATGAAAACAGTACCTGTATAACCTTTACGGATTCTCCAAAGAACACTAATATAAATGACTTACATTATCAATAACTTACCCGAGTACCTCCTGAGGATGAAAGGGGGCACCGCAGAGAACGACTGGGCTGCAGAGACCTCGAACACGAGCCACAGGAGCAACAGGAACCTACTGACGGAGGAGGATTTCATCATCTCTCGCTCTGCAGGAGAGAAAAAAAATTCACTCTTAAGAGTGACCACAGTTTCTCCCTTCAAACTCCTTTCTCTCTCTCTCTCTCTCTCTCTCTCTCTCTCTCTCTCTCTGTTTTTCGCTTCCTCACACACACCTTTATCGTTCTCATTTACTCCAATCATGCCCCAACAAGACCCGGTCTTCACCCTCTCTCCTCTCTCTGTCTGTCTGTCTCTCTCTCTTCTTTCTCTCTGTTTTTCACTCCCTCACACACCTTTATCTGATTTTCATTTACTCATGTCTTCTGTCTCTCTCTCTCTCTCTCTCTCTCTCTCTCTCTCTCTCTCTCTTTCTCTCTCTGTTTTTCACTCCCTCACACACCTTTATCGTTCTTTCATTTACTCCAACCATCCCCCCAACAAACCCCGGTCTTCTCCTCCTCTCTCTCTCTCTCTCTCTCTCTCTCTCTCTCTCCGTCAAAATTCATCACAATGAAGAAACTATATTCCAGCTACATTGTCATTCAAAGGCATTTCAGGACATGAGAAAAACGCATCTCAGCTGCAAAAGAAAAAAAAATTACTTTTATTATATCGTTTAATTGACGCGAAGCTGAAACGCAAAGTTTTATGTAGAGAATAACTATATCACGTTATGTAGGTTCATGTGGCCAGATGCCCATGTGGTTTGCAAAAGCATTTGTTGTATTTTCCAAGCGTAATGTGAGTCAGCTTAATTAATTTTTGAGTGTGTGTGTGTGTGTGTGCATGTGTGTCCTCAAATAGCACCATGGCTGAAAAATTCATTAATTTTATACTGCGCTTTGACATAAATAAGGTAATTCATACTTTTCAAAAATGTGTGAGATTTAAGAGAGAAAAAAATTAGACGAAAAAGTAACCGGAAAATGAAATTTCCTTTGATGCTGAGCATTAGTAAAAAAAAAAAGAGAGAGAGAGAGAAAATCATCTCTTTCGAAAGCAGTGAAATTTGACGGATGGAAGGCAAGACAAAACAAGAAAAATAAAAGAAGGGGTAAAAAGGCAAAACAGAAAAAAAGGACGAATTCTTTAGGATAAGGCGAAAGACTCGGAGTGTGTTGGTGGACAGTTGTTATAATTTTCTGTCTATTTCTGGACGTCTCTGGAATGTGTTTAACTCCTCGCATTCATCTCTCTGTTTCTGTCTGTCAATCTGTCTTTTAGTGCCTCCACGGTTTTCTCCTTTTCTTCTCTCACTCCCTCACTTTCTTTCTCATTCTCTCTTCCTATCCCTTTTCCTTCCTCCCTTTCACCATCCTGTTTCCAGTTAACGTCCATCTTCTCAAATCTTATTCTCATCATTTAATTCTTCCTTCTTACCTCCTCGGTTTTCCCTCCTTTTCTTCTCTCACCCCTCCCTTTCTTCCTCGTTCTCTTCTTACCCTCTCTTTTCCTTCTCCCCTTTCGTCATCCTATTTCTGGTCCACCTTCATCTTCTCAAATCCTGTTCTTATCATTTAACTCTTCCTCTCATTCTCATCTTTTCTTACTTCTCCCAGTCTTCATTCTCCTTCTCTTCCTCCTTTTCCTCTATATTTCCTCCTCCTCACCCACTTCTCTCCTCTCCCCGACTTCCACTAGCCCACCCACCCATTCACCCATTATCCCTTTTTTTATCCTTTT